>NC_137689.1:37578441-38158441 GCF_963989245.1 Nansenia antarctica | reverse complement strand
GTGGTTAGACACAGGGAACGGTGTGTGGTTAGACACAGGGAACGGTGTGTGTGGTTAGACACAGGGAACGGTGTGTGTGGTTAGACACAGGGAACGGTGTGTGTGGTTAGGCACAGGGAACGGTGTGTGGTTAGGCACAGGAGAAATTCCTCTGGGATTTTTGCTATTTAGGTGACTTGACAATGATTTATTTGTTGATGTCTGTTACAGTGAATCCCTAAGGAGCAGATTAGTAGGTCATAGGTAATTGTAAATTAAAATGTCATGTAAAGTTTTTGGTCTGATGCCCACTGGAACTATTGCCTGCAGAGAATTGAAAACTATTGCTGCAACTCTAACATGCATATAACTCTGAGTGTGCCAAAGTCGTCGGACAGAGTGAAAGCTTTATAAATGATATGATTGAAATAGAGTACAGTACATTGGATTGCTTTAGCAACATACATCATAACAAAGGCTTCTGGGGTGGAAATAAGAAGAATATTGAGACAGTCTATGAAAAGAGAACGGAAAAGGGAGTGAATAAATGCGTACAAAATACATGGGGGGAACTTTAAAAAAGAAAAAAAGTGCAATCTTTGAAAGCTGACCTGTCAATCATACGGCTTAATGAAGGGTTTTAAGCCCTGAGGCAGATTACAAAATAGAGAGAGAGAGAGACGGAGAAACTTGACTGAACTCTGAGGGCATGCCACCAAAAGAGTTTTAATCAGTTGTTCATGAGGACATTATGCGCATAAAAGCCCATATGAAACACTGTGTGCCCAAAACACTGATGACCTCAATGCAAAACTACTTCCTGTAATTTCATTCAGCCCCAACCTGAATGGGCAGTCTTGGTTATATCATCACTACCCTGTTTCTCCTCCCACAGACTGTCTATCTCTTTCAATTATTGTATAAGAGGATAAACGGCCCGCCCTTTGGGTGCATGACCTAGATGCAAAATGCTTTCTGTGATACAATCCTCATCTGTAAAGTTTGTAGTAAAAAAAAAATCAAATTTTCCCTCCAAGTTTGCGTGACAACATAGGATGAATCATGCCGTCAACAAACGACCCATCCGCCACTTTCTCGTCATTCGTTTGAATGTTAACGTGAATTTCCTGCCGGCCCTATAGATCGAGAAGAAAGAACGAGGGAGTCCCTTTTTTCATTAATTTCCAAGAGCTTTATCTGCTGTACTGGCTCAGCTCAGCCTCACTGTCCCACACACGCTGACCTAGAGGGAGAGGTTTAGCGTCTGCAGCCTCGTGCCACGGAAACACCAGGATAATTAAACTTCTCTAATGGAGGGGGTGGGGGAGGGGTGGACAGATCAGACTGGAAGGTAAAAGTTGAATGCAAATATGGGGGGGGGGGGGGGGTCTTCGGAAAGGCTTTTTTGCTCACTGCATTCTGGGGACAATGGTTTGTTTTGACAGAGCAGAGGCGGTGGAGGGGGTGGTGGTGGTGGTGGGGGGGAGGGGGGGTGGGGTTGGAGATCTGTGTGTGTCTTGTGCAGACTGTGCTTAGGCTTAAAGGACCACAGGGATGAGGACTCACAGAGAGTATATTAGGTGCATGCATGACCAAGCTCTACACAATATTGTCATTTTTCAGCCTAAGAAATTGTAAACATACCACCTATCATATTCTGAAGACACTGCACTTTCTGGACCTGTTCTAGAGCTCTAGTGATTGGTCAACCATAAAGAATGAGGAGTATAATATAATGTGGATATTATGGAGCCTGTCATAATCAACACACACACACCTGGTGCTGGCACTGAGTGGGGTGAATCGGGGACATTACCATGTGCTCACTAAGATATTCTATACAGGCTTTGGCAATCAGACAACTTTCAGAGATGAGGAGATGAGGGAGACATCAAGAGATGAGGGAGGCATCTCACCAGATTGCTTCTCATCTTTTACAGGCTTGTGAAGAGGTGGTCCCCATTGTTGGAGTCCCTGTACATCAGGTGCAACACCAAACAGTCGAGGAAAATCATCAAAGACCCCTCCCTCCCAGCTCACCATCTCTTTCACCTCCTGCCCTCTGGCCGACATTTCAAATCACTAGGTGGTGGGGCTAACCACTACAACAAGTACAAGTTATACCGATATTCAACTCACATCACTCCCTTCTTTCCCCATCTCTCTCACATACGTATGTAAACACACACACACACACACACACACACACACACACACACACATACATATCAGGTACTGTACCAAGGCACCATGCAAACACTGACTCTAAATTACAGTTAGCTGACACGGCATGAAATCTCATTAAATAATAATACAATCTCATTCAAAAATATGGGTGGCCCAGACATCAGTCAATACATCACAAAGTGATATATATATATATATATATATATATATATATATATATATATATATATACATATGTATTTATTAATACCGTCTCGATGGTGGCTTCAGAGCTTAACCTTTAATGTATTGTTTTGCATTATCTTGCGCAGCCACTTTAGGGCGATCCCAATCCTCCCTCCCCGTGAACATCCAGCAGCCTTTAGGGGATTAACATAGCGAGTGAAACACAGAGGAGCAATGCATCTTTTTGATGGAGGTCAAAGCTTAAACAATCCCTTCGCTTTCTCCTGTAATGAGTTTCTGGCGAATAGGAAGTAAACGTAATTTAAACTCCGTAAGCCAGTTATATTACACACCGACTTGGTCGCAAGGGAGATACGCGTCTGGAATATAAAGCTGAGATGCCTTCCACACAAAGCCAGATATACAGAAGATGTATTGTATTATTAGCCAATGTGTGGATTTTAATGCTGGTCATGACAAGATGTCAAGGACGATTTGTTTTGATGTTTCTGATGTTGAGGATTAGAGAGAATGTTGTAAAACAAACTTTGAAAAGTGAATTTGAAGCCGATGTGTTTGGCGATGCAGAAGATGGCGATGGCAGGCCTGTTAGTCTGAGATATTGAACCCTGTGATGGACCCCAAATATGGTCATTTTATCAAAGGGATAGTCCCAGTGGCGTAGTCTAGTTTTTTCTAGTGGGTATACTGTGATTTTTCCCTTCCAGCCTCATATCTTTCATTTCGGAACCCCGTAAAAATAAATCTGCGCTCCCTGTCTAACGTTACATATCTAACATTACATGTTATAAGGCTGATCTGTACATGATAGTGCTGCATTTTTACATATTTCATTTCGCATCTCCCCCCGTTGATGGTATATGACGCTATAATCAGTCCCAATGGTCCAAAATTCAAGTGCTTCGTAACACAGACGGGGTGAATTTTATGAATGAAAGTGAAAGTTCTGTCACAAAACGCTGTTACGTATCCTCACACATTTTAAAGTGGGTTTATGGAAATTCTTGGCCTTTCCTAATGGCTATACGGCGTAGTCCTGCGTATCACGTAGACTACATCACTGGATAGTCCACTCCAAAATCTTAGTTTGTCAAATGTTTTTATAATTCAAGTGGTCTTACGTAGAGATTTACAACACTGAGGTGCAAAGGGATCAGGAATTGTTCAAATTAAAGTTAATGGAGGTCAGTAACGTGTGCTGTCATAGTACAACATGACATACCCAGCCAAATGCAAAACCGACAGGTAGTTCTGCAGGAAGGCCGAGGTTGTGACCGCCTGGCATGAGGCCATTAGTATAATGCTTCACTGTGAAAACAAACCTCTCTTTCAGTCTGGGAAACATGCAATTTTTCTCTCTCATTTGTTGAGTTGAAGCTTTTGTGAAAGTAAACAAATGAGTAGTGAGTAGCAGTGTAATACTGTAGCTGCCGATTGAAACGCTGAAAACTCACCACCAGCGTTACCTCAGCGGCATGTGTGCGTGGCGGAACTTTTGCTGGACGTTTTGTAGCGTCTTCCCTACTGCCCACGTTTCTGTTACGGCTCTGACTGCGGAGCTACTACTGCCAGCCCCGTCTTTGTACATTGAGTTTGCCTTTGGTAATGGTTGTCAATAATGTTATGTTTAATTTCACTTCATTATACATTTTTCTGGGTTCAGTCTACTGTCATCCATCCTTAATGAGCGATCCGAAAAGTGAATGAATGAATGAATGAATGAATGAATGGTCTTTATTGTCATTGATTGCACTTGATTACAATCTAGTAGCTGCCATCAAATTGTCTAGATTGTCCAGGGCCTAGAACCTAGGTCTTTGCTGTGTTCAGGGCCTGAATGGCCCTGGGGTAGAAGCTGAGCTTCAGTCTATTTGTCCTTGCGGACATGGTCCTGAACCGCCTGCCCGAGGGCAGCCGAACAAAGTGTTCGTTCCCAGGGTGGGATGGGTCTCTGGAGATCTTGGAGGCCTTCCTGAGGCAGCGTGTGTTGTACAGCTCTTCCAGAGAGGGGAGGGGGGCGCCGATGATCTTCTGGGCCGATCTCACGACTCTCTGTAGCGCTTTCCTCTCTGCGGCTGTGCAGCTGGAGAACCACACGCAGATGCAGTAGGTGAGGATGCTCTCCACTGTGCAGCGGTAGAAGGTCACAAGCAGCTCCTGTTTGAGGTGGTATTTCCTGAGGACTCTCAGGAAGTAGAGCCGCTGTTGTGCCTTCTTGATGATGGCTGCTGTGTTGGTCTTCCAGGACAGGTCATCCTGTATGTGCACCCCCAGGAATCGGAGGGTTGAGACTCTCTCCACGCTCCCTCCATCGACGAGCAGGGGCTGGACCTCAGATTTTTTCCTCCTGAAGTGCACGATGATTTCCTGGGTCTTTGACTGGTTCAGCAGCAGGTTGTTAACCTTGCACAGCTTGCCCAGCTGCTCCACCTCATCCCTGTACGCCGCCCCCCCCCCCCCCCCCCCGAGATGCAGCCCACCACGGTGGTGTCGTCTGCAAACTTTACGATGGAGTTGCTGGGGTGGACGGGGGTGAAGTTGTAGGTGTAGAGGTTGTAGAGGATGGGGCTTAGCACGCAGCCCTGGGGGGACCCAGTGCTGAGTCTGAGGGCTGTGGAGGTGTGGGAGCCCACCCGCACCCTCTGGGGGCGGTCAGACAGGAAGTCCTTGATCCATGCACAGATAGAGTGTGATAGTCCCAGGTCTAGTAGTTTGGTCACTAGCCTGTCTGGAAGGATGGTGTTGAAGGCAGAGCTGAAGTCCACAAAGAGCAGTCTCGCGTAGCTGTTCCCCCTCTCCAGGTGGGATAGAGTGGAGTGGAGAGTCGTCGCGATGGCGTCCTCTGTGGACCTGTGGGCTCTGTAGGCGAACTGGTATGGATCCAGGTTGGGCGGGAGGCGTGTGACTATGTGGGCCCGGACCAGTTTCTCGAAGCACTTCATGATGATTGGTGTGAGTGCCACCGGGCGGTAGTCGTTTAGGCAGCTCACCGTGCTTTTCTTCGGGACTGGGATGATGGTTGAGGTTTTCAGGCAGGGTGGGATGGTGGCCTGGGACAGGGACTGGTTGAAGATGTTGGTGAAAACCCCGGCCAGCTGGTCGGCGCAGTCCCTCAGAACCCGTCCCAGGACGCCATCCGGCCCTGAGGTGTCATTCAGGCAGATCTGCAGTGGAGCGGACCCTGCTGGCCAGGTTCTGACAGTCTTAGTGGTGATGGGAGCACTTTTCCTCATGGGAGTGTAGTCTGGGATCGGAAGGATGGACACGTGGTCAGACATGCCTAGATGAGCTAGCGGTCTAGCCTTGTAAGCAAGCTTGATGTTGGTGTATACCTTGTCCAGTGTTTTTTCTCCTCTTGTTGCACATTTAACATGCTGATAGAACTTTGGTAGTACTACCTTCAGGTCAGCATGATTGAAATCCCCTGTGATGATGTGCACTGCCTGAGGGTCCGCGCTCTGTCCACCACTGATGACGTCATGTAGCCGCGCTAATGCTAAGCTAGCATCCGCGCTTGGTGCAATGTATACTGCTGTTATGTACAACGCGTTGAATTCCTTAGGGAGGTATGTGGGTCGGCATTTAACAGTCAAGTATTCCAGGTCTGGGGAGCAGTGGCTACTTACAGTTTTCGTGTTTAAACACCAGCTGTCCTTCGTAGAAATGATCAGGCCGCCTCCGCGCGTCTTCTCACTAAGCAATGTCCGGTTGGCTCTGTGAAGCGAGCGGCCCTCTAAGCCGACCGCAGAGTCGATGATGGTAGTGTTGAGCCAGGTCTCTGTGAGAATAATCACACAGCTATCCCCCACGGTGTTGTTGGAAGCAACCTGCAGTGTCAGTTCGTCCATTATGTTAGCCAGAGATCTGACGTTGGAGAAGAATATACTCGGCAAAGCAGGTTTTTCCGGGCTTCTCCTCAGCCTAGCTAGTAGGCCTCCCCTGCGGCCTCGGCGTTGTTTACGGTCTCGACGCCGTCGTTTGCGTCTGAGGGACGGGATCGTGTACCATTGTTCTCCCGGTAAGCGAGCTATGTCGAGTGGGATCTTTTGCTGCTTCAGGAATTCCGCTGTTACTGTCCTCTCGTTTTGCGCACCAACTTCTAGTAAGTCTAGTCTGCTGTAGGTACTATTTACACAACAGTTCCCTATAAGTACTAAATTAAAAATGTACATACAAATGTACTTAAAAACGCTAAGAAGCACCAGCGTCGGAGCCACTCCGAGTTCAGAAGGTTCACCTTCCAGCAGGACAACGACCCCAAGCATACTGCTAAAGCAACATTTTTTATAACCCAACCCTGACCCAACCTCAACAACTTTGTCCCGGACTTGTTTGGAGAGTTCCTTGGTCTTCATGGCCGTGTTTGGTTGGTGGTGCCTCTTGCTTAGGTGTTGCAGCCTCTGGGGCCTTTCAGAAAAGGTGTGTATATACTGACAGATCATGTGACACTTAGATTGCATACAAGTGGACTTCATTTCACTAATTATGTGACTTCTGAAGGTAATTGGTTGCACCAGAAGTTTTTAGGGGCTTCATAACAAAGGGGGTGAATACATATGCACATGCCAATTTTCAGTTCTTTATTTTTTTAAATTCTTTTTTTATATACAGTATATATTTCTCATTTCATTTAAAAACTAACACTATTTTGTGCAGATTCATCGAATAAAATTCTGATTAAAAAATGACGTCATGTAGCCGCGCTAATGCTAAGCTAGCATCCGCGCTTGGTGCAATGTATACTGCTGTTATGTACAACGCGTTGAATTCCTTAGGGAGGTATGTGGGTCGGCATTTAACAGTCAAGTATTCCAGGTCTGGGGAGCAGTGGCTACTTACAGTTTTCGTGTTTAAACACCAGCTGTCCTTCGTAGAAATGATCAGGCCGCCTCCGCGCGTCTTCTCACTAAGCAATGTCCGGTTGGCTCTGTGAAGCGAGCGGCCCTCTAAGCCGACCGCAGAGTCGATGATGGTAGCGTTGAGCCAGGTCTCTGTGAGAATAATCACACAGCTATCCCCCACGGTGTTGTTGGAAGCAACCTGCAGTCTCAGTTCGTCCATTTTGTTAGCCAGAGATCTGACGTTGGAGAGGAATATACTCGGCAAAGCAGGTTTTCCCGGGCTTCTCCTCAGCCTAGCTAGTAGGCCTCCCCTGTGGCCTCGGCGTTGTTTACGGTCTCGACGCCGTCGTTTGCGTCTGAGGGACGGGATCGTGTACCATTGTTCTCCCGGTAAGCGAGCTATGTCGAGTGGGATCTTTTGCTGCTTCAGGAATTCCGCTGTTACTGTCCTCTCGTTTTGCGCACCAACTTCTAGTAAGTCTAGTCTGCTGTAGGTACTATTTACACAACAGTTCCCTATAAGTACTAAAAGAAAAATGTACATACAAATGTACTTAAAAACGCTAAGAAGCACCAGCGTCGGAGCCACTCCGAGTTCAGAAGGTTCACCTTCCAGCAGGACAACGACCCCAAGCATACTGCTAAAGCAACATTTTTTATAACCCAACCCTGACCCAACCTCAACAACTTTGTCCCGGACTTGTTTGGAGAGTTCCTTGGTCTTCATGGCCATGTTTGGTTGGTGGTGCCTCTTGCTTAGGTGTTGCAGCCTCTGGGGCCTTTCAGAAAAGGTGTGTATATACTGACAGATCATGTGACACTTAGATTGCATACAAGTGGACTTCATTTCACTAATTATGTGACTTCTGAAGGTAATTGGTTGCACCAGAAGTTTTTAGGGGCTTCATAACAAAGGGGGTGAATACATATGCACATGCCAATTTTCAGTTCTTTATTTTTTTAAATTCTTTTTTTATATACAGTATATATTTCTCATTTCATTTAAAAACTAACACTATTTTGTGCAGATTCATCAAATAAAATTCTGATTAAAAAATGTTTAAATTACAGGTTGTAATGTAATAAAATAGGTAAAAAGCCAAGGGGGGTGAATACTTTTGCAAGGCACTGTAAATGTGTTCTGGGTTCAGTCTCTGCTGTCATCCATCCTTAATGAGCGATTTGAAAAGTGAAATGTTTATCAGCAGAAAGCAGTCATGCACACACAGACAGACACACACATACACACACACACACACAGACAGGGAGTCACAGAGAGAAGCAAAGAGAACAGGTGTCTGTGTGTGTGTGTGAGCGAGAGAGAGAGAATGAGTGAGAGTGGTAAACACATCATTCAGAGCATGAGCATTTCCACGGGAATGTTATTGGTTTTAATATTTCGCAATCGTGCCAACGACATGTTATTTCACGCGACTTTGATCGCAACATAAGCAAGACGGAAATGTATACTTGTCACAATGTTGCCGTGGCAAGAGAATACCGAACACAGAGAGAGAGAGAGGGAGAAATCACTGGAAAAATACTGCCCTTCACCTGATCTGAGTTATTTTAACTTATTAACATAATATAATTATAGTCTACATGGGGATTCTGCTTTGAAACAGACAGCGGAAGTGTTGATTAATTGATCATTTTCACGTCGGCCTCACAAGGAGAAAATAGGCGAGACTCCGACTCTCTAGTGAGCGAGTCGGAGAAGCCAGAGGAGGTGCGCGTTGTAATGGGCGCTCTTCTGATAGACAGGTGGGGTGACCAGTTGATGGGCGCTCTTCTGATAGACAGCTGGGGTGACCAGATGCAGGTGCTCTTCTGATAGACAGCTGGGATGACCAGGTGATGGGTGCTCTTCTGATAGACAGGTGGGGTGACCAGGTGCAGGTGATGGGTGCTCTTCTGATAGACAGCTGGGGTGACCAGGTGCAGGTGCAGGTGCTCTTCTGATAAACAGCTGGGGTGACCAGGTGCAGGTGATGGGTGCTCTTCTGATAGACAGGTGGGGTGACCAGGTGATGGGTGCTCTTCTGATAGACAGGTGGGGTGACCAGGTGATGGGTGCTCTTCTGATAGACAGCTGGGGTGACCAGGTGATGGGTGCTCTTCTGATAGACAGGTGGGGTGACCAGGTGCAGGTGATGGGTGCTCTTCTGATAGACAGGTGGGGTGACCAGGTGATGGGTGCTCTTCTGATAGACAGTGGGGTGACCAGGTGATGGGTGCTCTTCTGATAGACAGCTGGGGTGACCAGATGCAGGTGCTCTTCTGATAGACAGGTGGGGTGACCAGGTGCAGGTGCTCTTCTGATAGACAGGTGGGGTGACCAGGTGCAGGTGCTCTTCTGATAGACAGGTGGGGTGACCAGGTGATGGGTGCTCTTCTGATAGACAGCTGGGGTGACCAGGTGCAGGTGATGGGTGCTCTTCTGATAGACAGCTGGGGTGACCAGATGCAGGTGCTCTTCTGATAGACAGCTGGGGTGACCAGGTGCAGGTGCTCTTCTGATAGACAGGTGGGGTGACCAGGTGCAGGTGCTCTTCTGATAGACAGCTGGGGTGACCAGGTGCAGGTGCTCTTCTGATAGACAGGTGGGGTGACCAGGTGCAGGTGATGGGTGCTCTTCTGATAGACAGCTGGGGTGACCAGGTTCAGGTGCCAGCCAGTGCCTGGTGAGGAGCGAGGAGCCTGGGGCATCAACGCCACCTCTGCCCAGCCAACCAAAACCGCTTTATTTGCGTCCCTGCACTGCTATAAATAACCTGCTTGTTGTTTCCCCTCACACACTTGTCCTCTCCTTCCCAGGCAGTGTCTTGTCTGTCTCTCTCTACCTCCGGTTCTAGAGTTCCCCATTAATTACAGAAGTCTCTCTCAGCTAAGCATCCGCATTCCTCCTCGTTCCTCCTAATCATCCACCTCGTTCCTCCCGCATCTCAGCCTTGTCTTTCACCCCCCCACCCGACCCCTTCATATATCTGACACCTTCCGCCACTGATGTCACTGTGTTGAGGGACTCGTCTAACTCCCAATCTCATCACCTACTCCTCTCTCTCTCTTTCGACAGACTATGGTTGAAATGACATTGAGTCCCATTTTGGGGATTTTCGGGAGTTTTTGGTGGAAGGCTCAGTGCTTAACTCAGATCAGCACCTCATTCCCACACAAAAAAAGGTTAGTAGTGCTACTATTACCTACATTAATACCCCCCCCCCCCTCCCCCTGTGTCTGTCTGTCTGCCTCACTCCATTTCATGAGATGAGATGTGTAATTACTGTACCATGGAGCTCTTGAACACTCTCCATATTAGTAACTGAACTCCTGAGAAAAGATACCTGGGTCCTGACCCTGATTGGAATAAATGGATCCTAATTAAAATGATAGTCTGCATGAGCACATGAGCTTTTTTCTTTCAGCATGTCTTACTTTAATTTTTTACCCTATGCTACGTTCACTTTTTAAATCCAACTGGATTCCATCCAAAATGGATTTGTTAACCAGGCAGGTAAATATTGCTCTCTATACCTATCGATTGCTAGGCTACACAGACAGATAATCATGACGTGCTTACAGCTTAAGGAAACAAATTAAAGAATGTGCAGACATTTCTATTACTGTAATTCTATCACTGCCACCCTACACTATCTACACCTCCTTTATCTGTGACTGATTCCTTCATAATGAGAATGTGTGTTGGCTCAATATTAAAAATGACATCCAGAGAAGAGGAAATGACTGGATCTGATAAGGAGTAATACATATTGGGGGAATCCGCTTAGCTTTCCAGGCTTATAGCCGTTCAATATGTGTGTGGACACGATTGGGCCCCACAGGGAATGTGAAGTGAAGTGAAGTGAAACATTATTTATATAGCGCCTTTCCTACATGAATGCAACTCAAAGCACTTTACAATAGAAACAATGATTGAAAACAAGATTACAGAAAGAGGGGGAGATGGGGAGGGAGGGGACACGAGACAGTAGGGGAGGGGTGGGGGAAGGGAGGGGAGGGAGGGGTTACATCTTTGCTTACACTAAACAAGCATACATGTCAATAACACTAATAATAACTTGTATAACCATCTACTTTGCTTACACTACATCAAGCTTACACTAAATAAGCATACATGTCACTAATAATAGCACCACATTACTGCCTTGTATAACAAATGGTGTGTCTAATCTAATCGGCGCACTGTGCTGCCACTGTGGGGGGGGGGTGCATGTATATGGTCCTTGAGGGACCCGTCTAATGTGAACAACTCCAATCGTTGGGTTACTGAATAACAACCGTTAACAATGTAAATAACAATCTTAGAGCAGCAGTGTTACTGAGCACCCACTTGTTGCATACTTTCCCAACGAAAGTCGAGACAGCGATTCAGACAAGGATAAGCAGTTGTGTTTGGATTTGAAACGAGGATGCTCATGTAATAGCTAGGCCAGGCTGTCATGTCCACATGGTGGTGTGACACGGAATGATAATACATTTTAACTGGAACAAATCTGTTGAAATCTACCCCTAGTGACACTGAAGACACATGGAATTAAGATTCCATTCCGAATTAAGTTTACGGAAGTAGAATTATTTCAAGTATAGTCAAAGGGCCAATCCCAATTCACCCCTACGGCTTCGTTTTCACCCCTATGGCTTCGTTTTGCTAGGGGGAAGGGGGAGGGCTATCCACGGCTTCGTTTGGAGCGATTTCTCGACCAGACTACCTTCGGAGCCATAGGTGTGTCAGCAAAAACATTCTCACTGGGCTCAAAGGGAGGAAAAAAACACAAACTAGCTAACTTCTAGCTAGCTAGTTCTTAACGGACAATGGGAGCAATATGGCTGTAACGATACACTCAACTCAACTCATTTGATACGATTCACGATACTAGGTTCACAATACGATTTTCTAATGATTTTTTTTATTTGAGAAAATGAGATGGCAGACAAATTATGACTGAAAAATAATATTTTATTTATTTTTCAGACAAAAACTACAAAATACTGTGTTTTCTTAAAGACTCCCTGTTTATTTCTGAGGTAGGGTAACTGGAAAACACACAAACTATGCACACAGACCCACATTACACTCTCCACAGCTTCCTGCTTTGAGTTACCGTAATAACCCTACATGGGTAGAAAGCACAGGAACCGTCTGCTTTCAGGAACCGTTGTAATTTTTTGAGGGTTAATTAAAAAGAGTTTCGCGATTCATTTTTCATCTCATCGATTTGAATCGTCACATATTTGTATAGATAATTAACTGTCTCGATAATGAACTGTCTTGTATCGATAATTAACTGCATTGTTTTTTGAATATTTAATATATTCATTAATATGAATAATGAATGATGAAAAAATTATATTCTTTTTATTTTAATGATGGATAATTCATATGTTTTGAATATGTTTAAATGTCTGGTATCATAATATTACACTATTTAATGAATTATGCATTCACTGAGATATTATTCAAAGCAAGTTGACAACCAAACATTTCCAAACATTCATGCTGATGACAGACAGCCTTGACATACAGCATTTGTGACGCTTTTAATCTAAAGCAATTTACAATTACAAATTAAGTATAGGGACATTCTCTAAACTCACACTGCAATTAACAAATGCAAATAATCTGAGTCTAAATTCTATCAAACATGGGCTTTGCAATATAGAAAGGACTATTATGTGAACTTAATGAATGAGTGGATGAGAACAAAAGAACAGCCTTGGGGTAATGAAAGACTTTCTATAAATCAGTGTGTGAATGACTAAAACAGATAATGAGAACCATCAAAGCCAGTCTCTTATGTAAAGACGCACACACAAACAGACCAGGTGTCCTTGGAGGACAGAGAGATGGTAGATTACTAGGTTTTGTGTGTGTGTGTGTGTGTTTAGATTAGATTCTTTTGATTAGATTCAAAGAGGTGTCCCTAATGTTGCCTCGTGCCCTCCACACACACCAACTTTCCTGGAGGTCCTTGATGTGTTCGTAGCCCCTAGCTTTCCTGTAGTCCACAATGAGCTCCTTGGTCTTCTTGGTGTTGAGGGCCAGGTTGTTGTCGGCACACCTCACGGCCAGGTGCTGGACCTCCTCCCTGTAGGCCGACGTGTCGTTGTTACTTATCAGGAAGGGTGTAACCGCGGTGTCGTCTGCGGACTTCATGATGGGGTTAGAGTCAAGCACAATAGTCGTGGGTGAAGAGGGAGTAGAAGAGAGGGCTCAGCACACAGCCCTGAGGCACGCTGGTGTTCAGGGTCAAGGTGGAGGAGACTGGGGTCTGTTGGTCAGGAAGGATTGGGTCCAGTTGCAGAGGGAGGTGCTGATGCCAAGGTCACTGAGTTTGGTGACCAGCTGGGAGGGGATGATGGTGTTGAATGCTGAGCTGAAGTCAATGAATAGCATCCAGCCAACATTAGGTGTTGTATTAATCCAGGCAGGTCAGGGTGGAATGAATGAATGAATGAATGAATGGTCTTTATCGTCATTGCTACAGTACAGGTACCAAACAACGAAATTTAGGAGGGGTGGCTCCCCTGGTGTTAGGAAAGAAAAAAAAGAAAAACACTTTAAAAAAAAAACACAAGAAGGGAAGGAGCTGGTTTACATATATAAAGGCTATGTACACTATCCACTATACTATACTGTACAGATAGACGACTAGGGTTGTCATATTGCACAATAGTGTTATTGCACATTTATTTAAAGTGTCGCAGTTTGCAGGCTTGAAATGTACATATTTGTGCCTCAGCACTACACCTGATTTTTTCAGTCCAGCAGCTGCCATCAATCCGTCCAGACTGTCCATGGCCCAGAACCTAGGTCTTTGCTGTGTTCAGGGCCTGGACGGCCCTGTGGTAGAAGCTGTTCTTCAGTCTGTTTGTCCTTGCGGCCATGGTCCTGAACCGCCTTTTCGAGGGCAGCCGGGTAAAGTGTTCGTACCCAGGGTGGGTTGGGTCCCTGGAGATCTTGGAGGCCTTCCTGAGACAGCGTGTGTTGTACAGCTCTTCCAGAGAGGGGAGGGGGGCGCCGGTGATCTTCTGGGCTGTTCTCACGACTCTCTGTAGCGCATTTCTCTCCGCGGTTGTGCAGCTGGAGAACCAGTTGCAGATGCCGTAGGTGAGGATGCTCTCCACTGCGCCGCGGTAGAAGGTCACCAGTATCTCCTGCTTGCTGTGTTCCTTCCTGAGGACTCTCAGGATGTATAGCCGCTGTTGTGCCTTCTTGATGGTGGCTTTTGTGTTGTCCTTCCAGGTCAGGTCATCCCGCATGTGCATCCCCAGGAATCGGAGGGTTGAGACTCTCTCCACGCTCTCTCCGTCGATGAGCAGGGGCTGGATCTCAGACTTTTTCCTCCTGAAGTCTACGATGATTTCCTGGGTCTTTGACTTGTTCAGCAGCAGGTTGTTAACCTTGCACAGCTTGCTCAGTTGCTCTACCTCATCCCTGTACGCCGCCTCGTCCCCCCCCGAGATGCATCCCACCACGGTGGTGTCGTCTGCAAACTTTACGATGGAGTTGCTGGGGTGGACGGGGGTGAAGTCGTAGGTGTAGAGGTTGTAGAGGATGGGGCTTAGCACGCAGCCCTGGGGGGACCCAGTGCTGAGTCTGAGGGCTGTGGAGGTGTGTAGTGCCGTGGAGATAACATCCTCCATTGACCTGTTCTTACGATAGGCAAACTGGTGGGCATCCAGTGTGGGGGTTAGGTGGACTTTAAGATGAGCCAGGACCAACCTCTCGAAGCACTTCATGATGATTGGGATGAGTGCAACAGGGTGGAAGTCATTCAGGCCTGCTGCAGCAGAATTCTTTGGCGCCGGCACTATGGTTGCTGATTTGAGGCATGTGACGACAACTGCCTGGGCCAGTGACAGGTTAAAAATGTCAGTGAAGACCTCGGCCAGCAGCCCAGCGCACGCCCTGAGCACACGGCCAGGGATGCTGTCTGGGCC
Source organism: Nansenia antarctica (assembly GCF_963989245.1). Classification (NCBI taxonomy): domain Eukaryota; kingdom Metazoa; phylum Chordata; class Actinopteri; order Argentiniformes; family Microstomatidae; genus Nansenia; species Nansenia antarctica. The sequence continues at coordinate 38,143,286 of NC_137689.1, read as the reverse complement.
AGCAGCCTTGCATACATTCCCCTTGCTTAGTGCGCAGAACACATCAGTGGTGGAGACTGTGAGGGGCTGGTCGTCTACACGCACCGGGGATCAGAGTTGCTCTGAAAGTGCTCCTCAATCTGCAGTTTGTTGTTGTGGTCGGCCTTCCTGACGCCTCTGTTCAGGTTAGCCCTGGATGAGCTGTAGGCCTCTGTTCAGGTTAGCCTGGATGAGCTGTAGGCCTCTGCATCGGCAGATCTAAAAGCGGCGTTGCGTGCCTTCAGCAGTAAGCAGTAACCTCACTGTTCATCCAAGGCTTCTGGTTGGGGAAAGTTCTTATCTGTTTGGGTGACATTGTTGAAAAATGTGACGGCAGCTGGTGAAAGTGGGAACAAGTCGGCAACTGACCAAATGTTCAGGCTTTTATTCAGAAAAATGTAAATGAATTTCAACGTTGTTGAAAATCAATGACACACTCGCTAGTCAAGCCAATTTGGTGAGTAATCCAAACTAAAACCTAGTGGGGATTACTCTTCTTCAACTTTTTTTTTCAGATTTCAATGTATGACAATCTGTCCTTTCAGAATATGTAAAAAACTGAGAAATGACTTCTGGAAGATGACACGCGTATTTGAATGTTGGTACACCTCAAACACAGAATGAGAGAAAAGTGACTCTAATGAAACCACAGCAACAAACGCTACTAACAGCTAGTGGCTAACCATGGCACATCGCTACGAACGTCTAACTACATTTGTATAACAACATGCTGACAGAACATCGTGCTAGAGCACTCAGTATTACCCCAGGCGAATCTAGGTTTATGATACGTCCTAACGCTGTTCGTTCCCGAAGTCATTGCTATGACGTACAGTACTCGTGCTACAGAACTGTTTTCATTACATCCTCCGCCGCTTCATCTCTGGAGGATCTGAACACTCTCTACCTGGTGCATTATGCATTTACAAGGACAGATCTGAGGCGTTCAAGGGTGTGATCAACAGCTTGCGTGTACATGGTAGGGCACTATCGAAACAGTGCCTACTCAGTGTATAGTGGAGGCAAACATGTCTCAAACCCCACAGCCTCCCTTTGGGAGTCTAGGCCTATTCCACTAGAGAATGTGTTACGTTATGGGCTCTGTTCATAGCATCTCTGTTTCTGAGATGTGTACTGCAGCCATTCCCCCTCACAAACCATTCTACCAACTTCATATCACTGCACCTTATTTGGTGCATACAGTCGTTGGTGCTGGCACTGAGTGGGGTGAATCGGGTACATGTCCATGTGCAAATGTCGCGTTGTGCAAATGTCCAATTGTGAAAAGTCAAACTGAATCGACTGAAAGATAACTTTCAGAGATGAGGAGATGAGGGAGGCATCTCACCAGATTGCTTCTCATCTTTTACAGGCTTGTGAAGAGGTGGTCCCCATTGTTGGAGTCCCTGTACATCAGGTGCAACACCAAACAGGCGAGGAAAATCATCAAAGACCCCTCCTACCCAGCTCACCACCTCTTTCACCTCCTGCCCTCTGGTCGACATTTCAAATCACTAGGTGGTGGGGCTAACCGCCACAACCACAACTTGCTTATCAAAATTACCGACATTCAACTCCCATCGCTCCAATCTCTCTCACATATGTATGTAAACACACACACACACACACACACACACACACACACACCTGAATGAAAGGGAACAGCAGTCCCACGGCGAAGTTCGCTAGCCAGTTGGCGGTACCAGCAATCATGAAAGCTGCGGGTCGGTATGCCTGCTCAAACAGTTCCCCAGTCAGAATGAAGGGGATCCCACCTGGGAGAGAACAGAAACACACAGTCAACAATCACGCCTTTACAGGCACTGTATTATGTATGCCTCAAAGAGTCAGTGCAGACATTGAATTATTGTGTATATTCACTGCTGTTGCATTTCTGTGTATAGTGAGGTTACTGTGTTATTGTCCAAAAATTGTGGTAATCTGAACATTTTCCGCAATCATATTTGACTCAAGTGATACTTCACCACTTTTTAACTACAGTTAGTCACACACACACACACATACACACACACACACACGCACACACCTGGGTTTCCGTTAACCGGCAATTACCGGTCTTTGTCCGGTAATTTTTTTTGAAGTCCGACAAATTGAAAAGTCGTCGGACATATTGTCCGGTGAAAATAATTCCCTTTGAATACAATTCGCTAAAGTTCACATTCTGATTCCTTCTATTTTAAAAAAGACGAATATATAGGCTATGTATTTCTTTTATTATGATATGATTTGACACCGGCATGATGATGACTCCTAACGTGTAGGCCGGCCTATGCGAAACAGCGCACAGGTGCCACATGGGATTGATGCCAGATGGGATTACAGTTTAACCAGTCTATTACCGCTTAAACACAGTAGCCCATTCGGCGGTAACCCATGCCTATCTGGCAACCCTGCCAACCCGTCCACCATAGTAATACGCAAACGTTGCAGCTCAAAGTGCACCATAGCGAGCGATTAAATTAATGGAAAGATGGCAAAACAAAGTCCGCGAGAGAGGTGTGGAGCTGTCCCGCGTCATTGGCCTGGGCTCGGATGGGGCCAGTGTAATGATGGGAAAGCGTGCTGGAGTTGGTGCTCTTCTGAAGAAACAGAGTGCGTTTTCCATTCAGGTGCACTGTGGTGCCCACCGAGTTGCGCTGGCCGCGCTAGATGCGGCAAAGGCTGTTGACCAGGTAGGAGCCTACAAGCGCACAGCTGCTTCTGTGTACTCCTTTTACAAGCACTCAGCCAGCAGGACCATTACCTTCCCATTGTCATACTCCCGAGCTAAACGAAATGCCTTCCCAACCAGCGAGACTTATAGAAATGACGTTGTTTTATTGATTTTAAAAAAAGGGTAAAACTGGAAAGAGAAAATAGAAAACTCACATTAATCCCAAACAATTTAACAAACTTCAGTTAACGTAATGTGGAGTCCGTTCATTGATCGATGCTGTCTGTTCAGTTCCCAGTGAGGCGCCCGTTCAGCGCTGGACCCGTTCAGCGCTGGATTTGACGCATGGCATAGCGCGCATGCGTCAAATCATGTTATATTATTATATATTATATAGCTCGCATCTAATCGTATCGGATGAGAAATAGACATTAAATGGCATATATAGGCCGCTACACAACAGTAATCACCGCGACAAACAGCTATATTAGATTTGGAAGAAAAAAAATTATGATTTTGAAAAAAATGTTTTTTATTATATTTTAATATGATGACCGGAATATATCACGTTTGTCCGGTAAATCGAATTCTTCCCGGACACGATGTCCGACGGCAAATTTTTCTAACGGAAACCCTGGCACACACACCAACGCACATAGTGTATTTCCACAGTTTCTAGTGAGAAATTGGCACTATTGTTACGTTGAGTTCCTGATGACATCGGTGGATGTTGTTGACTTATCCAAAGAATTGATGGTTGAGGAAACATTAAAACATTAAAACCTCCCAAAAGAGAATGGAAGACAACACTTTATAATAACTTTAATTAATAAGACATTATGGCACTTCAAACCCTTACAGTAATCACACGTTTCGTCTGACCTATGTAAAGTTTCTAGGCCCAGAGTACTTGAAACAAACTTCAAAGCTTACTGAAATTAGATTATCTTGTGTCACTTGGTAAAGTTAAAACCTTGATAAAGGATCTGTCATCTGAGGAATCTCAGATTCAGCTTCAGATTCAGATAACGTTTATTGCCATTATGCATACACATACAGGAATTTGCTTTGGCGTTACAGTAAGTGCGTTTATACCTTTTTCACGTGTATACATGAATACAAAAACAAATACAAAAACAGGACAACACAGGACAGACAACAGTGCATGGGATAGTGCTACATATAAAGTGCAGTGCAAAGTTTTTCAGTAAGTCCAGTGCGTATTCAGTCCTGGGCAGACTTGGGGGCGGGGGGGAGGGGGAAGCCAGAGTCATTTATCAGCCTGGCGGCTGAGGGGAAGAAACTGAGCCTGTGGCGGGCCTTTACAGTTTTAGGCAGCCGCAACCTTCTTCCAGAGGGAAGCAGGGTGAGGAGGCCGTGGCCGGGGTGGGAGGGAGGGAGGGCAAGGGACAGCCAATCACCCTCTCCGCTGATCGTATCACCCGTTGCAACTTGGCCTTATCCTTGGCCGTTGCAGCAGGGAACCAGGTGATGATGGAGTGGGTGAGGATGGACTCGATGATGGCCGTGTAGAACTGGGCCATCATGGACCTCGGCAGCCTGAATTTCCTCAGCTGCCGGAGGAAGGACATCCTCTTCTGGGCCTTCTTAGTGAGGGCCTCGGGTTTCCGCTCCCACTTTAGGTCCCGAGAGATGGTCATGCCTAGAAAGCGGCATGACTCCACGGAGGCCACCGGGGTACCTCCCAGCGTGATGGGAGGGGGCAGGGCTGCTTTCCTGCGGAAATCCACCACCATCTCCACTGTTTTTAGAGCATTAAGCTCTAGGTTGTTACAACTGCACCAGCTCCGCAGCCCCTCGATCTCACCCCATAGGCAGATTCGTCCCCCCTGGAGATGAGGCCCAGAAGGGTGGTGTCGTCTGCGAACTTCAGGAGCTTGACTGAGGGGTGGAAGGAGGCACAGGTGTTGGTGTACAGTGAGAACAGTGCTAGAGACAGGACGCAGCCCTGCGGAGAGCCCGTGCTGGTGGACCTGGAGCTGGAAAAGCTCTTCCCCAGCTTCACTCGCTGAGACCTGTTAGTCAGGAAGTCCGGCACAGGATCCGTGATGAGCTTCAGGTAGGCCAGGACAAGGCGCTCCAGGACCTTCATAACGACAGAGGTCAGAGCGACGGGTCTGTAGTCGTTAAGGCCTGTGACCTTGGCCTTCTTGGGGACGGGGATGATGATTGACGCCTTGAAGTACACTGGGACGTGACACAGCTCCAGCGAGGCATTGAAGATGTGGGTAAACACCGGGGCCAGCTGGTCGGCGCAGTGCTTCAGGACGGAGAGAGAGACGGAATCCGGACCAGCTGCCTTCCGGGGATTCTGCCTCTTGAATAGCCTTTTTACCTCTCGCACTGTGACAGAGAGAGGGGGTGGGGCAGGGGAGATGGGGGGGGGGGGGGGGGGGGGGGGGGTGAGGAGGGGGGAGGGAGGGGAGGGGAAGGGGGGAGGGTGGAGGTAGCAGGAGGGACATTGGCCCCACTGGGGGACGGGGTGGTGGTTGTAGTCGGGGGGGGGTGGAGGGAGAGGGGGGGGGCTGGGGCGGGCGGGAACCTTTCTTTCTCGAACCTGCAGTAAAACTCGTTGAGCTCGTTAGCGAGAGGGAGGTTGTCGGACATCAGCGGGGACTTGGGTTTGTAGTTGGTGATGGTCTTGAGGCCTTTCCAGACGGAGGCGGAATCCCCCTCAGAGAGCTGTTGCTGCAGCTTCTCCGAGAAGCGATGCTTTGCCTCCTTCACTGCTTTGGCGAACCTGTACGCGGCCTGCTTGACCTGGTCCACGTCACCACTGCGCCTAGCCACCTCCTCTCCGACCTCAGACGCCTGAGTTGGGATGAAAACCAGGGCTTGTCGTTGTTAAAAGACTTCCTGGAGCGGAGGGGGACACACACCTCCTCGCCGAAGCTGATAAATGTCACAGTTTCTGTGTATACATCCAGATTGTTACCAGCCTCTGGCCCCACCCACTCCACCAAGTCCTGGTCACAGCCTGACCTCTCTTGACGGCTTGACGAGTTGTACAGTAGCAATGACACGTGACTTGCTGCCTGTATTTGGGGAGCACCCGGCTAAGATTAGCCTGGTTAAAGTCCCCCATAACTACAACAAAACTGTCCGGGTGATTAAGTTCCACACTCATCAGTTGCTCTGCCAGTGTGTCTACTGCTGCGGTGACGTCAGCATCAGGAGGAATGTAGACACACACGAGAATGAATGAGCTGAACTCACGGGGGGAATAGAATGGACGATAGAGGATGAATAGGGATTCTATAGCCGTGGAACAGTGTTGGTGGAGCACTGTCACCTCGGAACTCCAGCGCCCGTTTACGAAGAACCTCCGTGAACGTGAAGACAGCCGAGGAGTGAAAGTCACTACGTTGTGTTTTAACTCATTACGTTGTGTAAATTGACTGTGTAATTGATGAACTGTATTACGTTTGTAATTCTAAATGTCCATTTAGGATTGTTTCATGTCTGTAAGCTGGGCTCCTCTGAAAAAGACACCTCAGTCTCAGTAGGACCTCCCTGCTTGACTAGCGAGTTTGTGTTGTGATTTTCAATAATGTTGAAATGTGTTTCCGTGTTTCAAAATAAAAGTCTGAACATTGTGATTGGTTGCCGACTTGTTTCCCAAATGACCAGACTGTGTCACATATAGTCTTCACTCCGCATATTGACTCCAAATCATCGATAATTACAAAGACAAAACATGAAACAATGTGTTGATTGCTGTTTCATGTCCTCCTTGGCTAAGTTCCCATTCCAACACACAAAGGCATAGCTCAGCATACTAGCCCCAACTCTGCTGGATCAATTCATCACATACATTCATATATACACTACTGTTCAAAAGTTTGGGGTCACTTAGAAAAAAACACAGTTTTTTTCAATGAAGATAACATTAAATTAATCAGAAATACACTCTATACATTGTTAATGTGGAAAATGACTATTCTAACTGCAAACATCTGGTTTTTAAAGGAATATCTACATAGGTGTATAGAGGCCCATTTCCAGCAACCGTCACTCCAGTGTTCTAATGGTACATTGTGTTTGCTAATCGCGTTAAAAAGCTAATGGAGGATTATAAAAACCTTGAAAATCCTTGCGGAATTACGTTAGCACAGCTGAAAACGGTTTTGCTGGTTAGAGAAGCTATACAAATGGCCTTCCTTTGTGCTAGTTGAGTATCTGGAGCATCACATTTGTGGGTTCGATTATACTCTCAAAATGGCCAGAAAAAGAGAATTTTCATATGAAACTCGACAGTCTATTCTTGTTCTTAGAAATGAAGGCTATTCCATGTGAGAAACATTTCCTACAACGGTGTGTACTACTCCCTTCAGAGAACAGCACAAACAGGCTCTAACCAGAGTAGAAAGAGAAGTGGGAGGCCCCGGTGCACAACTGAGCAATAAGACAAGTACATTAGAGTCTCTAGTTTGAGAAATAGATGCCTCACAGGTCCTGAACTGGCAGCTTCATTAAATGGTACCCGCAAAACGCCAGTGTCAACGTCTACAGTGAAGAGGCGACTCCGGCAGAGTGGCAAAGAAAAAGCCTTATCTGAGACTGGCCAATAAAAGGAAAATATTCATATGGGCAAAAGAACACAGACATTGAACAGAGGAAGATTGGAAAAAAGTGTTATGGACAAACAAATCGAAGTGTGAGGTGTTTTGATCACACAGAAGAACATTTGTGAGACGCAAAACAAGTGAAAAGATGCTGGAAGTGCCTGACGCCATCTGTCAAGCATGGTGGAGGAAATGTGATTGTCTGGGGCTGCTTTGGTGCTGGTGACGTGGGAGATTTGTACAAGGTAAAAGGGATTTTGAATAAGGAAGGCTATCACTCAATTTTGCAACGCCATGCCATACCCTGTGGACAGCGCTTGATTGGAGCCAATTTCCTCCTACAACAGGACAATGACCCAAAGCACACCTCCAAATTATGCAAGAACTATTTAGGGAAGAAGCAGGCAGCTAGTATTCTGTCTGTAATGGAGTGGCCAGCGGAGTTACCAGATCTAAACCCCATTGAGCTGTTGTGGGAGCAGCTTGACCGTATGGTACGCAAGAAGTGCCCATCAAGCCAATCCAACTTGTGGGAGGTGCTTCAGGAAGCGTGGGGTGAAATTTCTTCAGATTACCTCAACAAATTAACAGCTAGAATGCCAAAGGTTTGCAATGCTGTAATTGCTGCAAAGGGAGCATTCTTTGACGAAAGCAAAGTTTGAAGGACAAACTTATTATTCCAAAAATCATTATTTCTAATCTTGTCAATGTCTTGAATATATTTTCTATTCATTTCGCAACTCATTTTGATAAATAAAAGTGTGAGTTTTCATGGAAAACATGAAATCGTCTGGGTGATCCCAAACTTTTGAACGGTAGTGTATATGTATATATATATATATATATATATATATATATATATATATATATATATTATATGACACCGGATGAATCAGACCTGCATTTACTGTAGCCGTCAGGGTTGATTTAGTTCAATAAAAATGTGTCTATGTTTTTTCTTCAATAATGCATAGGCTTGGCCTATCTAAAACGTAACTGAAATACAGATTTTGAGCGGATTGTGTGTTGTTATGTTTTTACAGGACTACAATCTATGAGAAGTAAGTATGGATGAGCTCTGTTGGGAAAAGTAAATAAGTACCGGTAAGTAAATAATGAATAATTAATATGTAGCATGTCACTGAAACAGCTGTGGGAAATACAGTATATCAAGCTGGGTCTAAACAGAACATGTAAGCCACACAGATAACTGCCTGTTAGCAAAGCCGATATTATTCTACACATTTCTTTATGACGTTCTCCACAGCCGGGTTTGTTTGTACAATCCAGGATTTGAACTTTTCAACCAAAGCCTGCATATGGTAGCCTACTTCTTACTTGTACAGCACTTTCCACCACCACAGCCTGAGGCCCACGTTATCAGTATTATGTGTTGGCTTTATGCAGCTGAGGGATCATAAATAACATTAACTATCCACAGTATCATAAATACATTAACTGTCCATAGTATCATAAAAAACATTCAAATTATCCAGAATTCCTCCTCTTCCTCCTGAATGTAAATGTGTAATTTTGGAGGTGAAGCTGAGTTCACTTGTGTGATAGTGTCATAGCAGCTTCGCAGTTTCCTCCACATGGTGTGGAGAGGGCTACTGGGTAATTAGGATGTGTGCCTCATCTGATGTGCTAGCAGATGTTTGCTAGCAGGCCCAGAGGAGACAGCATGTGTTGGAGAGTGAGCGTGAGAAGAATGTGTTTACATCATTTGGCATCTGACAGTGAAGAATGATTAAGGGCGGAGGTTTGGACAGATAGTACTGTATGTGGGCTGTGAATGCTGCAATGTGTCACTGATTTAAGGATTCAATAGACAAGAGTTTGATATCAGTGGACAGTGTATAAGGCAACCATTTTAAACAGCTATTTTGAATCACTAACGAAGACTGGAATGGATATATTATATATTACCTTATATATATAATATAAAATACATATATATATATTTATACCTTACTTTAAACTCTAATAATTAAAAAAAATGTTGAGTATAAAAAGATATAAAAGAATAATATAAGATACAAGCTAAAATAAAACAATCATTAAAGCAAGTATATAAGTCTAATAAAAGATAAAAGATATACAGAAAAAGGAATAAATTAAAACAGTTGATAATAAAGATACAAGATATAAAACAAATAAATTAAAACAAGTATGTTGATCATAAAGATACAAGATATAAAACAAATAAATTAAAACAGGTGCAACTATAAGCGTAGTGATCATAGATTTAAAATGCCCAAGGTATACTAAAGTATACATTTTTGAGCTCTGCAAAGAGTTCCAGTTCCATCGCGTCTCTCAGACAGAGAAGACCACCCAACTTTTCCATACAAGATGCAATGATGATCGCTATGAACATCACCAGTAATAAACCTAAGAGCAGAATGGTAGATGGCATCCAAGGGCTTAACAGTAGAGGCAGAAGCATGCCTATACATTACATCACCATAATCCATGACATAGTCCATGGGCCAGACCCCAAAATGTCACATATCGGTGCCACTCAAGATGGCAAAACTTTTTTTGAAAATATACCTGTCTGTAGATGATATTTTGGTATGATAAAAATCCCTGAGTGGCAGCCGAGTCCCAGTTATCTCAGAAGCAGTTATCATCACGGCTGAGACACTGATGTCATGGTGCTTTGTATTGGCTTCCAGAAGAACATCACCTGTCCAATCTACCAGAAATGTGGGACACAGAAACGCACATATGTGGGACACAGAACCACACACATGTGGGACACAGAACCGCACTGATATCAGCAAACTGGCCAGCTCACTTGGAGGCAGCGTCTCTGACAGTCTAATTGGCTTACACGCCTTCACAGGCTGCGACACTGTCAGTGCATCCGCTGGTGGAGGGAAGCTGAATGCCCTGGAGAGGATGAGAAAGGACACTTCCTACCAAGGAAGCTCAAAGGTCCCCCTTTGAAATGATACCAAACATTATATTATAAAACAGTGACAAATGTCTTTACCATGAGTCTAAACCAGGACAGGCACCAGCGTCTATAATGCAATTGACCTTTGGGGGGGTGGTTAACTTAATGAGCTGATAACTGTGACTCAGCTGCCAATCAGGAATTGGTATCATATTCATACCAAAATCATACCAAAATCATACCAAAATATCATCAAGTTCAAGTTTCGCCACCTTGAGTGTCACCGGATTCTGGTCTGGCCCATGGACTAACAGTGAGAACAACAGCTTCAACAATCCTTTTCCTACAAAACACAGGAAAGGTAAGTCTATTTCTATACACATTTTTTTTTTCTTGACAAGATTGTCGACATGAAATTTGAATGTGAGTTTGTCATCTATCCAAATACCAAGGTATTTACATTCTGTAACTCTTTCAATAATGTATCATTGTACAGTGGAAATATGAATGTTTTTGCTACCAATACCTCTAGCTCTAGAGAACAGCATGAACATAGTTTTATATGCATTCAGTACACGTTTAAGATCATTAAATTCAGCTTGGAAAACTTCATTGTCTCGTCTGCCACAGGCTACTGGTAAATGCTACATGATTTGTAAACAAACATACGTTTTAGGACGTGTTCAAAAGCAAGGAATGTGTGATCATCTAATTATGTGTAGTTATGTGTTTTAGCCTGTTGATGTTGTTTCAACATGTGGTAATGTGGTAACCATGCAGTTAGATGTTCATAGCGATGTGCCTTCTTATCTGGCAGCTACAGTATTAGCAGCTGTTTTGATTCAGAGCGCGTTTCTCCGCTAATTGGTTTGAGATGGACCAACATTCAAATAAGCATATGTTCTTCAACAATTCTTTATTACATTTCAATGTATGACGCATCATTTGAAAGCTTGTAAATTGCACTTTCATAATCTGGACGATGCCATAGTTAAGGGCTTTTTAACCAGACCCTGTCACATATTCCAATGAACCAATCCTAGGCCGAAGGGCTAATGGCCAAAATACAGAATGTCTGCGGACTAATAATTAAGACTAAATACTCCAGAAAGTCATGGCTGTATAGGTGTGTGATACCATATACAGTAGATGAGAGGAGTCAGAGGGTATAGGTGTGTGGTACCAGTAGGTAAGAGGAGTCAGAGGGTATAGGACAGGTGTGTGGTACCATACAGTAGATGAGAGGAGTCAGAGGGTATATGTGTGTGGTACCATACAGTAGATGAGAGGAGTCAGAGGGTATATGTGTGTGGTACCATACAGTAGATGAGAGGAGTCAGAGGGTATAGGTGTGTGGTACCAGTAGATGAGAGGAGTCAGAGGGTATAGGTGTGTGGTACCAGTAGGTAAGATGAGTCAGAGGGTATAGGTGTGTGGTACCATACAGTAGATGAGAGGAGTCAGAGGGTATAGGTGTGTGGTACCAGTAGATGAGAGGAGTCAGAGGGTATAGGTGTGTGGTACCAGTAGTTAAGAGGAGTCAGAGGGTATAGGTGTGTGGTACCAGTAGGTAAGAGGATTCAGAGGGTATAGGTGTGTGGTACCAGTAGGTAAGATGAGTCAGAGGGTATAGGTGTGTGGTACCATACAGTAGATGAGAGGAGTCAGAGGGTATAGGTGTGTGGTACCAGTAGATGAGAGGAGTCAGAGGGTATAGGTGTGTGGTACCAGTAGATGAGAGGAGTCAGAGGGTATAGGTGTGTGGTACCAGTAGTTAAGAGGAGTCAGAGGGTATAGGTGTGTGGTACCATACAGTAGATGAGAGGAGTCAGAGGGTATAGGTGTGTGGTACCAGTAGATGAGAGGAGTCAGAGGGTATAGGTGTGTGGTACCAGTAGGTAAGAGGAGTCAGAGGGTATAGGTGTGTGGTACCATACAGTAGATGAGAGGAGTCAGAGGGTATAGGTGTGTGGTACCAGTAGATGAGAGGAGTCAGAGGGTATAGGTGTGTGGTACCATACAGTAGATGAGAGGAGTTCCAGAGGGTATAGGTGTGTGGTACCAGTAGATGAGAGGAGTCAGAGGGTATAGGTGTGTGGTACCAGTAGGTAAGAGGAGTCAGAGGGTATAGGTGTGTGGTACCATACAGTAGATAGGAGGAGTCAGAGGGTATAGGTGTGTGGTACCATACAGTAGATAGGAGGAGTCAGAGGGTATAGGTGTGTGGTACCAGTAGTTAAGAGGAGTCAGAGGGTATAGGTATGTGGTACCAGTAGAGAAGAGGAGTCAGAGGGTATAGGTGTGTGGTACCATACAGTAGATATGAGGGGCCAGAGGTTTCACTCAACATCCATTTCCATCTGCAGTCTTTGTAAAAAGAAGGACTGGGCTGTTGTTTCAATGCTGAAAACAAAAAGCTGTGAACATTTATGTTTTGCTCATGTTGCACATTGTCCTCATTGGTGTTAGCATAATGTATGTAATGTCTAGGGTCTTACGATCTCTTCGCCACACAGGACAAAGGGAGAGTAGGGAGAGTGACTGGCACATGTGCAGTCTGCCAAGATTGTTAGCTCTCCTAAAATAATTGAATATGCATGGGAAAAAAAATGTGTGTCACAATTTTCACATATCTTCCTACTACTCCCACTTCATTGTCCAGCTACTTTCACAAAATGTCTATTACGAAATATGAAACCTATCATTGACAAACCTCTCTGTGCATGCCTGCAGTGGCTACGTCGCTAGTTTCGGGGGTTTCGAGCCACTCAACCATTATCTAATGTTCTTCTCCTGTGCTGGCGTGACTTAGCAGTAACACTCCTTAATGCACTCTTGCGCCTAAAGGCCTTGGTCTGTGCTCTGTCTTCCCTCTCATCTGGATCCCCTTCTATTCTATGTATTCAACCTCCCACTCTACAATGGAATCCCACCTCAATAATACAATACCAAACTAAATATGGCTATTTTCTTTTAAGAATACAAAAGTTGTTATCCAGTTTTCTGTGACAGTATAGAAGCATAGAATGAATATAAAAGCAGGGGAAAACAGTAAAAAGAACAGGTAAAGATAAAATCTAACACTATTGTTTTCATACAATATTACGTAACAACATTGTTTTAGCGCCCCTTGTGAGTGGAGGCACGCTAACGTGGGAATCCATCAGAGTGCACCCCAAAAACTGGTGGGACAGGTCCATACTCACGGCTAAGTGGAAGGCTAAGTGGGATTTCCAGCAGGCCTACCTCGTCCCCTGAAGCAAGGGCTGCAGTGTGCTCCGCTGCTTCAGTGGAGGCTTTAATTGGAGGCTAGTGCTATTATCTAACAATGAACACAGGCACTATAAATACTATTAATTACATAATGAACACGAGGCACAGCAAGAGAATGCAGTCCTTCGTCTTTCACAAATGCACATAATTATGTCCAAATAAGATATGTCATTATTCTAATACTGTTAATGTATTAAAGGGTGGATGTCACACTCACAGGCTGAGTTTCAAATATACAAATATTTTATGCATTTTAATTTTCATAATTCTTGGGTATTGGGTAAATGTCCCTCCTCAGTGACCGCATTTGCATGCACACTATGTGGCCTTTCGAAATGAATTCCTTCTAAAAGAACATTCAGAAAAAACTGTTTATATGATCGTGAATACATTACTCTTTTGGAAATAACTGTTTACATGCCCTAACATACAGTCCAAGTCAAAAGTTTGGACTCATTTCCCCATTAAATTGAAAGGGAAAGTGTGTCCAAACTTTTGACTGGTACTGTCTAATATTAATACATTCGTTTCTGACTGGTGCAGTGGCCTTTAGTTTGTATCCCACGGCACAAAAGGCCAACATGTTTTTTGCATAAATTGCACTGCTCATCTTCATCCTTTTTTATTAGACTGAGCCAACAACAAATCATCATCCCACTCTTGAAAGCAACAACTGGAATCAGAGGCCTTCCATCACGCCACATCCCTGAACAGACTCCTTGTACAGTCTGCCGCAACCTCATTTCATATATTTTTTTGTGGAGGGAAATTCAGAGTAAAGAATTCGGTTGTTACGTCTGACGTCATGCGTGACGTTTATCAATTTCTGGGTCCAAACCAGAGTACCAGTGTACTAAAGCGGTAGAATGACAGTCCAATCGTTTTTTAGACTCGGATCTATTCATACAAGGGAGAGAGCACTTTCCGGTTTTTCCCATATTTCTCAGCGTCTTTGAGCCTCGGAAAAGCGCTATACAAATATAATGAATTATTATTATTACTGAGGCATTTCGAAGAGAGCGCCTCAGCCAACGTTGGACCCAGAAACATGTCACGACTTAACAACCGAATAGTGGGAATGAATTGTGCTCCTGGAACGTACAGACGGGAAGCAGAACATTGGAATGACACAGTCCTTTAAAAAACGGTGCACGCTTCTGGAGAGTGTCCTGAGGATGTGACTTTGGGATTCCAGTTGTCTCATTATGCTGATCAAGAGTGGGATGATGACTTGGAAAACTGTACCTCATCTCACTTGAGTCACTGGCTCACCACACGGCCCCGCCGGCCCTGCAATATGGATGCATCTTCCCTCTCATGCCTCTACTGCATGACTTTGGGCCCTATTATGCACTTCATAACTCTTAAGCAATAAGACGAGGCGGTAGATCTAAACTTAAGACGTGGAGGCGTGGTCAAGGCCACTTTGCTATTATGCGTGCGGTAGTGGGCGCCTAAAACCCGGCGCTAAGCAAAGAAATTAGTCATGGGTGTGTTTTGGGCGTCTTCTCAATCAACCCAATCAGCGTGCCAGGTGCCATTCCCTTTAAGAACCGGCTGCGTTAAGTCATTAGCGCTATGCTATTATGGAAGTCCTAAGAAGGAGGTCAGCGCGCTTCTCTGCCTCTCCCTTCTGAAATAAAGCATTTATACTGTGACCGTAATTGACGTCTTGCCGTGGAGCCACGTGCGTGTTCATGTGTGCCCACATGCATGCGCAAACCGCGGAGGCGCGCTCGTGTTTCAAAACGTGCATGAAGTCTAAACTTAAGAACTTTTCAAACCACTTCTTAGCGATAGGAGCAGTCAGATCGCATAATAGCAGGGGCGCCTAGTGCACTTCATTAACATATGAACACTCCCACAATGAGTAATATATGCACGGGAGTATTACGTCTTATGTGTGGGCGCCTATCGACACCGGCATAGCAGTAGCGCGTATGAAGCGCATAATAAGGGTGGCGGTAGGTCTTAACCTGGCGGTGCGTCTTAATTAAGACTTACGACGGCAAGTTAAGAAGTGCATAATAGGGCCCTTTGTCTCTCATGCCTCTACTTCATGACTTTGTCTTTGTCTCTCATGCCTCTACTTCATGTCTTTGTCTCTCATGCCTCTACTTCATGTCTTTGTCTCTCATGCCTCTACTGCATGACTTTGTCTCTCATGCCTCTACTGCATGACTTTGTCTGTCATGCCTCTACTTCATGTCTTTGTCTCTCATGCCTCTACTTCATGTCTTTGTCCCCCATGACTCTACTTCATGACTTTGTCTTTGTCTCTCATGCCTCTACTTCATGACTTTGTCTCTCATGCCTCTACTTCATGTCTTTGTCTCTCATGCCTCTACTGCATGACTTTGTCTCTCATGCCTCTACTTCATGACTTTGTGTGGGGAGCATGGCGCGTTCTGGCCTGCAGAGGGAGCCAGACTGTCGTTAAGAGGGGGATAATGAGCTGATTACGGACACGTGTCAGTGATCAGACTCGTTATCCCACTGGTCTATTTAACCTGTGTGTGTTTGTTCCCTCGGGAGAGTGAAGGAGGCGGGGAAAACCTGTCGAGAGACAGAGAGAGAGAGAGAGAGAGAGAGAGAGCTCCAGCGAGAGAGCGAGAAGGACGGCAGAGCAGCGGCAGAGAAAGCTGAGACCCGAAAGGGGAATCAGCACCGGCTGCAGTGGCCGCAGTGGATCCCGAGTGAGGGAAACCGGTGGTCGTGGCAGCAGTGACGACCGCACGCCGTGCTTATTCAGTGCATTATTATTTGAAAAGACTCGCTCAGCACGTCAGTGACAGTGCTGAGCTGTGCAGGACATAATAAATACAGATTCTGCAACTGTTCCTCTGTGTCGACCTCCCTCTGTGCCTAGAGACCTTTACACTTTGTCTCTCATGCCTCTACTTAATGTCTTTGTCTCCCATGCCTCTACTTCGTGACTTTGTCTTTGTCTCTCATGCCTCTACTTCATGTCTTTGTCTCTCATGCCTCTACTGCATAACTTTGTCTCCATGCCTCTACTTCATGTCTTTGTCTCCATGCCTCTACTGCATGACTTTGTCTCTCATGCCTCTACTTCATGACTTTGTCTTTGTCTCTCATGCCTCTACTTCATGTCTTTGTCTCCATGCCTCTACTGCATGACTTTGTCTCTCACGCCTCTACTTCATGACTTTGTCTTTGTCTCTCATGCCTCTACTTCATGTCTTTGTCTCTCATGCCTCTACTTCATGACTTTGTCTTTGTCTCTCATGCCTCTACTGCATGTCTTTGTCTCTCATGCCTCTACTTCATGACTTTGTCTCTCATGCCTCTACTTCATGACTTTGTCTCTCATGCCTCTACTTCATGACTTTGTCTTTGTCTCTCATGCCTCTACTGCATGTCTTTGTCTCTCATGCCTCTACTTCATGACTTTGTCTCTCATGCCTCTACTTCATGACTTTGTCTCTCATGCCTCTACTTCATGTCTTTGTCTCTCATGCCTCTACTTCATGACTTTGTCTCTCATGCCTCTACCTCATGTCTTTGTCTTTGTCTCTCATGCCACTACTTCATGACTTTGGCTACGTTCACACGGCAGGTCTTGATGCTCAATTCTGAATTTTTACACAGATCCGAATTTTTTGTTTGGCAGTTCACATGACTTTTCAAATGTGACCTATATTTGACCTACATTGACTTCCGTGTGAACATTCCAATGCCCTGAACAGACCGGCATGCGCAGAAGGACAATAACAGAATGTCACGCGTAGCGCACTGTTTGCAGAAGTATCCATGGACAGGGTATCCGCGGTGTCTTGAAAAGTATTAAAAGTTGATAAATCAATTTTGGGAAAATCTAGACCCTTAATAAGTATTAAAAAGTCACGATTTTATGAGGTCTTGCATTTTGTAGGTATTTTTTCTGAATTAGACTCTGTCCAAAGAGTTTGAGTCCTAAAAACTTTTAGTAAAAGTTCGTGAATTGATTAGTTTTATTAAAAAACAAAGATGAACGGGAAACGTTAACGTAATGCATAACCCCGGGGTTACGTCACATGACGCCCTTAGCGCGAAAGGCGAAGGAGAAGGCTGGACAGCCGGACAGGCTCAGCGGGGAAAACGTATTTCTTTGAATTATTTTGGTAGAAAACACGACATGGCAGGGTTCGACATTAACGGTGACCTCTTATCGTGGCCTCTTGCGATACAATTATCGTGGCCTCTTGCGATACAATTATCGATTCACTGCTGTATGTAGCCGCTATGCGTCTGACTGTCTATAGTCTCGAACGAGGCTTCTACTTTAATATCTTTGGTATCTACTTTATGTAATATCTATGGTATCTACTGTATGTAATATCTATGGTATCTACTGTATGTAATATCTATGGTATCCGGAATGTAAAGTTTTATTTAGTCGCAACAACGCCTGGTATCCGTTCACAGCGGTTTTTTGAGAAAGCTGATAAAGTAGCATGTTATCTATTTAAAATGTGAAGTACCAAACTAAGTCAAACGAAATGCAACGTTGTGGATTCTAAATGGTAGAGGACCTGCATGTCACTGCCACTGAATAATAACGCGCCCATTGATACTTTGCGCTCCGTGCCAGATAGTACTACCACTGTGCCAGATAGTGCTACCACTGTGTTAATGTTAGTCTCAAGTGGTATCATGGAATCGTGCATATGTTATTCATATCTGGCAGTAAGTTAATACTATCTCACTTGAAGTTGTAGGTAAATGTTCCATTTGGTTTATTATATGGTAATTTGGTAATTATATTATAAAGTTACTCTTACAATTAATGAGACATTAAAATATATTTGTTTATATATTTTAATAAGTAAAATGCATAGTTTAATATTATCAGTAGGTATAGCATATTTATACTGCTGGCTGCACTGTAAAACTGCACTCTTTTCTAAATAGGACAGTCTTCACATAGATATTATCTACAGTATAGTCCTTAAACACTTTATCTCCAGCTTGCTGGGCAGTTCGGCCTTTTGGCACTTTATTTTGTATGAATGAAGGCAGGCACACATGGACAAGTGGCAGTCAGTGTATGTTAGAGACACTAAAGCGGGGTACACACATAAAGATTTTGGCCCGATTTTCCCCCTTCCGACCAAAGACAGAAAACGCCCGATTATCGGATGGCTCTAAAGATTTTCCTATAACATTATCCTGTGGTGTGAGGTGTGTTAAGAGTCAATCTCTCCCGACAATTTGTTCGGAAAATGGTTGTGGCCGGCAATCGTAAATGTCAAATGTGTTCAATACTTACGACCAAAAATCCTAGGGTTGCCAGATGGACTCTGGGTTTTTTTGGTGGAATTAGCGGTTTTAGACTGTGGTTAGGGTGGAAAATGTCAATCCCATCTGGCAACCCTGCTCGCGAGTCCGATTGTGACGGGGAATGGAATGTAGCCAATCAAGAAGCGAGCTGACTTCTTCTTTTCGTTATTCGGCACTTTATTTGCCCTGTCGCACATGGCTGCCTCGTACAGGTTAGTCAGGGTACTACGTTAGATCACGCAAGGTTTCTGGCTTGGGGAACGAGACTCTAGACTGCCGTAACGATCATCTTTATGTATGTGGGGTGCTGAAATGGGAATATTGGCGCACACCACACACAATACGATCGATCAATCATCAATACTTCATGTGTGGGGTCTGTCTCAGATAAAACATCTGTTAAGATTTTGAAAATCCTTATGTGTGTACCGGGCTTTAGATACTGACACTCCTCTGATGACCTGCTAGTCTGAGCAGAGGTCCAGCCACTCTTCTGATGACCTGCTAGTCTGAGCAGAGGTCCAGCCACTCCTCTGATGACCTGCTAGTCTGAGCAGAGGTCCAGACACTCCTCTGATGACCTGATAGTCTGAGCAGAGGTCCAGCCACTCCTCTGATGACCTGATAGTCTGAGCAGAGGTCCAGACACTCCTCTGATGACCTGCTAGTCTGAGCAGAGGTCCAGCCACTCTTCTGATGACCTGCTAGTCTGAGCAGAGGTCCAGCCACTCCTCTGATGACCTGCTAGTCTGAGCAGAGGTCCAGACACTCTTCTGATGACCTGCTAGTCTGAGCAGAGGTCCAGCCACTCCTCTGATGACCTGCTAGTCTGAGCAGAGGTCCAGACACTCAGCGTGTGTGTCCCTCTTCTGCCCCCCCTCCTACTTCCGGACACCAGTTGTCTTATTCACTAGGCTGCTGTCTCCTGTCCGTCAATGCCAGCTTTCTTTATAAATGTGGCCTCTCCGCTGGAGGCAGGGTCTTTATTTTCTTTCACGATATGAACGATCACCTATGACTTTGCTACACACCATACTCACCATTTAGAAATGACAACACTTTTTTATACAAGAAAGCAGTCAATATCTAGTATTGATTATAGTATTGACTCTATTTTGCCTTTAGAGACTGCTATTGGTGTCTGTCAACTTGAGGTCAATGAAAGGCAAGGAAGCCAAAAATCTGAAAAAATAGCCAAAACCTTAGGCTTGCTGAAGACAACAGTTTGGAACACCATTAAAAAGAAAAAAACAGCAGCACCGGTAAGCTCAGCAAATGGAAATCGTATGCCAAGGAAAATGGGTTGGTATGCCATGGGCTTGAAAAATCGTCTGCTACGCCAAGATACACAAAATAATGCTAACCATGATTAAGAAAAACCTGTCCCACAGATCAGGAACATTCTCCAGGAGGTAGGCGTGAATGCGTCAGAGACACATTCTGCAGAATATGCCAGCAGCCAAACTACAGAGGTTTCACTGCAAGTTGCAAAACCCTAGTCATCCTCAAAAAGGATGGTCTGAGAAAAGGATGGTCTGAGAAAGAGGATCTGCTCAGGACTTACAGCATACCACCTCATCTGTGAAACATGGGGAAGGAGATGTTCTGGTTTGGGCATGTATAGCTGCCACTGGAACTGGATAACTTGTCTTAATTGATGATGCAATTGCTCATGCAGCAGAAAGCAGAATGTATTCTGAAGTACATAAACATCTTGTCCGCTAGAGTACCTCCAGCTTCATTGGACGGTGCTTTATCATTCTGTAAGGAAATGACAGAAAACATACTGTAATAGCAACTAGGGAGTTTTTCAGGGCCAAAAAGGGGAAACTTCTTGACAGGCCAAGTTTTCAGATTTAGATTGCAATTGAACATGCATTTGATTTTCTGATGATAAGATTTTAGGCAAAAAAGACCCCAAAACAAACAACTGAAGATGGCTGCAGTACAGGCCTGGCAGAGCTTCTCCAGAAAAGATACCCAATCTGGTAGGGTCAATGGGTCACAGACATTAGGCAGTTATTACTTGCAAATTAATGTTGACCAAATGCTAAACACGAGTGCTTTATTTGGACAAACGAGTGCTTCATTTGGAATCTATCCCATCACTTTTGGTGCCCTGAAATATGGTACTATGTATAAAAAGTGCTGCCATTTCTTTCTTTTTAAAAATATGTTATTTTCAGATTTCAGTTTTATACACAAGACAAACAAACTAACTAACTAACTAACAAATACAAGCTGCCAGGCATACATGTCTAGTATGATTTGGTTTAAATCAATTCCCAAAATGCAACATTGTCAGGTACATAAAGAGTACAAGTAAAATAAAACAAATAAAAAAGACTACAGGCTTGCATCACTACAGGATATAATCAACACTTATTAACATTTGAGATAATAATCAATAATTCGACCCCATATGTTCAAATATCTATTGGGAACTTTAGAGTTGTAGAAGTATATTCTCTCCATCTGCATGATACTGATTAGATTGCTGAGTCATTTCTGGAAGCAGGGAGGTGTAGGTGATTTCCAATCCAATAGAATCATTTTCTTAGCAGCTACCATACCAGTCATTAATGCCGACCATTCCTCAGGCGTATAGTTGGAAGCAGACTCTGAGCATCCAAAGAGTGCCAGTTCAGGATCAGGGGGAATGTCCCTTCCATAGACCCCGGAAAACCAGAGAAATATTTCACACCAGAATATTTTTGCAAATGAGGACAGAGCCAGAAAAGATGCGCTAGAGAGCCATCTGCAGTGTTGCATTTGTCACCCAGTGGAGAAACCCATGGATACATTCAGTGTAGTTTGGTCTTTGAATAGTGGAGTCTATGGATGACTTTGAATTGGATCAATTTGTACCTGACATTAATTGAGCAAGATTGGATTCCAGCCAAACCTTCATTCCAAATGTCGTCAGTCACCTCAAGATTGAGAGGTGAGGCAAATAGGGACACAATCAGATATCAAGTGTTTGGAGTCCGGAGGGAGCCGAAGGAGATCGTAGAATGGATAACTCTCTAGCATGGTTTCAAAATTTAGAATGTTGCCATTGTCATAATGCCTAATTTGAAGATAACGTAAGAAGTGGGAGTTAGGGATGTTACATTCTGTTTGTAATTGATTAAATGATGTAAACTGTTTGTCCATATATAAATCTGTCATGTATAAATCTTAGAAGTCCCCTCTCCCTCCAGACCGCAAACACAACGTCCATCTGAGATGGCAGAAAAGCATGTTATGATGAGGCATGTTATGATGAGTTTTGAGAGCAAACTTCTTTGAAAGATGGCAAATTAAACAATTCAGAAATAAACAGAGAGGAGCTCGAAAGCACGTCTACTCCATCCGCTACTCACTAGTGCCTCGAGTGCTGCCATTTCTAAATGATGAAACCAATGTCTCCAGACACGGCCTGGTAAAAAGTTCCTCATGTCGGCAATCCTCAAGTCGGAGCAAATGTTTATTATTACGAAAGTTGAAGTGTTGAAGAGTCCACTCGATATAGGGTACTGTTGGTGGTGGCAGCTTTATACTGTTGGTGTGATGGCTATCATGCAGATCAATCAGCCGCTGTCCTGGCATGAGTGGGTGTAAATGGTAAATCGTAAATGGACTCACTTTTTGCTGCTCCAAAGCGCTTTACAACCTCTCATTCAGGACATGTTCAAAAGCAAGGACTGTGTGATCATCTAATTATGTGTACTTATGCGTTTTTTACATGTTGAGGTTCTATCAGCAAGTTGTAATGTGCTAAACATGCAATTAGTTGTTCATAGTGATATTTCTTCTTAGCTGATAGCTATTAGCAGCTGTTTTGCGTGAGTTTTGATTCAGAGCGAGTTTCTCCGCTATTTGGTTTGAGGTGTACCAACATTCAAATAATCATATCCTAATATGCTTTTTTTTTTTTACTATCTTCAGATTAAACAGAGAAATTACCTTGTCCTACTTGAGGCCTTTTTCACCAGACCCTGTCACAAATGCAAAGTGATGAATGCATCTACTTCCCGGCATGATCGTCGGATGTAGTGAGAAGAGTTATAGTATTGAATGTGAATATAAGATAACGATAATATGCAATTTCCGATTACATAAGGGCACTTAAATAATCAAATAAGTTCTGCTTAATTTGTGGTATTGCTAACCTCTGCTACCTCTTCGGATGATAAAAAGAAAACAGGACTGAATTTTTTTTTGCTGTATGATTAAAACCTTGCCAAAAGGACTAAAGCTTTTGACATAGAACTTCAAGACCATAGCAGAAACTTTGATTAAAAGTCCATTGCTCTAAGGCCATAAGTCACTAGCCTGCATGCCCCCACAATTACAAGCATTACAATGCTGCCCTCTCGGCTAAAAAGGACAATGTACATAGCATTATAGATGGTACATTCATTTTCAAGAGTTAAACGTTTTCTGTTCCATCAGCTTGAGCAGTCAAATTCTGCTATAGCCTGCACCAAGACTGCTGACAACATGGACGGGATCTATTGCCATTACTAATAATAAACACATTAGAACTGAGGCATTATGAATTAACAAACCCAAAAGCGGTCTGTCCCCCAATACTCATGCATGAATGAGGTAGAGCTGCTGTCTAATGTTCGCAAGGTTGGCAGATTGGCGGTTCGAGCCCCGGCTGGCCACATGTCGAAGTGTCCTTGGGCAAGACACTGAACCCCAAAATGCTCCCATTAAATGACTCATCACAAAGGTGTGTATTGTGGTTATGCATGGTGTGCTGCTACTGCTAGTGGACAACAGGCTCACATAGCTGCATTGAAAGCTCCTGAACAGTCCTCCAGGAACTCTCCAACGCAATCAGACACCAGCTGCCACAGAACTATGGCACCATGAATCAGTTCAATTGCTTGTGACAATGGACAAGTGAGAAAGCATTCCATAACAGTGGTGTCCATGAAACACTGCATAGATACTACACATAGATGCTACACATGATGCTACGCACCACAAGGACATTATTTTATGAAACTCGCTCTTGTTCTTTTGAGCAATGGTTAGATTAAAGTGTCGTGGTTTTGAACACAGTTATTTCCCTTATCTTGCAGCATAAGAAAATAATTGCATTTCTTTTGCCAGCACAGATTATTCATGTATTCGTGTAATCAATATTCTAAGACTGAAGTATTTCAATATGAGACAAACCTTTTGGTTTGTGGACTTGAATTGGTTAAGATTTTAAAAAAAGATCCATTTATTGTATCTCACAAGTGAAGTATAGATGTGAGCCTTACATAAGTAGTGGCTGTCATGTGTGATGATAAAGTAGAATTTTACCCACTGGATGAAACAACAGTTGGATTTACACAGCACCAATGATACCACACTACCCATGATACCACAGCACCAATGATACCACTGTACCCATGATACCACAGCACCTCTAGGTGTGTTTCCATTAGTTTTTCGAAAAATAAATGCGATATTTCTAACATTTCGAAAAAGTACAATTACGATAATGCAGCCGTTTCCATTCAAATGTATTTCGCTTCTCATGAGTCACGCATCCTCGTCTCGCGAGGGTAATACGCTGCTATCTCCCGCGAAATTCAATTTTGCGGAAGAAGGAAGAGCAAAAGATGGATATTCCAAACATGTTGCGAGCTGGAACTGTTGTTTTGATGGCCACAGCTGCTGCTGTTGTGGTTGTCAACAACAGAAGACGAAGGCAGCGGGTGATCCACCACGAACGGCAGAGTCCGTATGTGTGGGAACGAGCACGTTTGAAGGATTTCTGGGAGAGAATTGTTTTAGAGGAATTCACAGAGGCATTGTGGATTCAGAATTTCAGGATGAACCGGGAAACGTTCAATGTGCTGTGTGATTCTATTGAAGACCTTGTGGCCCCAGACCCGTTATGCCCCCGGGAGGCAGTTCCTACTCGAAAGCGAGTGGCTATCGCCCTTTACAAGCTGGCAACCTGCGCCGAGTATAGAGTAGTTGGTGAAACGTTTGGTGTCAGCAAAACCACTGTACATAGATGTGTGTATGGGGTATGTCGAGCCATATGCAGCAGGTTGCTGAAGCAAAAAATCAGAATGCCAGATGTGGACGAGGCCCTGGAGATCGCACAGCGCAATTATGAGGCACACAAAATACGCGTGTAAGACGCGAAGTTGCGAAAAAACCGTTTCCATTACACTTTTTCGAAATACTTCAATATCGAAACGTTTCAAATACCACCTCCTGAGAGCGTGAAAACTTTTTATCGATAATTGGGAGGTTTTTCGAAAATGTGCTGTTTCCATTACCAGTAATTCTTTTCGATATGTCGGTTTTGCGAAATTCTAGGGTGTATGGAAACGCAGCTAATGATACCACAGTACCCATGATACCACAGTACCAATGATACCACAGTACCCATGATACCACAGTACCCATGATACCACAGCACCAATGATACCACAGTACCCATGATACCACAGTACCCATGATACCACAGTACCCATGATACCACAGCACCAATGATACCACAGTACCCATGATACCACAGTACCAATGATACCACAGTACCCATGATACCACAGCACCCATGATACCACAGCACCAATGATACCACAGTACCCATGATACCACAGTACCCATGATACCACAGCACCAAGGATACCACAGCACCAAGGATACCACAGTACCACCGTTTTTGTCAAGCCCCCCTTGGGAGGACAAAGAAATTGTGAGCCCCCCTCACGCCAAAAAACTGTCACAACATGGGGCAAGTTTACATTTATAGAAAGAAAAACGATAAAAGCAAGAGCATTGTGAAAACATAAACACCTTCTATCTGACATTTGTCATTATATATCTCTTATCTCTGTACTTTTACTTTGTATTTTTTAATTATTATTATTATTATTTTTTTTGTAATTGCAGTATACAGAGTAGATTGTCCTACAAAGACTCTTAGATTTAGATTTAGTCATCTAAAAATGAAATAGACCCCTATACTTTCTTTTATTTATTTGTGGTTTCTTTTTATGTTACTACTCGATCTTTTCAGTTTGTAAAGCGCCTTTGAGTGTCTAGAAAAGCGCTATATAAGTCTAATGTATTATTATTAGTATTATTATTATTATTATTATTATTATTATTATTACAATTGGAACAGGTCAGAAGCTGAGTGTAACTTGTTGACCTCTGACCTCTAACTGTCTCTCGCGCCCCCCAGTCCTGCCACTGCCGCCCCACACTGAGGAACACTGAAGTCTTGGGCTCAAAAGGCACTAAGGGGTCTATTGTCATTACCTTGACATGCATCCATCCATCACCTCACCTGCATGGATCTGTGATTTATGCGACCAACGTGTGTGCAGAGGGGTAGTGGTGGTCTAGTGGATAGTGAGTTGGACTTGTGATCGGAAGGTTGTGAGTTCAAATCCCGCCTGAAACCACACCACTACTAGTGTGCCCTTGAGTAAGGCACTTAGCCCTCAGTTACTCCAGGGGGAATGTCCCTGTAATTCGTAATTGTAAGTCGCTTTGGATAAAAGCGTCTGCTAAATGGCAAAATTAATTAAATTAGATCTCATGCACATATTCTGTCATTTATGTCAGCCCAGTATGCACCATTGTACCAACTAAGCTTTTGGGGTTGGAGAAAATCACATTTAAGGGGTGGTGTCTCATGAACATCATAGATGTATCAGATGGACCTCATCTGATATTTTACGCGAAAGAAAATCCAAGTTCCCTTTGTCCATTCCAGCAACACTATTGCATCTTTAGCTATCAGTATTCTCCGTATGATGTTTGACACTGAAATCAATTGAAAAACGAAATAGAAAATAGCATTGCCACCCTTATCTGTGGTAAACTAACGTTTTAGTGGTCTCTGTCATGTACCCTTCCTTGAGAGGGTCAGTTGCTATTAGCCTAAATGCATAGCTTAACATTTCAAATGTATTAGGATAATTGTTTACCTATTACAAATTGAGTGTGCATCTCTTTAGTGCACTGAAAAACACTGGACAAAATGATAAATCACCCGTACATGTCGTACAGATCTCGGAATTATCTGCATCTTTCCACAAACCCAGGAGAAATTATCATCTTCACTCCAAATGTTTTTCCGATTACAGAAAATAGGCAACTGATTCAGTGTGCAAAGCCTATGAATTACATTCCAAGCATTACCCAAGGGACCCGGAGAGACAGAGACTGTCTACCACGATCATCCTGAGTACTCAGCCGTCACTCTCACTTATAGCCTGGAGCACCCAAACATCCCAATAACCCTGTCAATGTCTCTCTCTGCTTCAGGGCTACATTGATTAAGGAGGATGGACAGTGGAACGGAGGATGTGTCCCTTTAGAAAGAGGTCGGTGTGAATACTAAAACAGCTCTGCTTGTGTGTGACGTCATTTTTAATGATTTTTCCAGCTAGTGCTCAAGCCACTGAAGAATACTGAAGTCATTGTTATGTTCATGAAACCGTGCTGGTAGTAGCCATTAGAAGATGGGTACGTTGTGGCTATGAAGGGATCCACATAGGGATCAGCAGCAACACTCAAATAGGCTGTGGCATTCAAGCGATGATTGATTGGTATTAACGGGCCCAAAGTGTGCCAAGAAAACATTCCCCACACCATTACACCACCTCCACCAGCTTGGACTGTTGACAAGTGTACAGGTGTTTGTAATAACGTGTGTAGTGTTTTTACACAGACAAAAGGAGAGCAGGTTATACGCTTACTTTTAGAGGACAGTTTAATGGCACATACTGTACCTCACCCAATTGATCCATAATCCATCAATTTTCTAGGGATGTACAGGGATTTTCAGTGTCTCAGCAGTCCAACTCTTATTGCATCTCACACTAAACCTTGGTTTGCTCAGTCATAAACAGCCCCCCACTAGTGTTGAAAGCATAAAACTGTCTTAAACTCTCAGCTCTCAAGGTGTGTCATTGTTCTCACAGTAAAGCCTCTTGTCTGTTATCTACATGTGTGGGTTTAACAGAGGTGGTTCAGTAACCACGCTGGCGTAATGACTGACCCTGCATGAAGACATACAAGCTAATGACTTGGCTTAGCTTGGCAGCATGCATTCCTCATGACTCAACTGATAACCCTATCGCATTTGATTTGGTTATATCGTTAATTCTGTTCTCAATCACCTCTTAAGCTGTGCTCAAAGTCTGGCTAATGGTGTTTGAAATACCCCCAAAAATATATGAAATTAAATCTGTAAAAATGGGGTTGCTCATTGTCAAGACCAAATATGTAGAATGTATAGGAAGCTTTTTGAACCATTCAAACGTGTGATTCAAGTGTGTGATTTCAGATGAAAGGTGAACAGTACATCAAAGACCTTGAGAGCGTAGCTATGGCGATACGTATTGAAAGAGCAAGCCTGGATGTTAAAGTAATGTTGACATGGCGGTAATGTGACAATAACAGTGTGACTGGGCTGCCCCCTTCAGGCCAGAACACTCATTACAGAGGACAGGGGACAGAGGACAGAGGACAGAGGACAGGGGACAGGGGACAGAGGACAGGGTCAGAGGACAGGGGACAGAGGACAGGGTCAGAGGACAGAGGACAGAGGATAGAGGACAGGGGACAGAGGACAGGGGACAGGGGAAAGAGGACAGAGGACAGGGGACAGAGGACAGAGGACAGGGGACAGAGGGCAGAGGACAGGGTCAGAGGACAGAGGACAGGGGACAGAGGACAGAAGACAGGGTCAGAGAACAGGGTCAGAGGACAGGAGACAGGGTCAAAGGTCAGGACAGGGGACAGAGGACAGAGGACAGGGGTCAGAGGAAAGGGTCAGAGAACAGGGTCAGAGGACAGAGGACAGAGGACAGGGGACAGAGGACAGGGTCAGAGAACAGGGTCAGAGGACAGAGGACAGAGGACAGGGGTCAGAGGACAGGGGACAGAGGACAGAGGACAGGGGTCAGAGGAAAGAGAACAGAGAACAGAGGACAGAGGACAGAGGTCAGGGTCATAGGACAGAGAACAGAGAACAGAGGACAGAGGTCAGAGGTCAGGGTCATAGGACAGAGAACAGAGGTCAGAGGTCAGGGTCAGAGGACAGAGGACAGGGTCAGAGGACAGGGTCAGAGGACAGAGGACAGGGAGACAGAGGAGAGAGAACAGGTCAGAGGACAGAGGACAGGGTCAGAGGACAGAGAACAAAGGACAGGGGACAGAGGACAGGGTCAGAGGACAGGGGACAGAGGACAGGGGTCAGAGGACAGAGGACAGGGTCAGAGGACAGGGGACAGAGGACAGGGGACAGAGGACAGGGGACAGAGGACAGGGGACAGAGGACAGAGGTCAGGGTCAGAGGACAGAGGACAGGGGACGGAGGACTGAGGACAGTGGACAGGGTTAGAGGACAGGGGACAGAGGACAGGGTCAGAGAACAGGGTCAGAGAACAGGGTCAGAGGACAGGGGACAGGGTCAAAGGTCAGAGGACAGGGGACAGAGGACAGAGGTCAGGGTCAGAGGACAGAGTCAGAGGACAGGGACAGAGGACAGGGGGACAGAGGACAGAGGAGAGAGAACAGGTAAGAGGACAGAAGACAGGGTCAGAGGACAGAGAACAAAGGACAGGGGACAGAGGACAGGGGACAGAGGTCAGGGTCAGAGGACAGGGTCAGAGGACAGGGGACAGGTGACAGAGGACAGAGGTCAGGGTCAGAGGACAGAGGACAGAGGACAGAGGACAGATAACAGGGGACAGAGGACAGGGGACAGAGGACAGGGGACAGAGGTCAGGGTCAGAGGACAGAGGACAGGGTCAGAGGACAGGGGACAGAGGTCAGAGGACAGATAACAGAGGACAGAGGACAGAGAACAGAGGACAGGGGGACAGAGGACAGAAGAGAGAACAGGTCAGAGGACAGAGGACAGGGTCAGAGGACTGAGAACAAAGGACAAGGGTCAGAGGACAGAGAACAGAGAACAAAGGACAGGGGACAGAGGACAGGGTCAGAGGACAGAGGACAGGGTCAGAGGACAGAGGACAGGGGACAGAGGACAGGGGACATAGGACAGGTTCAGAGGACAGGTCAGGGTCAGAGGACAGAGGACAGGGTCAGAGGACAGAGGACAGGGACAGAGGACAGGGTCAGAGGACAGGGGATAGGGGACAGAGGTCAGGGTCAGAGAACAGAGGACAGAAGACAGGGTCAGAGGACAGAGGACAGGGGACGGAGGACTGAGGACAGGGGACAGGGTCAGAGGACAGGGGACAGAGGTCAGAGGACAGGGTCAGAGAACAAAGGACAGAGGTCAGGGTCAGAGTACAGAGGACAGGGTCAGAGGACAGGGACAGAGGACAGAGAACAAAGGACAGAGGTCAGGGTCAGAGTACAGAGGACAGAGGACAGGGGGACAGAGGAGAGAGAACAGGTAAGAGGACAGAGGTCAGGGTCAGAGGACAGAGGACAGGGGACGGAGGACTGAGGACAGTGGACAGGGTTAGAGGACAGGGGACAGAGGACAGGGTCAGAGGACAGGGGGACAGAGGACAGAGGAGAGAGAACAGGTAAGAGGACAGAGGACAGGGTCAGAGGACAGAGAACAAAGGACAGGGGACAGAGGACAGGGGACAGAGGACAGGGGACATAGGTCAGGGTCAGAGGACAGAGGACAGGTTCAGAGGACAGAGGACAGAGGTCAGGGTCAGAGGACAGAGGACAGAGGACAGATAACAGGGGACAGAGGACAGGGGACAGAGGACAGAGGTCAGGGTCAGAGGACAGAGGACAGGGTCAGAGGACAGGGGACAGGTGACAGAGGACAGAGGTCAGGGTCAGAGGACAGAGGACAGAGGACAGATAACAGGGGACAGAGGACAGGGGACAGGGGACAGAGGTCAGGGTCAGAGGACACAGGACAGGGTCAGAGGACAGGGGACAGAGGTCAGAGGACAGATAACAGGGGACAGAGGACAGGGGACAGAGAACAGAGGACAGAGGACAGGGTCAGAGAACAGAGGACAGGGTCAGAGGACAGGGGTCAGAGGACAGAGAACAGAGGACAGGGGGACAGAGGACAGAAGAGAGAACAGGTCAGAGGACAGAGGACAGGGTCAGAGAACAAAGGACAGGGGACAGAGGACAGGGTCAGAGGACAGAGGACAGGGTCAGAGGACAGAGGACAGGGGACAGAGGACAGAGGACAGGGGACATAGGACAGGTTCAGAGGACAGAGGTCAGGGTCAGAGGACAGAGGACAGGGTCAGAGGACAGAGGACAGGGACAGAGGACAGGGTCAGAGGACAGGGGACAGGGGACAGAGGTCAGGGTCAGAGAACAGAGGACAGAAGACAGGGTCAGAGGACAGAGGACAGGGGACGGAGGACTGAGGACAGGGGACAGGGTCAGAGGACAGGGGACATAGGTCAGAGGACAGGGTCAGAGAACAGGGTCAGAGGACAGAGGACAGGGTCAGAGTACAGAGGACAGGGTCAGAGGACAGGGACAGAGGACAGGGGGACAGAGGAGAGAGAACAGGTAAGAGGACAGAGTACAGGGTCAGAGGACAAAGGACAGGGGATAGAGGACTGGATCAGAGGACAGAGGACAGGGTCAGAGGACAGAGGACAGGGTCAGGGGACAGAGGATAGGGGACAGAGGACAGAGGTCAGGGTCAGAGGACAAAGGACAGGTGACAGAGGACAGAGGTCAGGGTCAGAGGACAGAGGTCAGGGTCAGAGGACAGACGACAGGGGGACAGAGGTCAGAGGACAGAGAACAGAGGACAGAGACCACAGGACACAGGACAAAGGACAGGGTCAGAGAACAGAGGACAGGGGGACAGAGGACAGAGAAGAGAGAACAGGTCAGAGGACAGGGTCAGAGGACAGAGGACAGGGTCAGAGGACAGAGGACAGGGTCAGAGGACAGGGGACAGAGGACATAGGACAGGGTCAGAGGACAGGGGACAGAGGACAGGGGACAGAGAAGAGGGTCAGAGGACAGAGATCAGAGGACAGGGGACAGAGAACAGAGGATAGGGGAAAGAGGACAGAGGACAGGACAGAGGACCTAGAACAGGTAGACAAAGGACAGAGGAGAGAGGACAGGGGACAGAGGACAGGGGACAGGGGACAGGGGACAGAGGACAGGGTCAGAGGACAGAGGACAGGACAGGGGACAGAGGACATAGGACAGGGGACAGAGGACAGAGGACATGGGACAGAGGACAAAGGACAGGGTCAGAGGACAGGGGACAGAGAACAGAGGACAGGGTCAGAGGACAGGGGACAGAGGACAGGGGACAGGGTCAGAGGACAGGGTCAGAGGACAGAGATCAGAGGACAGGGGACAGAGAACAAAGTACAGAGGACAGGGTCAGAGGACAGGGACAGAGGACAGGGGGACAGAGGAGAGAGAACAGGTAAGAGGACAGAGGACAGGGTCAGAGGACAAAGGACAGGGGACAGAGGACTGGATCAGAGGACAGAGGACAGGGTCAGAGGACAGGGTCAGGGGACAGAGGATAGGGGACAGAGGACAGAGGTCAGGGTCAGAGGACAAAGGACAGGTGACAGAGGACAGAGGTCAGGGTCAGAGGACAGAGGTCAGGGTCAGAGGACAGAGGACAGGGGACAGAGGTCAGAGGACAGAGAACAGAGGACAGAGGACAGAGACCACAGGACACAGGACAAAGGACAGGGTCAGAGAACAGAGGACAGGGGGACAGAGGACAGAGAAGAGAGAACAGGTCAGAGGACAGGGTCAGAGGACAGAGGACAGGGTCAGAGGACAGAGGACAGGGTCAGAGGACAGGGGACAGATGACATAGGACAGGGTCAGAGGACAGAGGACAGGGGACAGAGGACAGGGGACAGAGAACAGGGTCAGAGGACAGAGATCAGAGGACAGGGGACAGAGAACAGAGGATAGGGGAAAGAGGACAGAGGACAGGACAGAGGACCTAGAACAGGTAGACAGAGGACAGAGGAGAGAGGACAGGGTCAGAGGACAGGGGACAGAGGACAGGGTCAGAGGACAGAGGACAGAGGACAGGGGACAGATGACAGGGTCAGAGGACAGAGGACAGGACAGGGGACAGGGGACAGAGGACAGGGGACATAGGACAGAGGACAAAGGACAGGGTCAGAGGACAGGGGACAGAGAACAGAGGACAGGGGACAGAGGACAGGGTCAGAGGACAGGGGACAGAGGACAGGGGACAGGGTCAGAGGACAGGGTCAGAGGACAGAGATCAGAGGACAGGGGACAGAGAACAGAGGATAGGGGAAAGAGGACAGGACAGAGGACATAGAACAGGTAGACAGAGGACAGAGGAGAGAGGACAGGGTCAGAGGACAGGGGACAGAGGACATAGGACAGAGGACAGGGTCAGAGGACAGAGGACAGGGGACAGAGGACAGGGTCAGAGGACAGAGGACAGGGGACAGATGACAGGGTCAGAGGACAGAGGACAGGACAGGGGACAGAGGACAGGGGACATAGGACAGGGGACAGAGGACAGAGGACAGGGGTCAGAGGACAGAGGACAAAGGACAGGGTCAGAGGACAGAGGACAGGGTCAAAGGACAGAGGACAGGGGACAGCGGACAGAGGACAGGGTCAGAGAACAGGGTCAGAGGACAGGGGACAGGGTCAAAGGTCAGAGGACAGGGGACAGAGGACAGAGGACAGAGAACAGAGGACAGAGGAAAGGGTCAGAGGACAGAGGAAAGGGTCAGAGGACAGGGGGACAGAGGACAGAGAACAAAGGACAGGGGACAGAGGACAGGGTCAGAGGACAGGGGTCAGAGGACAGAGGACAGAGGACAGGGTCAGAGGACAGGGTCAGGGGACTGAGAACAAAGGACAGGGGTCAGAGGACAGGGGACAGAGGACAGGGGTCAGAGGACAGAGGACAGAGGACAGGGGTCAGAGGACAGAGGACAGGGTCAGAGGACAGAGATCAGAGGACAGGGGACAGAGAACAGAGGACAGAGAACAGAGGATAGGGGAAAGAGGACAGAGGACAGGACAGAGGACATAGAACAGGTAGAGAGAGGACAGAGGAGAGAGGACAGGGTCAGAGGACAGGGGACAGAGGACATTGGACAGAGAACAGGTTCAGAGGACAGAGGACAGGGGACAGAGGACAGGGTCAGAGGACAGATGACAGGGTCAGAGGACAGAGGACAGGACAGGGGACAGAGGACAGGGGACATAGGACAGGGGACAGAGGACAGAGGACAGGGGACAGAGAACAGAGGACAGGGGACAGAGGACAGGGTCAGAGGACAGAGGACAAAGGACAGGGTCAGAGGACAGAGTTCAGGGTCAGAGGACAGGGTCAGAGGACAGAGGACAGGGGACAGAGGACAGAGGACAGGGTCAGAGAACAGGGTCAGAGGACAGGGGACAGGGTCAAAGGTCAGAGGACAGGGGACAGAGGACAGGGGTCAGAGGACAGAGGACAGGGTCAGAGGACAGGGTCAGGGGACTGAGAACAAAGGACAGGGGACAGGGTCAGAGGACAGAGGACAGAGGACAGGGGACAGAGGACAGAGGACAGGGGACAGAGGACAGAGGACAGGGGTCAGAGGACAGAGGACAGAGGACAGGGGACAGAGGACAGGGTCAGAGGACAGAGGACAGGGTCAGAGGACAGGGTCAGAGGACAGAGGACAGGGGAAAGAGCATTGAGGACAGGGTCAGAGGACAGGGGACAGAGGACAGGGTCAGAGGATAGAGGTCAGGGTCAGAGAACAGAGGACAGAGAACAGAGAGAAGAGAACAGGTCAGAGGACAGAGGACAGGGGTCAGAGGACAGAGGACAGGGTCAGAGGACAGAGGACAGGGTCAGGGGACAGAGGTCAGGGTCAGAGGACAGTGGACAGAGGACAGGGTCAGAGGACAGGAGACAGGGGACAGGGTCAGAGGTCAGAGGACAGAGGTCAGAGGACAGGGGACAGAGGACAGGACAGAGGACAGGGTCAGAGGACAGGGGACAGAGGACAGAGGTCAGAGAACAGAGGACAGAGGACAGGGTCAGAGGACGGAGAACAGAGGACAGGGTCAGAGGACAGGGTCAGAGGACAGAGGATTCTATGTTTTACAACATGTTGATGACATCAGCAAATATGTTCAAGTCAAGACTAAAAACCTTTTTATTATTGCCTTTAAATGAAAAAAATATTATCATATTATCATACGTATAATGATTGGAGCACTTTGAGCTGCAATGTTTGCAGGAAAAGCGCTATACAAATAAAAAGTTATTTTGATTTATTGATTGAATGAACTGATGATTGATGACTGAATGATTGATTGATTGATTGATTGATTGTCCTTTCCTATCCAAATGTCTTTTGATTGACCCTTACATGTCATCAACATGTTGTAAATTAATCAAAATGACTTTTGGATAGGAAAGGACAATAAATAAATAAATGAATAAATAATAATAATAATAATAATAATAATAATAATAATAATAATAATAATAATAATAATAATAATAATAATAATAATAACAATAATAATAATAATAATAATAATAATAATAATAATAATAATAATAATAATAATAATAATAATAATAATAATAACTTTTTATTTGTATAGCGATTTTCCTGCAAACATTAGCATCTCCCCTGTTTGTGGTGTTGATGAGAGGTTATCATTTTTTGGTTTAGCTTCAGTAACTTCCTCACTCATTATCACAACCGACATACAGTGCTTCAATTTCCAAATGTTAGAATATATATTGTGTACTTATGCCTCCTAGTCTAAAACCCAATTTGGGGCGGCAGGTAGCCTCGAGGCTAGAGAGGGCGGCTAGCAATCAGAAGGTCGCTGGTTTGATCCCTGCCGCAGTAGGGAGCTGCATGGGAACTGGTGACTGGAGGGTTGCTGGCATCATATCTAAGGTACATACCACTGCTGTTGTGCCCTTGAGCAAGGCACTTAACCCCTAATTGCTCCAGAGGCACTGACTATGGCTGACCCTGTGCCGAGAGCAAAAAATAAATGTTGTTGTACTCTGTGGAATGACAAAAAGGTTGAATCTAATCTAATCGAATCTAATCGAATTTGCTATCGATCCAAAATTAGAATTAGAACTGTCCCAACACATTATGCACATGTTTTCTAGTCATAATAGATAGCATTATGATTATTAACATTTCCCCACTTTTTTTGTATTCTTATCCAAAACCATTTGGCACAACGGTATGCTTATATTATGGAATGTGAATACTAGATGGTGTTGATACTTGCATGCATGGTTCATGAGAGTGGGATACAAGCAGGCACATCGTACATATCTCCCATTCGTTTAAAGATAGCTAAACTGGACAATGAGTCATTCTTTTGCGATAGAAAGGAATCCTCATTCATTTATAATATCAAATAACAAAAGATATGATGACAATCACATCTGTAAAATTCCCCAAATCCATAAGAAGTACTTGTTATGGCAGAGAACTCAGCCCCTAGTGAATACTGCAATGCAAGTCTGACTGAGTTGAAGCCTTCGAAATAAGGCTAGGAGGAGTTAAATGAAACAGTGCACACTGCATACTCTTCACAGTAACTACACAAGCATCATTGTATGTAGGTCTCTGTTGTGCTATGAACACACCGTCCTCTCTGGCCCCAATGCTGCAGGGAGGAAACACGGACCTGTGAACATCTGCTGTCCACGGAGAGAGAGACTTCAACAGAGAGGCTTCAACAGCACAAACTGCAGTTCCTGCTCCTGTTAATAAACATGTGTATCAGCCTACAACTGCGGCTTATTAAAACAAATATGACTTTTTGGGTCTAAATAGTTTCCTCACTCTTCTGGGGCAAAACATGTCAGCAGAGTTCAACCAGGACTCATATAATCTGGGGCTGGTTTGTTTGTCGGAAACGGTATGACTCAGTGGGAAAGAACTTCAAGCCTCACGCTTTAGCGCCTGGCGGAGGGGAAAGGAGAAACGGACGCAGAAGCAGTTTCTTCATGAGGTTGTGTGAGGTCATAATGGACTGATGAATATTCAAATCTGGCGGTACTGTCATGCCAAATTATGTCCGCCTGCCAAAATGTGTCCGGGGTCATGTAATCATGTCTTTCGAACTCCGAAACATAATACGAGTTAGCTCGCTGTCACGATGCATTGTAAGTTACCAGAACTTACCAGAATTTGAAATGTTTGCTGGTGTCTCAGAATTTGCCACCTTACGAACTGCAGAATGTAATATTATATACTACGTATATGAATGTAATACTATATACTACAGGGCAAGACTAGAAACCCAGCTCATACTGTACTCATCATTGCATAACTGTACATATCCTATCTACTATCCTATAGTCCAAAAGTTACATACACAATAGTAATCATCAATAGTAATCATCACTTCAGTTTTATACAGTGCCTTGCAAAAGTATTCACCCCCCTTGGCATTTCTCGTGTTTTGTTGCCTCACAACCTGGAATTAAAATGGATTGTTTGAAAGTTTGCATCATTTAATTTACAGAATATGCCTACAACTTTGAAGATGTGATTTTTTTTTATTGTGAAGCAAACAACAACAAATAGGACAAAATAACAGAAAACGTCAATGTGCATAAGTATTCACCCCCTTAAAGTCAGTACTTTGTAGAGCCACCTTTTGCGGCAATCACAGCTGCAAGTCGCTTTTGATAAGTCTCTATGAGCTTGCCACATCTTTCCACTGGGATTTTTGCCCATTCCTCAAGGGAAAACTGCTCCAGCTCCTTCAAGTTTGATGGTTTGCGCTTGTGAACAGCAATCTTCAAGTCTGACCTCAGATTCTCAATTGGATTGAGGTCTGGGCTTTGACTAGGCCATTCCAACACATTTATTTGTTTCCCCTTGAACCACTCAAGTGTCTCTTTAGCAGTATGCTTGGGGTCATTGTCCTGCTGGAAGGTGAACCTCCGTCCTAGTCTCAAATCACTTACAGACTGGTACAGGTTTTGCTCAAGAATATCTCTGTATTTAGCACCATCCATCTTTCCTTCGACTCGGACCAGTTTCCCAGTCCCTGTTGCTGAAAAACAGCCCCACAGCATGATGCTGCCACCACCATGTTTCACTGTTCTTGGGGTGATGGGATGTGTTCAGACATAGCGTTTTCCTTGATGGCCCAAAAGTTCAATTTTAGTCTCATCTGACCAGAGCACCTTCCTCCATACATTTTGGGAGTCTCCGACATGCCTTTTTTCAAACTCAAAACGTGTCTTCTTATTTTTAGCTGAAAGTAATGGCTTTCTTCTGGCCACTCTTCCATAAAGCCCAGCTCTATGGAGTGTACGGCTAATTGTGATCCTATGGACAGATACTCCAGTCTCTGCTGTGGAACTCTGCAGCTCCTCCAGGGTTACCTTTGGTCTCTGTGCTGCCTCTCTGATTAATGCCCTCCTTGGCCGGTCCGTGAGTTTTGGTGGGCGGCCCTCTCTTGGCAGGTTTGTTGTGGTGCCATGTTCTTTCCATTTGATTATGATGGATTTGATGGTGCTCCTGGGGATCATCAAAGATTTGGATATTTTTTTATAACCCAACCCCTCAAAAACATTGTTCCGGACTTGTTTGGAGAGTTCCTTGGTCTTCATGGCAGTGTTTGGTTGGTGGTGCCTCTTGCTTAGGTGTTGCAGCCTCTGGGGCCTTTCAGAAAAGGTGTGTATACTGACAGATCATGTGACACTTAGATTGCACACAGGTGGACTTCATTTCACTAATTATGTGACTTCTGAAGGTAATTGGTTGCACCAGAACTTTTTAGGGGCTTCATAACAAAGGGGGTGACTACATATGCACATGCCAAATTTCAGTTCTTTATTATTATTATTTATTTATTTTTAAATTATTTTTTAATATATATATTTCTCATTTCATTTCAAAACTAAGACTATTGTGTGCAGATTCATCAAATGTGTTTTAAAAAATCTGAATAAAAAAACATTTACATTACAGGTTGTAATGTAACAAAATAGGAAAAAAGCCAAGGGGGGTGAATACTTTTGCAAGGCACTATATTTATTTATCATCATATTTTTCACATTCATTTAGCATTTAACATTTCATATCCCTCAGGTTTCCCAACAGGTTCTGGTAAATTAAGATGCGTAGTGAAAGCGAGCTAACTGGCATTATGCTAACCTTCCACCAAGTTCTCTCACCCACGATAGCAATGTTGAACCCTTTGCAAACCCTACATTTGATATTTAAGTAAATCTAGCTATGATTGGAAATGAAGTAGTATCCAGTTATGTAACTGCATTTATCACTACTTTGGCTGATGTGATGTGGGTTTGTTTGCTACCTTACTACCTAGTTAATTAGTCAACAAGGTAACATTAGCGTAGCGAATTACACGTGAAATGAGCATGTGTCACGGGGTGACAAAGAAAATAACTTGTCATTGTTTTATGTGCTGTCTCTTTTGCCACCCTGGGTTAGTGCACACACAAAACCTTTTTTTATTTGTATTCTGTTTCCCTCCTGGTGGTAGAAGCACACCATGGCTGTGTTCGGAATAGCGTACTAGCATACTACTCATACTAGATATGACGTAGATTTTGAGTATGTAGTACGTTCGAACTGTACAGTATGCGAGATTTGAGTATGCGAGAAATTTAGTAGGCGAGCAGTTATTTCCGGTAAAATGTAAGTCGGTTTTGATGGACACTAGCTCGGCTCCTATTTCCCAAAATGCATTTCGCGTCCAGAGTTGCAGAGTTACGTCCAGGGTTGCCAGATGGGGCGGGTTACTGCCGAATGGGCTACTTTTTTTTTTATTATTCTTTTTTTTCTTCTTTTTTTCCCGGGCATAAGGCCCTTACCTCCACCCCCCATAGTACCATAGTACTTTTATTTATTTATTTAGATATATTTAAGATGAAGGGTGGGGGGAGGGGGGTGAGACCAGGGTCGGGATGGGGAGGGATGGAAGTGGGAGGGATGGGGGGGGTGTGGTGGGGGGAAGGAGGGAAGGGGGTTCAAGGGGAGAGTGGGGGTGGGGGGTTAATGGGGAGGTCAGTGTGGGAGGGAAAGGGGAGGATGGAAAGGGGGACTACACTTATACAAGACAAACAATCAACCAACAGACTGACAGACAAGACAACGAGAAGGACAGGGAAACAACCACAACAGTAAGCAAGAACGAAACTAGAGTAGGAGGACAACAGTGGATAAAACAATACATAAGGATAATAATAATAATAATAATAATAATAACTACCTTAAACACCACCAGATAATCAACAACAAACAACACTTTTTTTTTTACAAATGTAGGTCCCCGACATAGCACTCCGAGCGAGGTCAAGCGAACATATCAAGGACCTCTCCAATAGAGACTGCGCCCCACCCACACAAATGCTGTTTCATATTTCCATTCTTTTCAGCAATGTATGTTTCTATAATAATAATAATAATAATAATACATTTATTTTATATGGCGCCTTTCATGGCACTCAAGGTCGCCGTACAACAACAAATCTAAAAACAGCCACAAAATTCTAAACACAAAATACATAGGAATATAGTACAGTATAAAACATAGCCAGCAGCAGAGCAGCACGGGAAAAGTAAATCAACACGGGTATGCCTGCGTAAACAGGTGGGTTTTGAGGTGGGTTTTGAATGAGATGATAGAATCAATGTTCCTGATGTCGGGGGGGAGGGAGTTCCAGAGGCGAGGGGCGGAGCGGCTGAAGGCTCTAAACCCCATGGTGGACAGACGGGCTGGGGGGACGGTCAGGTTGATGGAGGAGGCAGACCTGAGGGACCGGGTGGGAATGTTGATGTGGAGGAGGTCGGACAGGTATGGAGGGGCGAGGTTATGGATGGCCTTGTATGGCCAAGTATGGAAAGTATGGAGAAGGATTTTGTAGTCGATGCGGTGTTTGATGGGGAGCCAGTGGAGTTGGTGTAGAATGGGGGTGATGTGACTGATGACAGGGGTTCTGGTGACAATACGGGCAGTAGCGTTCTGGACCAGTTGGATCTTGTGGAGCAGTTTGTGGGGGAGACCAAAGAGAAGGGAGTTACAGTAATCTAGGCGGGAAGTGACGAGGGAGTGGACCAGGATTGCGGCGCTGTTGGGAGTGAGTGAAGGGCGGAGGCGGTTGATATTACGAAGATGGAAGTAAGCAGACCGGATGGTGTTGTTGACGTGGGAGTGGAATGAAAGGGTGCTGTCGAGGACGACACCCAGACTCTTAACCTGGGGGGAGGGGGAAACCAAGGAGTTGTCTATGTTGAGGGTGAAACTGGGGTGCTATAATAAAGTTGTGCTTAAGGAGTTCTTTAAATCTACTTATATTTAGGGATTCTTTTTTTTGTGTTTTGAATATAAATATTTTACCTAATAAAATGGTTTTATTATTTATCATTTTATTTTCCTTGTCAAGATCACCAATTAAAACCTTCACAAGGTCCAACTTAAGAGTTGTATTTTTATTGGAATAAAGCTTTTGTACTTGTGTCCAAAATAAGGCTACACAAGGACAATACCAAAATAGATGGGGGGAGGATTCAATTTCCTCGTCACAGAACCTACATAGGTTAGTTTCTTCTAGGCCCCAGATATGTAACATTTTTTTTGTTGCTAAATAATTATAAATTAACTTGAATTGAACGTATCTTATGTGGGAATCGACAGTTGTTTTATAAATGAGATTGAAAACTTGGTACCATGGGAGTGGACAATTAAACAGGTTCTCCCATTTATTGTGTCATCGATATGGGATGGCCACTAAATCTTTTGAGGTTGTGTACAAATTATAGATTGGTTTATTTATTTTAATCCCTTTTAGCCATTTCCAATTTTTTATGTGTGGGTGGCAGACAAGTATATTTCGGGTGTCATTATTGATTATTTTCCTCCATTTGGGGGGAGGGCTGCAGTCAACTGATTATAGTCTTGGATGGGGCAAATGCTACCATATGTCTTAGCAAATTGCTTATGGGTCATAATCTTTCCATCTTCATCTAATAAGTCTTTTATAAATACAATATTTTTTTCAAACATGTGTTTCCAGTAAAATGGTTTTCTCTGAATTAGAATATTGGAATTGAACCATATTATTTGCTGAAGAATATCATCTCGGCCCTCAGGTGGATAGAATTGGAACCATTTCTTCAAGGCATCCTTCAGGAAGCTGGAGATTCCCGTAATGTTATTATCAATTAGGGCAAACATAGATGGATGGATCTGTAGAAAGGGAAATAATCTCTTTTTGAAAAGGGGATGAGCACTTTGTAATAATCTACTTGAGAACCACTTTGTATTTTCATATATTTTTGGAATAATATTAGCTTTTAAAGAATAGTTTAGGGCTTCTATATTCAGTAATTTCAGTCCACCGTTTTCATAACTATTATATACATATTTTATTTTTATTTTATCTGGCTTATTATTCCAAATGAATTTGAAGGTTTTTTGTTCATACCATTTGAAAAGATGCTCTGAAGGAGTGGGTAATGCCATAAATAAGTATGTAAACTGTGAGACAACCAGAGAGTTAATTAGTGCAATTTTGCCATAGACTGTTAACATTTTACCCCTCCAAGGCTGTAATGATTTATCCATTTTACTCATTTTATTTGTGAAATTTACAGTCATTATTTCTGATAGATTAGTGGTACATGAATCCCCAAAATATCTACTGGACCATCTGTCCATTTAATTGGTAAGTCACATTGTAAGGAGACAGCTGTTCCTTTCAGTGACCCAATCCTGAGAATAGTGCATTTGTCATAGTTGGGTTTTAAACCAGACAACACAGAAAAAAGGTTTAAATCACTCGTGAGTGCTTGCAAGGACGACACAGAGGGGCTCAGTAAAAAGTTGGAATCATCTGCATACAATGAGACCTTTTCCTCCATACCATTAATTTCCAGCCCTTTAATCTTTTTATTTGATCGTATTTTAATAGCTAATATTTCAATAGCTATTATGAAAAGGTATGGTGAGAGAGGGGAACCTTGTTTGACTCCTCTTAATAATGGGATGTTCTCTGACAAATACATTATTTATAATTTTACAGCTCGTATTTTTGTTCATAATTTTAACCCAGTTAATTAAGGATTCCCCAAAGTTAAAAAATGACAGGGATTTATATATAAAGTCGAGTCTAACCTTATCGAAGGCCTTCTCAAAATCTGCAATAAATACTAGACCTGGTTTTGGGGATGTTTCATAATGCTACATTATTTCCAACACTTGTCTAATATTATCCCCTATATATCGTCCTTTCAAGAACCCAGATTGGTTTGGATGAATAACAGAAGACAGAACCTTTTGCATACGAAGTGCTATACATTTTGCCAGTATCTTGGCATCACAACACTGGAGTGTGAGAGGCCTCCAGTTTTTTTAAGTATTCTGGATCTTTATATTGCCCATTTGGGTTTTGTTTCAAGAGTAATGAGATCAGACCTTCTTTTTGAGAATTAGCCAGGTAGCCAGATTCATATGAATAGTTGAAACAGGTAAGTAGTGGTAACTTTATTAAATCAAAGAATGTATGATATACCTCAGTCGGTATCCCATCGAGTCCTGGGGTTTTGCCAGGTTTGAAAGATGTAATAGCTTGCCAGAGCTCATGTTCTGCTATTAACCCTTCACAAGATATTTTTTGTACGTCTGACAGTTTGGTTTCATAATTATCAGGAAAAACATTGTTGCAGCAATCCAATGTAATGGGTTGTGATTCAAAAGATAAAATATCATGAAAATATTTGACCTCCTCTTTTAAAATTTCATTTGGAGAGGCAATCGATTTCCCATTATCAAGAGTCAATTTTGATACATTTTTTTGGGAAGAATTCTTATGTTGCATATTAAGAAAGAATTGAGTACACCTATTACTTTTTTCTATCCATTCAGCTTTTTTCCCACAAAAAATGTTTGTTGCTCTTTCCTGCATTACTCTTTCTAATTCTTTCTGCTTCTTGTCCAGACAATTCAGCAATTCACTGTCATCAGATTCATTTGTACAGATGGTCAAAGCCTCAATCTCCTTTACAAGGTTATTTTCTTCTCGTTTGAGCCTTTTGAGTTTTTGTGATGAAAATGCAATAGTGTGGCCCCTAAAGGCACATTTAAACGCGTCCCATACAGTCAGCG
The DNA here is from genome assembly GCF_963989245.1 of Nansenia antarctica. Taxonomy (NCBI): domain Eukaryota; kingdom Metazoa; phylum Chordata; class Actinopteri; order Argentiniformes; family Microstomatidae; genus Nansenia; species Nansenia antarctica. Next base: position 38,099,443 of record NC_137689.1, on the reverse strand, counting down.
GATCCGATGAGCCAATATTATGTGTGAAAAAATCTGTGATAAAGAACTTAGTTTTACTTATGTACATATCATCTGTTACTAGGGATTGATTAAACTTCCAGTAACCTGGAACACGGGGATATTCATTCATTGTAAATTGTAGTGTTATTAAATGATGATCAGATCTCATTTGATCTCCAATATCCACCTTATTCACTTTTGAAACCAGAGAGAAAGAGATTAAGAAGTAGTCAATACGACTAGCACAGGTGGATCTTCTCCATGTAAATTTGGTTGAGTGTGGGTTTTTGAGTCTCCAAATATCCACCAAATCGTGCGTATCCATAGTGCTAGTGATTTCCTTTAAGGCACGTTGGTGGTAATTTGACGTCTTATTTCCTTTTCGATCAATTGCACTATTCAAAACCGTATTGTAATCACCAGCAACTATAATGTATTCATATGTGCCTTGTAGGTCTTGTATGGTGTCACTAATTTTTTCAAAAAATATTGGCTCATCAGTATTAGGCCCATATAGGTTTACCAGACATAGATTCTTTTGTGCTACATTATTCAATACAATCCACCGACCATGGTTATCTGTCTGGGAGGAGATCATCATAAAATCGAATTGTTTTTTAAATAGTATCATAACACCTTTAGATCTCCTAGAGCCATGAGAGAAGAAAATAGGGCCGTCCCATTCATCACGCCACTGCGCCTCGTCAGAGATTATAGAATGTGTTTCTTGTAAACAGATAATCTGGTGATTTTTTTCTTTAAGCCAAGAGAAGACTGTGAGCCTTTTTTTTAAATCAGCTAGACCGCTACAATTATAGCTGCCTATAGTTATTTGATCCAGGGTCATGTGAGGTTATGGTAGAAATGAGTGTTTAGATCTATTCTGGCGTCATGATAATAGTATTTTGTGGTTATGTAATGATAATACTCCACAGAAGGTACATTTTGGTAGTAGTTAAGGTATCCTCCAATACACAAAAAACATAAAACATTGACCATAAAAGAACAGGCTAGACCACATAGCGGAACAATAAACAAAAGACAAACATAACAGCAGATAACATAGATGCGTTAAGGTATGATTGCCAATCATACCAGGATGCACACACAGCTTGTCCCAGGTAGAAAAAAAGAAAGAAAAAAAAAGCCCTTATAAGATATTATACTTAGCTCCCACATCATGCCTACCTAAATATGTAGGGAGAGGGGGAGAGAGAGAGAGAGAGACAGGGGGAGAGAACGAGGGGGGGGGGGGTGGATATACACCAGTGAACACCATCCATCGATAGATGTTTGAAAACCAGTTAAGAGGAAAGTGAGAAGTCCAACCCTCCAGTAAATTGCCACTACAATGGAACATATAATTTAAAAATAATAATAATAACACACAAAGCATGACATTGTAGCGTCCAACATATAACCAGTGCGCGCATGTATGACTCCAAGAGTACATAATGCAGTAGTTCAAAACATCAATGTCCACAATGCGTAATTATGTCACTGTGTCAGGTCCAAGAGACTAAAGCTGTGTCCGGTGTGATGTATATATGTGTGTGTGTGTGTGTGTGTATATGTGTGTGTGTGTGTGTGTGCACGTGCGCGCGTGTGTGTGTGTGTGTGTGTGTGTGTGTGTGCGCGCGCGCTCACATGTATGACTCCAAGAGTACATAGTGCAGTAGTTCAAAACATTAATGTCCACAATGCATAATTATGTCCCTGTGTCAGGTCCAAGAAACAAAGTTGTGTCTGGTGTAATGCATATACTGTATGTGTGCATGTGTGTGCGTGTTTGCGGACGGACGAGGACCAAGAGTGTGTAGGTGCGTTGGGGGGAGAGGGGAAAGGAGAGCGGGAGAGGGGTGGGGGCTGGGGGCGTAGAGCGATGGAGAGTAGGTTTTCAACCCAAGGTGATGGCCAGGGGGCTAGCTTTCAATGGTTCAATCCAGAATATTATAGCAGGCTACTTACAGTTGGCTAGGAACAGAGGTTTCTCACTATAACCAGTTGATGCTGGGGTCTCGATGGAGTTGATTGTTGACATATAGCTTGTCGACCACCAGTTTAGTTTTCATACCCTTTGCGCGTAGATCTTTCTGGATTGGAAATAGAATGCGTCGTCTCGACATTACCTCGGGAGGGTATTGATCATTTACTGAGAATGGGGTACCTTTCAATTCGCGCCCTCTTTCCAGAATCGCCGTCTTCATTTTGAAATGAGTTAGCCTGGCAACTATTGGCCTTGGCTTAGATGGAATCTTTTTGCCAAAGCGATGCGCTCGTTGGAAGTTGATCTTCGCCACCAATTCATCAGACATTTTCAGATTGTGTTTAAGAAACTTCTGAACCTTGTCTTCTGTTTTTGCATAATCCTCCGACTCATCTTACTTCACTCCAGTACTTACGATATTCTCTCGCATACTCCTACACTTGAGATCGAGGATTGCAGCTTTTAGTTGTTTGTTTTCAGCCTGCAGTGTAGTTGAGATGCATTTGAGTGATTTTACGGCCTTCTGGAGCTCGGTGTTTGTTTGTTTCAACTCCGTGATCAAATTGTTATTAAATTCTGTTGCCACCTTCAAAGCCTCCAGTTCAGATATTAGCAAGTCGAGCATGTCTAACTTGTCCAGTTTTTTAAGTTGGGATTCTATTTTGGCAAGGCGATCCCTGTCTTCTACTGTGAATACGCCGTCCATGATTGAGTGTTTGGCCGGCGGACGCGTCTCGTCTGAATCACTTGTTGAAGACAATTGATCACGGAGTCTTTTGTCTTGCCGTTCTTCCTTGAGGGCCATATAGGCTGTGTCAATGTAATTGTCTATTTCTATTAAATCATCCAGGTTGATGAGTTAGCCTTATTAGTTCATTTTTACCAAAAATAAATGGGACAGAGCTGATCGCAGTACTACCTTACATCATACATCAGTCACATGATTGTTAGCCCCGAATGGGCTACTTGATTTTGAGGTTATAGAAAGTTTTGGCTGTAAATTGTCAATCCCATCTGGCAACCCTGTGCGCTTTCAGCCTCGTCAAACTGCGTCATACAAACTTGTCATACAGCTTTTGTTTACATTGTCCGATAGCCTGGGGACCGAAAGGTGTCCTGGATGAAGGGAGAAGTTAAAATCGCTCTGAGCGCCGGAGCGCACACTGGGTGCAACGTCATAAAGGGACCAGGTAATTTGATTGGACAAGAGGCATTCCATGAGTGCTGATCATATTTCCAGGGCGAATTTACGAACGCAGCTAGCGAACAGAAGACGCAAAAAATCGTCAGATCAGATATATAAACGGGTTATTTTGGTAAACTGGACACATTTTGGGAATATACTGTATGTGGTTACATTCTCGCCTGAAAACATATTAAAACTTCATAAAATGACATGTTAACACTTGTAAAGCCAAAATTACATATTTTAGCTAATGGAGGTTTAAAATGGAGGTTTAAATTCGCCGCTCCCGGCGAAATGCATTCTGGGAGGCATTCTGGGAGGCAGTATGGAGTATGCATAATGGTCGGCTGGTTTTCGGATACTACTATACTATTATTGTGAATTTAGTAGGTAGTATGCAGTATATACTCATTGAGTATACAAGTATGCAGTATGCTAGTATGCTATTCCGAACACAGCCCATGTCTGTTCCTACTCCTCTCCTATACACACCTGGTGCTGGTTAGGAGTGATTGGGGACTGGGAGTGGCACTGTTCCCCTTTACTCTCTATTTAAGGCACCAGCAAACAGTAGGAGACGAGCGGTTCGGGAACAAGGGTTACGACGAGAGAGCGACAACGAGACGGAGAGCAACAACGAGACGACCACCAGACGAAAACTTGCCGAGTACCAGAGGGACCCGCGACGTTAGAACGAGAGAACGCCTGATTGGGGATACGGGAGGGTGTGAAGCAAAACACCCTTCCCAGAGCTAAGTACTAAGTACGTATACACATTTTTAAATTATAATTATTATTTAATTAATTAAAATTAAAATTAATTAATTATTATTAATACAATTACGTATATCTCGGTGGGTTCCCGTGGCCAGTGACACGCCGTGACGTGAGGTGTTTGTCTCTCCTACAGCTGAATACGCACCAGGCGCCGAGCGGTGGTCCCGACAGAGGGACGACTGGCCACCAACGGAGCTGTCCGTGTCTGAGCACTGTGGGTTGTGATTACCAGAGGCCTGTTGGGAAACTTGGGAGGGTGCAGCCAGCGCCCTTCCCAGAGTTAAGTACATTTTATCAATAGCTGTCGCCAGAACGAGCGTTCCGACCCTTGGCTTGCCTCGAACGTATATAGTAGTCTAGGGTTAGCCCCTCCAGTATTTTCCTCGTGAATCGTATTTTGTTTTCATTTGTTTGATTGAATGTAGTGTTACGACGAGCTAGTGGCAAGCTCTTCTTCTGCATTCAATTATTATTTCTGTCTTATCGGCAGTCGTGTATTTTGTTTGTTTACTTTGGAGGTTGAGGGCTAACCCTACTGTAGCATAGAGCCAGTTGATGGACTGTGGGCTGTGCGGTTGCCTGTCGCTCGTGCAACCTGCTGAGCCACTTTTTCCTGTCCCCCAGCTGAGTGATTGGAGCCACGCTGGGTCGTGAGGACGCGTCGGACCTCCCCATAGCTGGAGTCAACCCTGGGCGGAGCCCCAGTCAAGAGTTATCGGACTATCCTATCTCATCGGACATTGCTGTTTTTAAAGAGTCTTTTTTCCAAACTTTTAGTATTTATGAATAAAGTTTCCATTTATATTGTTCCTGTCTCTGGGTATTGTCTGGGTGATTTTGGCTGGCTCCTCCACAGTATCCGCTTAGAAGGCAGGGGTAGTGGTTGGGCTTAGGGTTACCCCCAACCCGTTACACATGCTTGCAGGTGTATTCACATAAAATGGCCATGCCAACATAAAAGCTATAGCTGACAAGTGAGCCTACATCAACATTTGTCTTCCCAATTTAACATACACATTAATCTGTGGTAGTGAGCTAATGGAGAAACAACGAGTGGTAGAGTTTACTCAGGAATGTCCGGAATGCTAGTATCGGCATAGCAACGGTGTTTGAAAGACCTGATTACATCACCCTGGACAGATTTTGGCAGACGGATATAATCTGGCAATGAAAGGACCAGTGACAGGACCAGTGGGAGGACCAGTGACAGGACCAGTGGGAGGACCAGTGACAGGACCAGTGACAGGACCAGTGACAGGACCAGTGACAGGACAGCAATCAGCACTATGCAATCAGCACTACGCAATCCGGCTTTAGATCTGGCTACGGTTGTGTCTCTGCAACACTTAAAGTGCTTAACGACATCATATGCGCCTTTGACTCCAAGCACTACTGTGTAGCTGTGTTTATTGACCTGGCTAAGGCCTTTGACTCTGTGGACCACTGCATCCTGCTTGACAGACTCAAGGATGTTGGACTCGCAGAGGAATGCCTGGCATGGTTCAGCAACTACTTCTCTGGTCGTGTGTAGTCTGTGAAAGCTGAAGGCCTGCTGTCTGACCCAATGTCTCTGTCCATGGGTGTCCCCCAGGGCTCCATTCTGGGTCCAACACTATTTAATATTTTTATAAATAACATTGCTCACGCGGCTGGCAACTCTTACATCCATCTGTACGCCGACGACACCATTCTTTACACGTCTGGCCCCTCTCTGAACACTGCCCTGACCGACCTCCAACAGAGCTTTAACAGCATCCAATATGCCTTTTCCAACCTCCATCTTCTCCTAAACACCAATAAAACTAAATGCATGATCTTCAATCGGACCCTACCCCAAGCCTCCTGTCCCCCAAAAATCACCTCACTGGATGGGTCAGTACTAGACTTTGTCAATACATACAAATATCTAGGTATCTGGCTTGATAGTTCACTCTCCTTCCAAACCTACATCAATAACCTGCTCACCAAAGTCAGAACAAGAATTGGTTTCCTGTACCGCAATAAAGCTTCCTTGACCCACTCTGCAAAACACACTTTGGTAAAAATGACCATCCTGCCAATTCTGGACTATGGAGATATCATTTACAGGATTGCCCCCAAAAACCTTCTCAATAAACTGGACGTCATCCATCACACTGCCATCCGCTTTGTCACCGGTGCCCCTTTCAATACACATCACTGCGACCTGTACTCCCAAGTCAACTGGCCATCACTCCACACCAGGTGACTGACCCACTGGTATCAGTTCATCTACAAATCCATCATCGGCAAATCCCCCCCCTACCTCTGCTTACTACTGAACTTCTCATCCAGCACACGCAATCTCCGCTCCAACAAATATAGCATTCTGGTCCCCCCCAAAGTCCGCACCTCCTTTGGCCGTCATTCTTTTCAGTTTGCTGCCCCCACTGACTGGAATGCGTTGCAGTTGACACTAAAACTCACCACTCTAATCGCGTTACCCACTTTTAAACACTCACTTTTAGATGTTGTTTCGGATCACTGCACCTGCTTTTAAGTTAACTTCCCCCTGGTCCCTGCTGTCTTTTACATATTGTGTTGTGATATATACTGTAGATGTTTTTGATACTTGTGTATGGCATTCATGTTTTATATTGTATATATTGGGTTGTGTTCTATATCGTATATACTGTGTTGTGTTTTGTGTATAGACTTGCTTCTGTTCTGCCAATTGGCCAGATCGTCATTGTAAATGAGAAGTGGTTCTCAATTGACTTATCTGGTTAAATAAAGGTTAAATAAAAAATTAAATAAATAAATAAATAAATAAAAAGGACAGGACCAGTGGAGGACCAGTAACAGGACCAGTGACAGGACCAGTGACAGGACCAGTGACAGGACCAGTGGGAGGACCAGTGGGAGGACCAGTGACAGGACCAGTGACAGGACCAGTGACAGGACCAGTGGGAGGACCAGTGACAGGACCAGTGGGAGGACCAGTGACAGGACCAGTGGGAGGACCAGTGAGAGGACCAGTGACAGGACCAGTGACAGGACCAGTGACAGGACCAGTGACAGGACCAGTGGGAGGACAAGTGACGGGACCAGTGATAGGACCAGTGGGAGGACCAGTGGGAGGACCAGTGGCAGGACCAGTAACAGGACCAGTGACAGGACCAGTGATAGGACCAGTGGGAGGACCAGTGGGAGGACCAGTGGCAGGACCAGTAACAGGACCAGTGACAGGACCAGTGACAGGACCAGTTCTTATGTAAAAATAAATAAATAATAAAACTACCTAAAACCTATGCCTCCACACACACCGGACATTTCTGGGTTCTTTGTTTTAAACGTAGAATTTGGGTCAGTGCATGTTTCTGAATGTATGATGAGCAAAGCCTTTATCTATCTGTTGATTGTGCAGGGAGTGAGATTATACCTGCTGTCCACAACAGTTTAATGAGGATTATGACAATGATGATATCAGTTGTGATGAGAGTATTGTTATTATGATTATTATTACGATGATTGATTTGACTATGCTTTTCAGCTATACAAATCAGCATGATGACATGCGTTATTCACCATCTGATTACATTTATGACAATAATAGTACCTGACAAAGACTGTTTGTCGTAGGTGAAAATTCATAACATTTGTCAGAGGATGGACAATTCTAGTATGGTAAAAAGAAAAACATCTTTGTCATCTTGACAGGCCTGCTTTGAGGACAGCCGGGGCTCGAACCGCTGATCTGCAAACCTTGTGATCATTAGACGGCGACTCTACCTCCTGCACCACAGCCGCCCCTGCCGCCCCAATCTCTGAGTGACCAAGGGCCTCGTTTGATTTGATGCACTATGGAGCATCACCACCACCCTTCACCCTGGCAGTGTTGTAGGTGGGTCTCTATGGGTCATCACCACCACCCTTCACCATGACAGTGTTGTAGGTGGGTCTCTATGGAGCATCCCCACCACCCTTCACCATGACAGTGTTGTAGGTGGGTCTCTATGGGTCATCACCACCACCCTTCACCATGACAGTGTTGTAGGTGGGTCTCTATGGAGCATCCCCACCACCCTTCACCATGACAGTGTTGTAGGTGGGTCTCTATGGGTCATCACCACCACCCTTCACCATGACAGTGTTGTAGGTGGGTCTCTATGGAGCATCCCCACCACCCTTCACCATGACAGTGTTGTAGGTGGGTCTCTATGGGTCATCACCACCACCCTTCACCATGACAGTGTTGTAGGTGGGTCTCTATGGAGCATCCCCACCACCCTTCACCATGGCAGTGTTGTAGGTGGGTCTCTATGGGTCATCCCCACCACCCTTCACCATGGCAGTGTTGTAGGTGGGTCTCTATGGGTTATTCCCACCACCCTTCACCCTGGCAGTGGTGTAGGTGGGTCTCTATGGGTCATCACCACCACCCTTCACCATGGCAGTGTTGTATGTAGGTCTCTATGGGTCATCCCCACCACCCTTCACCATGGCAGTGTTGTAGGTGGGTCTCTATGGGTCATCACTACCACCCTTCACCATGGCAGTGTTGTAGGTGGGTCTCTATGGGTTATTCCCACCACCCTTCACCCTGGCAGTGGTGTAGGTGGGTCTCTATGGGTCATCACCACCACCCTTCACCCTGGCAGTGTTGTAGGTGGGTCTCTATGGGTCATCCCCACCACCCTTCACCATGCCAGTGTTGTAGGTGGGTCTTTATTGGTCATCACCACCACCCTTCACCATGGCAGTGTTGTAGGTGGGTCTCTATGGGTCATCCCCACCACCCTTCACCATGCCAGTGTTGTAGGTGGGTCTCTATGGGTCATCCCCACCACCCTTCACCCTGGCAGTGTTGTAGGTGGGTCACTATGGGTCATCACCACCACCCTTCACCATGGCAGTGTTGTAGGTGGGTCTCTATGGGTCATCCCCACCACCCTTCACCATGCCAGTGTTGTAGGTGGGTCTTCCTGTCCTCCCACTGCTTCCAGTCTCATTTTAGCACGTGTTCAAAAGCAAGGACTGTGTGATCATCTAATTATGTGTAGTTATGTGTTTTTAGCATGTTGATGTTCTATCAGCATGTTGTGATGTTATAAACATGCAGTTAGATGTTCGTAGCGATGTGCCTTCTTAGCTGTTAGCAGCTGTTGTAGTGTGTTTTGATTCAGAACGAGTTTCTCCCATTCTCCGTTTGAGGTGTACCAACATTCAAACGGATATCGTCTTCAACTTTTTTACCGATTAGAATGTATGACACATCATTTGAAAGCTTACAATCTGTTGTTTTTTTTCTGTAAAAAAATAAAAAATTGCCTCAGCTACTGGTTATTCAAAACACCAGCTGGTGTCAACTGCGGTTTTTAATACTGAGTTTTTTTTAATGAATCCAACGGTTTGAACTCACTGGAATGGCTAATTATTCAACTCTATCCTGGGAAATCACAATTCACCTTTCGCAAAGCCCCGGCCAACTTGGTTACTGTTGCTAAGCCCATCAAGCTTTCTGTGAACAAACAGAGCAGCATGGATGGGATCTGTGGCATACCAGTCACTTTAAGTGATGCTTTTTGGAGCAATACTAACGCAATATCCTCCAGATCGAGACAAAAGGGTTTGCATTATGCAGTGGAGGGATGTATTAATAATAAGATGGGGAACCTTAATGCATACAGGTCGCAGTGCAAAAACGAGAAACCCCATGACCTCCATCTGAAGTTCGAACAGCATAACATTGTGAACCAGGCATGCTCTTGCACTGCTGGGTAAGTTCTGCTTTTATAATGTTAGCTAGTTGTCATTGCTATATACTGTACATCTTTTATTAGTCAAGATGACAAGTGCCTCGAAGTTGCAAGCTAATATTAGAGGTAGCTAGCTAGTGCTACTGTGTAATTGATAGTCCTACCTAGCAGCTCTCTCCCCAGGCTTATTAATATTACATTTCACAACCCAAAATGCTTCCAAGCTGATTTCCAAAACAAACGATACTGATACCTCTTTTTTTCTGGGAATCCACTGTCGGCATCTTTTCTCTTGGGTTTTGGGCTTTGGAAAAGGGAAAAATATCACTCCCCCCTCTAAACTTTTAGGATATCTGCTATCCGATTTGCAAAGTCCATAGGCACACCGCTTCACCATTGTGAATAATGTCGGACTTCCTTGTTCTTCACCAAGTAAACGGTTGCTAGTTATATGATTGGACAAAGGGCATTTGGGAGCGGGGTTTTGCGAAAGGTCAATTGGCAATTTACGGTTCATTTCTGATTAGTGATGCGAGAGTGTCCTGCAAAATGTAGACATGTTCTGTTTAACACCTGTCAGTGTTTGGTTGCTTCAGAGCGCTGGTCCCCTTCCCAACTGTGTGGTTTGAATGGTATTGATGCTCGTGGATATGGAGGTGTGGTCTGGTCACACACAGTTGCGAAATGGGTCGATATTCGCTTAAAGATCAAAGATTATGGTCTTCAAACATAACTCCATACCTTTTGTATCAACAGAACAGACCATGCCACATTTCAACTATGACACATTTTGGTAAGACACCATACAATGTGGCAGGAGAAAGTATGAGTAGGGAAGTGGTGTGAAGCCAATCTAGGTCAATGATGTACTACAGTACCAGAATCAGCCTCTATTATCACAGGGGGGGGGGGGGGGAGTGAAAGAGAGAAAATGACTGTGGTTACCTGGACCGGAGCAGAACGAGGCAATTACAGCCAATATGCAGGTGAAGCTGAGATAGGGCATCCACGAATAACGGTCCTGCGGATCGATGAGAAAGAGGGAGAGAGGAGAGATGGAGAAAGAGGGAGAGAGGAGAGATGGAGAAAGAGGAAATCATTATCATTGCCATCAGTATTCCTCCAAAGAATGTGTAGAGGCCTCTTAACCATCAAAATAGTCTCTACATTGGGTGAGTCGTAGGTTCCAACAAACAGTTTAAAAAAAGGCAGAGTGACGCGTGTATAAAAATAAACACGTTCCTTTACTTACTCAAAATAAATATATCTCCATCAGCATAGTCCATCATTAATGATCCTGTGAGGCAAAGTCTATAGCTGTCCACAAAACTGTCCATTACTATTGAACTGTCAATTACTGTCCACAACCGTGTTGTCCTGAACTGTCTGAACTGTCGATGAAACTTGTTTGCTCCCAATTAACCATCCACTTCCTGTTCCCTTATATCCCCAATATTAATTCATCCCAACCACCAGGGGGGAATGACCACAAGGAACAATCTAAATAACATAAAATAGGGAATACAGACTAGAAGCAAATTATCATAATTAAATTAAAGCAATCAATATCATAAATCAATAATTCATATTAGGAAATTAACATAAATAAAATGTAGGACTAAAATGGCTCCTACAGCACCTCAATTAGAGAATGCCTCTGTGTTGTGCCATGGACTGTGTCATGGTACCGTATAATTGTTTCAATGTTCACGGCAGAGTTTTGTCTGCTCATTGAGTGTATTCCCTATTTTGGGGACATTCATTTATACACACTACATTTTAATCATCTCGTCTCCCTGGGAGAGTTCAAAGCTCTGATTAAGAATTGTGTGACAGAAGAGATTGATAGATAGATAGATAAATAGATTGCTATTCCTAAAATAGATTTTATAACATTTATCTGTTATCCCTCGTCTGTTTTGATTATGGAACCTTGTACTTGTACTGGTGTGCAATCTTCGCCAGGTCTCCCTTAAAAACATTTCAAGGGACCTCCTGGTTAAATAAAGTTTAAATACAAATACATACATAGTTATGTAATGTGTCACTGGGGTGCCAATTCTTTTGACTTTCATCACTTATCATTGGATTTCTAAATAACTGGATCTTCTTTGGTACATAAAACATGTCAATCTCATTCCCATACGTTTTAGCCTAAGATGCTCATCAGATCTGGTGGTCCAACACATCAAACTGGGCCTTTATTTACTCAAATACATGTATTTGATGAAATCAAATCATGGCAAATACGTTATTCAATAAGTTTACTCCCATGAAGGCCATGTTCGAGTCCTTTCAGGATGTCTTTCCTATTTCAGGCTTCTACTGTGCAGTAGGAACAGCAGAGGGGTTCAAATTAGATTAGATTAGATTAGATTAGATTCAGTTTTGTCTTAAACTATTGTCATTGATAGAGTACAAGTACAAAGACAACGAAACACAGTTAGGCATCTAACCAGTGCAATAGTGCAAAATCCATATACTGTATGTATGGACAGTGCATGTTGGGACAGTATACAGTATTACACTGAATATAAGTAATTTAATATAAAGTCAGTATATGAGTAATGAATAAGAATATAAAAAGTCAGTATATGAGCAATGAATATGAATGTAAAAAGTCAATATACTATGAGCATGAATATCAATCAAATCCACCCATTGCCTCTTTGATCCCTTTATCTATCTCTGTACCCCCTCATACTGTCCTCCATTTGGTAGTGACTGGGGTGAGGGGAGGGGGGGGTATAGCTTTTTCTTTTGCTTTACGGAGAGTTGTGTGTTTTTTTATTGGACACAGGGGAAGGTAGAGCATATCCGCTGCTGAGTGTGTGTGTGTGTGTGTGTGTGTGTGTGTGTGTGAGTGTGTGTGTGTGTGTGTGTGTGTGTGTGTGTGTGTGTGTGTGTGTGTGTATGTGTGTGTGAGCGAGGGGAGCAAAGGGGAGAACAATCACTCTCTCACAGATGCCACAGAAATGAAGTATGTTTAAATGAAATTATTCCTGCACATCTGAATATCGGAGTCGGGTACATCCCTAGCTGCTGGCTTCAAATTTGTCTGGGTAACTGTGGCAAATGATTTGAATATTTTATACAAGAGGTTACAAGTTATTTTGTATTGAGTTTTCACTCATGCATGGTCACGGGGATCGAATCAGAATCAGAATTCTTTATTTGGCCAAGTATATTTGCCCTTACAGGAAATTGGCTTGGCAAAAATAATTTAAAAGAGGATAGCAAAAAATGAGAACAATAAATGATGTAGGCTGTGTGAGGCTAAGAGGCCAGAGGCGGTGAAGTGGGTATGACGTATGTACCCTATAAACTACAATACATGTAATGTAAAATAATATAAATACCAGTGTTGTGTATGTGTGTTAGAGTTCTCCCACTGGCCTGGGCTGCTAAATGGCCTGCAGGCTGCAGATACATTTTTTATTAAATTGGTTGCTGGTTAGTTGGTTAGTTGGTTGCTGGTTAGTTGGTTAGTTGTTAGTTGTTAGTTGTTAGTTGTTAGTTGTTAGTTGTTGGTTAGCTGTTAGTTGGTTAGTTGGTTAGTTGTTAGTTGGTTAGTTGTTAAGTTGGTTAGTTGTTAGTTGGTTAGTTGGTTAGTTGTTAGTTGTTAGTTGTTGGTTAGTTGTTAGTTGGTTAGTTGTTGGTTAGTTGGTTAGTTGGTTAGTTGGTTAATTGTTAGTTGTTAGTTGGTTAGTTGTTGGTTAGTTGGTTAGTTGGTTAGTTAGTTGGTTAGTTGTTAGTTGTTTGTTAGTTGGTTAGTTGTTGGTTAGTTGTTAGTTGGTTAGTTGTTAGTCGGTTAGTTGTTAGTTGGTTAGTTGGTTAGTTGTTAGTTGGTTAGTTGTTGGTTAGTTGGTTAGTTGTTAGTTGGTTAGTTGTTAGTTGGTTAGTTGGTTAGCTGTTAGTTGGTTAGTTGGTTAGTTGTTGGTTAGTTGTTGGTTATTTGGTTAGTTGGTTAGTTGGTTAGTTGTTGGTTAGTTGGTTAGTTGGTTAGTTGTTGGTTAGTTGGTTAGTTGGTAGTTGGTTAGTTGTTGGTAAGTTGGTTAGTTGTTTGCCACTGAACATAGAAGCAGGCCAGGCCAGTAGTCTAGTCTAGGCCAGGCTAGTCTAGTTGGTGGCGCAATAGTTTGATAATGCGAACTGTCAAGTATAACCAGTGCTTGAAGATGGACGGTGGAAGAAAGAGGAATGTGGGGCAGAGAGGGAGAGAGAGAAAAAAAGAAAGGCTCTTGGAGATGTGTTATGTGAGCTGAACATTTGTTGTTATTGTGAAGTTAACCTGAATCCTGGATGGCATTCAATTATTACCATAACATAAGTTAAGTTACCACAGTAGTTCTGATGTTCATTTTTATTCATATTACCATTCATATACCAGGATCAGCAGCACGCAGTTGTGATGTTCATACTCATCAGTTTATTAATCAGGATCAGTTTGCTATTTCTAGAGTAATGTGCTCTACGTTAACACTAGGGCAGCCGTGAGGTGTCATTTGATCTCAGTGAGTAAAAAAAAATTCTACCTTTGCACTCGATCAAATTTCAGGACCCACCTGTCATGACTTTTCCTAGATATGTGCGTTCTACCACCCAGCATCTTTACATTTTCATAATCGAGTTAGTACAAAGCGATTTTGCAGTATTTCTGTGTGTTTCTGTGTATTTGCCTAGGTATCCGGCTGACATCTTTTTCTCCAAGGCTGCAATTCTCTTTTATATCAGCAGAGGTCGCAAGGGGACACACACTGTGCTCAATCTTCAGGCTTCAGTGCTGAATTAGATACAGTGGATAAGACTGATATTTGTAACATAATGTGTTTATATATAGGCTATATATAGCAATAGTGATACATAAGATATGTATATGTACAGACAGTTATGAAAATGATAAACTGTACAGTATGTCTACCAATCCCTTCGGATTTGTTGGAGCTGAGGTTCTTTTTTCACAGCAGGTTTATCCAAGTTCCATGCAATAGTGATAAGATATTATGATATGTGTAGCCTATGTACAGTTATGAATGATACACTGCACAGTATGTACCTATCAAGTTGTGTGGTGCCTGTGTAGTACCCTCGAAAATAATAACCAATAATATGGTTATTATAACTATAACTATTAATTATAACATTTATTTTAATGCAAAGTTGCCAACTAATAATTATTTCTACAGCCAACTGTAAGGGGTTAAATTTAGATCAGGACTGAAGAGGGGAGCCAATGGCGTTGTATTTAGTAGATCAGGTGGTAGTCTGCCCAGTTTCATCTAGAGGCCGCTCCCGCGCTGCCTTCAGAGCAAACTTGGGAAGAGAGAAGCTAGTC
This sequence comes from Nansenia antarctica, assembly GCF_963989245.1. Lineage (NCBI taxonomy): Eukaryota > Metazoa > Chordata > Actinopteri > Argentiniformes > Microstomatidae > Nansenia > Nansenia antarctica. The sequence continues at coordinate 38,084,441 of NC_137689.1, read as the reverse complement.
CTGTGTTTTCATTCCTGTGCTAATATCCTGTGTTTTCCAGGGGATTCCACTTTAATTACTGCTATCACGCATCATCGCCTGGTGCGGGTAACAGAATTTGGGTGCTCGGTCCGGGATCCGTCCTCTACACAAGCGTCAGACCGACGGGTCCAGTGATTCCAGAACCACGACACAAGGTGGGCAAGTGTACTGCAGACCAGGAGTCAGCCTGTGGGTGTCCGTCGAGGGAGATCAAGGTCAAGAGTCTTCACCTCGCTACAGAGCTGCACAGCCGATCCAGGGGTAAAAGTACACCTGTCACCAGGAGCCACAGGTTAATCAGACTAAAAATAAAATAAAATAAATAAATAATAAAAAACATTACAAGGACTAAGACTACACATACACCATGACTACGACACGCACAGATCTGGTGTGGAACATAAAAAAGAACTTATTCAGACTCTCAAGCATTGACATCTACAATGTTGCCAGAAACCTGGCAGCTAGTGAAGCAGATCAAGACAAGCTGAGCCTACACGACGAGGAAGGTTGCACAGACTTTGTTGTTGCCTGTATGCAGTCTCAGAATTTGCTAGACAGTGATGATGAAGGTATGGCTCAGTTGTTGATGTTAAACGATGTGGTGAATAGAGTGATTGCTTCTGTTGATATGCCAACTAATGTGTCACGTGATGTTGATGTACATGCTAATCCTAGTCCATCCACTTTTAACACAGACCATGTTAACCAATCACACTCTGAAATAAGCACAACTACACAACCACATCCCCACGCTCAGTCTCAGCTACAGGTCCACACAACCTCACAGCCAGTGACGGAGCTGAGAACAATGTATGAGCAGCTAGGTGAGCAACTGAGACGGTGTGAAGCAAATACTCCCCTGCCAGCCCCTGTAAACAGCCAGCAAGGTGAGTCGCTGTCACACACAATGCCGACCCCAAGGGTGCCAGAGAGAGCTGTTCCGGTGAAAAAACAACAACAGAGATGTTTCATGATTTGATGTGTGCTAGACAGCTCGACCAAGAATCACCTCAGCAGTTCCTGTACCGCATGATTGGCCTCAAACAAAACCAATCAAAGCAGGCTAACGCTGACATCTCCTATGATCCTAAGACCATCCAAGAGGTCTTTCTCCACAGTATCTACCAGGGCCCGGGGTCAAAGCACGTTGATATCCGACAGAGACTGAGACCTCTCATAGCACACAGCCAACTCACCGATGAGGAAATCCTTGGCCAGGTAATGAAAATGATCAACGATGAGAATGAACACCAGCGCAGAATCGGCCAACTCTCTCGTCAGCCAAAGGCAACGCACGCACACGCTGCAAAGGTGGAAACAGGTGACTGGCCAACCAATGACAAGCCAAAAAGTGGAGCCGCAGAAAATAACGCGACCATCAATCAGCTCAGCACTCAGGTTGAGAACCTGTCACGCATGATGGCCACTCTGATGGAGAAACAGATGGGGAGCGCTCAGGCGGCTTATCAACAAACGCCACCAACTCAAGTCTCGCCTCACCCCCAGCCCTACCACTCTCCTCAACCACCTCCCAACCGATATCCCCAACCCGCTCGGAGACAAGAGAGACAGCCCTGCCACGCTCCTCAGCCACCCTCCAACCAATATTCCCAACCCCCACAGAGTCAAGAACGAGGAAGAACATCTCGTTGTCCAAACTGCACCGAACAGAACCGTCAGGAGTGTAGTCACTGCTTCGTGTGTGGTGAGACAGGACACCGGGCAGTAGGGTGCTTGAAGCGGACCAAGTTTCAGGGAAACGGGAGCGGCCTCAGCCAAGGGACAGCCAGAGACCGGGATTCAAACTCAGTCCCAACCACTAAACCCCATCCTCAAGCCACAACCTAAGCCCAACCAACAACAGCCACACATGAACTCTTGTCAGAGCGTCACCGTTCCTCTTGTTGGTAAAAGAAGCTTACTCAAATGTATGATCAATAAATGGCTTCAAGGAATGTATAAAAATCCAGTGTCAAGAGTAAAAGTAAATGGCACAATATCCAGAAGATTTCCAATCTATAAAGGTACAAGACAAGGAGACCCACTCTCAGCAGTTATATTTGCTATATGCATGGAAGGACTAGCAGAAAGTATAAGGAAAAATAATACCATCAAAGGCATAACGATAAAAGAGGAACAGCACAAACTGGCATTATATGCAGATGACGTGGTTGTTTATTTAACATCACCAGCCCAATCCTTACCAAGCTTAATGGAAGCAATTACAGAATATAGTAAACACTCTGGTTATAAACTAAATGAAAGTAAGTGTGAAGTATTAACAATTGGAGAACAGATAGATTCGGAAATTAAGGAAAAATACAAGTTGAAATGGGATGCAAAGAAAATCAAATATTTAGGAATCTACCTCACTGGAGATATAACAACATTATACACCGACAATTATCAAGCCCTTGAAAATAGAATACGAGAAGATCTTAATAGATGGAAGATAACACCTGAATCCTTAATGAGTAGAGTAGAAAGCGTCAAAATGATGATCCTCCCACAGTTTCTGTTTTTATTTCAAACATTACCAGTTCCCATTCCACAGCGTAGCTTAAAAAAATGGAATACAATGTGTTCGGTTCTAATAGGGTTAAATGCTATATTCTGATCAGCCTGGTTGTAAAGCAGGCCATGCTAACCCATCGCTAGTTCAAACAGACCGTAGTAGACTTTATACAACAAAGAGACCCGGACTCAATCATGATTCTTATTTTCTTGCAAGGAGAATGAATCCCGGGCCCCTCCTGCGAGAGAGACCCCAGATTCACACTAATCTTTCCTCCTCCGAGCCAGTCTTTTTTATTCCCATACAGAAAGACACACATACAGGGGGGGCCAGCCTCGTGAGGAACACACAATCGTAGGAACACACATGGGTAGGGGGAGGGGGTTTCATGGACAAGTACAGCGTTGGCATAAACAGTAACCTGGGAATGTTTAACATAAGCAGTTTCATGGGAATGTACAGCCCAACACAAACAAAAGCTGGGCCCCTCTCAACACAATGTCAGGAAGTTAAACTACCCAGCTGGCTCAGAAGATAAGGAATGTAAAGTGATGCCTTGTATGGTTGTGCTTACAGCAAAAAGCACAAAGTTGAACCTACGGAACAGGACAAAGTGTACAGTGTCCTTTTCAACAAACATATTCACAACATTAAACATTATGAAAACATCATTCAAACCTAACACAATGCTCTCAAATTTCATTTGGAACTACAAAAGTAAACGGAAAAAACTTAGTATACTAACTCAAACCAGAGAAAAAGGAGGGTTTAATTTCCCTGATCTAAAGTCCTATTTCCATGCAACTCAAATAGATACAATAATGAAATGGATGAATAACTTGGTTCAAACCAAATGGAAAGACATAGAAAAACAAGCAATATCAATATCAATAGGAACACTACCTTTTCTGAGTCTAAAGGATATTCAAAAATATAGTGGAAATAACAGATGCATAGAAAATACCCTCAAAAATTGGAAAACTATTCGTAAAATGTATAAATGTGATGACAAATGTATTTATTTGAGAGAGATAGCCAGTGACCCAGACTTTTTACCTAATAAAACAGACAAAATATTAGAAGAATGGGCTAGGAAGGGACTACAGGTGTACTCACAGATGGTTACAAATGACATGATAGACTCATTTGAAACCTTAGTTAATACATTTAATATAAGTAATAGCCATTTTTTTAAGTACTTACAAATTAGAAGCTACCTTATAACACAGCAGAGGAGACAGGAACAAAGATCACATATACTAATGGAATATCTGATCAAAAATAGAAACAGTGAAAAGACAAAAATCTCAAAAATTTACAAAATCATGCAAGAAATCAAGATACAAGAAGATAACACTAAAGAAAAATGGGAAAACGAATTAGCAATAACAATTACGGATGACGATTGGAAAGAAGCATGCAAAAGAATATTTAAGACAACACAATCAAAATTCTGGAAAGAATTTGCTTGGAAAATAAATATGAAGATCTTCCTAACACCGAAAATGTTGTCAAAATATAGGCCAACAGGCAATGCAGAATGCTGGAGGAAATGTACGGAACGAGAAGCCAATCACACACATTTTCTATACATGCCCTAAATTGAAAAGGTTTTGGGAGGCAGTTCAAGTAAAAATAAAAAATACATTTACCTTACAAAATCCTATACATCCAGTCAATATTATACTCGGTCTTATTCCATTAGATATATACAGAGAGGGAGATAAATATTTGTACACCATACTACGTATCGCGGCTTTAAAGCAAATCACACGTAAATGGTTGGACTTAAACCCACCATCTGTTAACAATTGGAAAAAAACTGTTGAAGAGATAAAAGAAATGGAAAGAATTACTTGCAAAGTGGGAGGCCGTGAAGAGCAATTCACTATGAACTGGAGTAAATGGACCGAATGAATGAGTAGGAAGGAAGCCCCCCCCCCTCCCCGATCCCACCCCTCCCACCCCCTCCCTTTGTCTCTTACTTTTCTATGTCTATCCCTATAATTTCTCTCTTCTTTTTCTAGATTTTCTCTCTAGTCTCTATTCTTTATTTTCTTTATTTCTTGTTCTCTTTATAAAAAATAAAAATAAAATAAAAAATGATGCAGGATGAACTTAAACAAGTGAAGAAAACTTGTAAAGTGTGTGAAATGAACTTGTGAAATGTAATGTAAAGTCCTGCAATAAAGTATATATATAAAAAAAAAAAAAAAAAAAAGTATGATCAACGGGTATCCAGCCACAGTTTTGTTTGACACAGGCTCACAGGTGAGCATAATCGACAGAGAATGGGCCAATACTCATATCCCCAACTACCCAGTGAGGCCGCTACAAGAACTCCTCGAAGAAAACTAAGAAGTTATAGGTATGGGTGGCCATGCGATCCCTTATGATGGATGGGTGGAGCTCACTGTCAACCTCACAGGTAACGACGACCCAGACCTCACCATACAGACCCCCTTCCTAGTCAGTCAACTGTCCATGTCACAGCCAATACTGGGAGCTAATGTGCTGGAAGAGATCATCCATAGGCGAGGATCATCCGGTGACGCTGTAAGCACAGTAATTGGTCTTCTACGCAGTGCCTTTGGAATGGAAGAAGAGCAAGTGAAGGCCATGGTCAACTTCATTCAAGTTCCTCGAAAGACAGACTACAGCTCAGTCACAGTGAGAGTGGGAAGGAACAATGTGGTCATCCCGCCAAGGAAAGCAGTACATGTGTGGTGCAGAGTACCCCCGAACTTCGACACCTCTGACTCCTGTGTCTTATATGAACCAACAGAGGAGAACACCGTCACAGACCAGCTGAGTTTAGGAGAAGGCCTCCTGGAAGTCCAAAACACCCGACGGCCTTACGTCAAAGTGCCCGTCTCAAACCACTCAGAGCATGACATCATCCTACCAAAGAGAACCCCACTGGGTATCACCCAACACGTCACCAAGATCCTCGAAACGGATGCACCAGAGCCTCAGCAAACTGATGTCACAGCGACAAAGACAACAGCGGAGGTGAACAACATCGTTTCTCCCACTGAGCCCTGGCTACCGCCTGTTGGTATCAGTCATCTCAGCCCAGAACAACAACAGATGGTGAGGGAGGTTCTTCAGCAAGAGTCTGGGGCGTCCACTCGTGACAGTGGTGACGTCGGCTGTATCCCCTCCCTGCAGATGGACATCAGGCTCAAGGATGACACGCCAGTACAAAAGGCCTATGCTTCCACCCCCAAACCCTTATACAGGGAGGTCAAAGAATACATTCAGGATTTGATAGTGAAGGGATGGATCATCAAGTCCCGATCATCCTACGCCGCCCCTGTAATATGCGTGAGGAAGAAAGATGGTTCACTACGCCTGTGTGTCGACTATAGGCTCCTGAACAGCAAGACAGTGCCAGACCGACATCCCCTCCCCCGGATCCAGGATCTCACTGACTCACTGGGAGGATACAACTGGTTTTCGATCCTCGACCAGGGGAAGGCCTACCACCAGGGCTTCATTGCCGAAGGATCAAGACATCTGACAGCGTTCACCACTCCTTGGGGACTCTACGAGTGGGTCAGGATGCCCTTCGGGTTGTCAAACGCACCCGCCGCCTTTCAAAGGAGCATGGAGGAGATGCTCGACACGCTCAGGGACGAATGTTGCATCCCCTACCTGGATGATGTCCTGTGTTTCTCCAAGTCCTTCGAAGAACATGTACAAGTGCTGCGTCGAGTCCTCCAAGCTCTACAACACCACAGAGTCAAACTAAAGCCGGAGAAGTGCGAACTATTTCGCAAAGAGGTCCGCTATGTTGGCCGGCTGGTGTCTGCGGATGGAGTGAGGGTGGACCCCAAAGACATCGAGGCAGTGCAGATACTGAAAAACAAAAGACCACAGACCGTGGGGGAGGTCAGGCAGCTGTTGGGTTTCCTGAGCTATTACCGTACATATGTGCAAGACTTCTCCCGTCTAGCGAAGCCCCTGTACGACCTGCTCAAGACTAAGTGCCAGGCCAACACCACCCCACCCAAACCACCACAGGGGAAGACAAAAATTCCCCAGCAGCCATCTCGTTCCCCGGTAGAATGGCGTGAGGAGCACCAGCAGGTCCTTGAAGGCTTGATCGACAGACTGACCCAACCTCCAGTGCTGGCGTATCAAGATTTCAACTGCCCCTTTACACTCCACACTGATGCTTCTCAAAAAGGTCTGGGAGCCGTTCTATATCAGGAGCAGGACGGGAAGATGAGAGTGATTGGCTACGGGTCACGCACATTAACACCAGCGGAGGAGAATTACCACCTGCACAGTGGGAAACTGGAGTTCTTGGCGTTAAAGTGGGCAGTATGTGACAAGTTCCGGGATTATCTGTTCTATGCCCCTCATTTCACCATCGTCACTGACAATAATCCCCTGACGTACGTCCTGAGTACAGCCAAACTCAACGCAGTGGGCCATCGCTGGGTGGGACAGCTCGCCGATTTCCACTTCAACATTACCTATCGGCCAGGCAAATCCCACATCGACGCGGACACCCTGTCCCGCTATCCCCAGAACATCAACATCCTCATGGCGGAGTGCTCGGAGGAGTTATCAGATGATGCAGTGTGTGCGATCTGGGAGGGAAGTCGAAGAGCCGAACAGAAGGATGTTGCCTGGGTGGCGGCTCTCAACTTATCATCACAAGCCCAACCTTCTGTGGAGCCTTTGCAAACAATCAGCCATGATCAACTTATCAGAGCACAGAGGGCAGACCCTGCAATCGGGAAGGTGATCACGTCAAAAGAAAAGAACACACCACCAGATGATGCTGATGCCAGCACGAAAAGACTCCTGCGAGAATGGAGCAAGTTATACACCGAGGATGGCCTGCTCTACAGAAGGACGATAGGTCGAAAACAACTGGTCCTGCCCTCCACCTACAGACAGCTGGCCCTCACCCATCTCCATAACAACATGGGCCACGTAGGTGTTGAGAAAGTCCTCAGTCTAGCCAGGGAGAGGTTCTATTGGCCATTTATGAAAAAAGACATAGAAGAATACATCACCAGAAAGTGCCCGTGTATCGAACAGAAGAAGCCGACCACCCCGGAAAGAGCACCTATGGGCAGCATAACATCAAACTCACCACTTGAACTCATCTGTATTGATTTCCTACATTTAGAAACTAGTCGTGGTGCATATGAATACATCTTGGTTGTGATCGACTATTTCACGAGGTTCGCGCAAGCATATCCCACGAGGAACAAAGCAGGAAAGACGGCGGCTGACCGGATGTTCAGCGACTTTATTCCCAGATTCGGATACCCCGACAAACTCCACCATGACCAGGGTCGGGAGTTTGAAAATGACCTGTTCCGAACCCTCAGACAGCTCTCCGGCGTCGGCCACACCAGAACATCACCCTACCATCCTCAGGGGAACCCTGCCGAGAGACTAAATCGCACCCTTCTAAAGATGCTTCGTACTCTGGGTGAAAAAGAAAAAGAGAACTGGAAGGACCATCTCCACCACGTGGTCCATGCGTACAACTGCACGAAGCATGAAGGTACAAGCTTCTCCCCTTACTTCCTGCTCTATGGCCGTCATCCTCGTCTCCCTGTCGACCTTCTCTTCGGCCTCATCGCAGATGGAGATCCGGAAACTCCAAGAGGATATGCAGAGAAGTGGGCTGGGAAGATGACAGAAGCGTACCGGATAGCGAACGAGAACAGCCAACAGTCCAGCTCCAAAGGGAAGAAATACTACGACAGGAGGAGCAAAGGTGTGACTCTTCAGGAAGGAGACCGGGTCCTAGTACGGAACCTCAGCCAAAGAGGTGGCCCTGGAAAACTTAAAAACTACTGGGAGCAGAGAATCTACATCGTGAAAGAGCAAGTGGGCGACAATCCAGTCTACAAAGTAACCCCAGAGCGCGGAGGCACCAATCGCACTTTGCACAGAAACATGCTGTTACAAGTGAACGACTTACCTGTGGAACTGCCTCAAGACACAGTCAACAAACCAAGGACCCAAAGGAGAACGGGGAGGTTCCCAGCACGTGATACCAGCAAGCCGACACGGAGGCCGGATACCAGTGAATCTGAAGAGGAGGATGGAGTGCCTGTGTATTGGCTGCAGCCATCTGTGAGGGAACAAAGGAGTGAGGACCTACCGCCTCTGTTGCAGAGCCAGTCTCGGCAGAATGGAACCAGTATGAGCAGGGAAACCCCCGTTGAACCTGCGAGAGGTGGGATGGAAGAGGAAGATGGAGCGGATGAGAACCAGGAGGCTCACACTGATGGTGAACGGGCGATGGACTCGCTCCAGCCGAACACTGACATGGAGACACCCCGGGTGGCTCACCAGGAGGTAGAGGATCCATCACACCACTCTGACTACCAAGTACCACAGAGACAGTCCACCAGAGAAAGGCGACCTCGCCCCATGTTCACATACCACTCCCTGGGTCAACCTACCTACCAGTTACATCCCACAGTAAATGCAGTTAGAGCTCAGCCAACACCTTGGACTTACATGTCTAACCCATCACTACATACAACCCTTCCAACCACAATATATGAGTCCATACCCCTCCCCACCTGTCACATACCCAATCCATTGTTTCTGAACTAAGTAGTACACAGACAGGTGTCACGTTTACATTACCAGTGTGGTACGAGTTTCTTGAATTATTAGTGTCAGGAGCCACTTTTGTTTGTGGGGGAGTGTGTAGTACCCTCGAAAATAATCACCAATAATATGGTTATTATAACTATAACTATTAATTATAACATTCATTTTAATGCAAAGTTGCCAACTAATAATTATTTCTACAGCCAACTGTAAGGGGTTAAATTTAGATCAGGACTGAAGAGGGGAGCCAATGGCGTTGTATTTAGTAGGTCAGGTGGTAGTCTGCCCAGTTTCATCTAGAGGCCGCTCCCGCGCTGCCTTCAGAGCAAACTTGGGAAGAGAGAAGCTAGTCCTGTGTCTTCATTCCTGTGCTAATATCCTGTGTTTTCCAGGGGATTGAAGAACACGGACACTTTAATTACTGCTATCACGCATCATCACCTGGTGCGGGTAACACATGCATAGCTACGGCAGCAAAGTAATTGCAGTAGCCTACGTTTGATTATGCCTGTACTCATCAACGAATATTATATAACGAACAGATATTCATAATATTGTATATAATGTATTTTTTGTATATCACTGTAGACCACGGTGCTAGACCACTGGACCACCTCAGGCCACCAGTAATAACCATAATTGTGGATTACTATTTACAATTAGTAGTCTCCTAATCTCGCTACAGTTTGAGCGAGACTGTAACTACTTTTGTTTCAGCCCATTCTTGCCTATAGACAACTGTACAATCATTCATATTGAGTTTATTCACCCAATAAAGTAAAGATGAATAATACTGCCCTTCACCTTATTATCAGATGTTATCCCCCCACACCTCCCACCAAAAAGGTTGTACTCAGTTGTACTCAACTCTCTCAACTCTCGCAGCAGTAGTAATTGCAGTAGCCTACATTTGATTATGTAATCCTCAACGAATATTATATAACGAACAGATATTTATAATAAACCTACAGTATATAATGTATTCTTTTTTTCTGACCTGTGGTGACCACCACGTAAATAGGCTACACACCACCCAGGCAGAAGAGAGAAAGAGTTTAGGGGCAGAGGGAGAGAGTTTAGGGGCAGAGGAGAGCCAAGCGGGTTTCAAAGCTTACAAGCAGGGGCTGACAGGCTGATGTTACGGCCGGCGTGAAGTTCACGACAAATAAACACGACAGGCTTGTGCATCTCTGTGAAGCTCATAATTATAATAAAACAATATTGCAATATTTATTACGATTATTTTTGTATAATAATAATCAACCATCATTCGTTAGTAATGAAAACTCCCGCAGTCCCGATCAACCACTTTACACATTACATAACCAAGATTTCTTTTGACATCACAACAATGTCAACACAATCACAACAGAATCTTATTTTATCCAATCAGGTTTTATATTTTGATTATGACATCATGTCTTTCAACATTGTCACACTTTTCATTACACACATTAGCGGCATAAAAAATGATGGGCTGGGCATGCGAGGGAGCGTGCTTATTCTGGCAGATTGTGAAATATTAAAACCAATAACATTCTGAATGATTTATCATTCTGTACTCTTTCTCTCCTTTCTTTCATGTATTGTCTTTCAGTTATTTTCACTAATATACTGTAGGTGAAACTAACTATAACAGGTTGCGGCACATGAACGCTCCGTGCAGGTACGCGCTCCTGTGAGATCATTCAAGTTTCAAGTTTATTTGTCATTATACCAAATACAATTATATAATGTAATCAAAATAAAAAGAATGAACATATTCAGCCATTCCATATAATCACATATAACAACCCCTGTGAGCAGTTGCAGGGGCTGACAGGCTGACGTTACCGGCGAAGTTCACGACAAATAAACAGACTTTATCACTGTGAAGCTCATAATTATGATAACACAATATTGCAATATTTATTACTATTCCTTTTTAATAATGATAATCAACTTTCATTCGTTAGTAAAGCTCCCGCAGTCTCAATCAATCTCCTCTCCATATATATCATTTATATTTACATTTGTTCCTTAGTTCGTTTTCAGCTGACTCAAGCTTCATATCAGATTGCGCTTCTCTGCTTCTCTGCGCATAGGAACTTAATGCATTTTTAGAGGTAGTGATCTTGTCATTTTCTCTTCTTGTGTGACATCGCCATCCAGCGATCTTTGTGCGTCAATACACACTCCCCCATTGTGAAGAGTGGTCGTGTGATTCGACACCTCGTCGCGCTAAAAGTAGGTGAAAAAACGTCGCGCTCGCAGTGTTAAACAAATTAAAAAGTCATGATGACATTGTGTAAGTGTTTACAAGCCCATTTTTGAGAAATACATTTGCTTGTTTTGAATTCTATAAAAGTGTGTCGTGACTTAATGACCATGGGAAAATGTGGGTCCCAAAGCCAGACAAGTTGAGAACCACTGAGTTGAGAACCACTGCTCTAAGAGACTCAGGAAGTACAGGATCCTCAGGTCCCGTACCAACAGGCTGTTGAAGCGTGTAGTGTAGTGTAGTGTAGTGTAGTGTAGTGTAGTGTAGTGTAGTGTAGTGTAGTGTAGCGTGTTCAATTATTTTTTCCTGTTTCATTCCACTTTATTACACATAACTATATTTACATATGGACTTTTTTAATACCAAAGTCTGGTGCAAATTTCACTTGAATAGGCTCATTGGAAATACATTTACAGACGATTAAGACGATACAGTAATGGGGAAACATAATAGGATGGGTATACAGGCGTTTACAACATAAATAAAGGATTCAGAGGTTTTAAGAGTGGAGTTGTGGGGGCAGCATGTGATGCACAGTGTTGTTGATATAGGTCTGTGTACGAGCCAGGTAGCCTAGACTCCCTAGAGGTTAGAGACGGCATATCGCTCCCACCCAGGAGAGAGGCGGACGGGAGCTGGTGACTGGAGGGTTAATCACTAACTGCTCCAGGGTCGCCGGCTATGGCTGACTCTGACCTTTCCTCTCCCTGGGGGAGACATCCCACATGCAGACTCCCAGGGACGGTTAACCAATTGTCAACAATGGCAAATAAAGTGCAAATAAATCTGGCTGCAAAAAGAGCAGCCAGCACAAACAAGACTATGACTATCCACCAATATCTTCCAGATTGTCTCCAGATTATGATGATGAACTTTACCGCCAATGATTATACCACAGGTTTATCTGAAGTGTTGCCGCTGAGTGTATAGGGGGCATGCTCATACTGTTCACAACAAGTCATCTATGTGTTTTTCGCTCAGATCTCTGTTTATTGAAAGAAAATGCTTAAAGAAGCATACGTGTGTAAAATGAACTTAATGAACGTATTCTTTGCTAGCATATCAGCCCATAAGAGCTCTCAGGTCTTCTGCTAGCATATCAGCCCAATAGAGCTCTCAGGTCTTCTGATGCTGGTTTTCTCTGTGTACCACATGTACAAAAGAAGAGATTTGGTGAGGCTGCATTCTAATTTTATGCACCCAGATTGTGGAATGCACTGCCAGTTTACATTAGGGATGCAACCTCAGCAAATCTGTTCAAGTCAAGACTAAAAACCCATATTTGTAATATTGCCTTTAAATGAAAAAATAATTAAATTATGATTATATAATGATTGGAGTACTTTGAGCTGCAACGTTTGCAGGAAAAGCGCTATACAAATAAAAAGGTATTATTATTATTATTATGATTATTATTATTATTATTCATGTTACATGAGAACTGCTAAGGGCAGTTCTAGCATCTGCTATGTTTGATTGACATTATGTTGTTGGTTGTTGGTTAGTGACGTGTTGGTTGAGTTAACAGTTAATTAGACTGTTGTAAATTATTGCCTATCGAACATTTCAGTTTTGTCTTAACATTGGCACTTGACGGTAAGCTTCAGACCATCTCACAGTTGAAAATAATCATTTTTAAAATGTTGCTTTATTACATAAATTCTAATTAAAAAGTTGGCATACAGATGTAATGTGAATTTCCTAACCAAATGGATACTTAAGCAAAATTAAAACGTTGGATCTGTTCTATGTACCAAATATTGTGAAATACTTTGTGTTACAGAGTGTGTGTGTATGTGTGTGTGTGTGTGTGTGTGTGTGTGTGTGTGTGTGTGTGTGTGTGTGTGTGTGTGTGTGTGTGTGTGTGTGTGCGCGCGTGCATGTGCGTGTGTTACATAAGACTGACCTGGAAATGCAGGAACACAGTGAGGAGACTAAAGGACACAGCCATTGCAGAGAAGCCGAATATGAGGAGAGGTCTTCTTCCAATGCGCTCAATAACAAGACCCTGGGGATGAGACAAACACCAACATTGGGATTAGATATTATTCAGCATTCTTCACTTGTCCTCCGCTGGCTTCTCTAAGGACCCGTTGTATAAGCAGGGTTCTATTTCATCTAATCTTTTATTTCCATTCACGAAGCAGCTTGACTAAAAGGATCAAAATGTAGCAGTTGACATTTTCACAACTTGTCATGTTAGCAATTTTGATTGGAAGATCATCTTACGGCTATGACTCTTTAGGGACCGTTATGACATGATTCGTCTTATCCGTAAAATAAATTAAAATGATGTCAGTCATACAAGGACTAAGACGTGTCTTCAATTATAAGGCAAGCTAAAAACATCGACAACAATATTTTATTTTTTTATTCAACCTTTATTTTACCAGGCGAGACAATTAAGAACAAAATTCTTATTTACATTTACATTTACATTTTTGGCATTTAGCAGACGCCTTATTCCAAAGCGACTTACAATCAATACATTTGAATACTAAGCATGTGAATCAGCAATCCACCATTCGTTGCAGGAAGAGTAATCTAGCTCGGGCCCGGGGCCACTGATAGAAGGAAAAACCTTCTCCCTATTATCGCCTTCTACTAACATTTTTTTTATTTTATTTTTTTACTGGAGAAACTGAGAAACAGTACAAGGGGGGCAATAGAAGTTCTTAGGGACACAGTAGAGGGGAAAGCGGGTGTCTTTAGGAGACGTAGTGGTGAGGGTCAGAAGATGTCTCAGGAGGAGCAGTTAAGATGTAACGTGAAGAGATGGGTCTTCAGTCTACGACGGAAGATGGGTAGTGGGTAGCATTTACAATGCCGACCTGCCTCATAAGGGGAAAGGGGAGGAGGGCTGAAAGATAAAACGTTAAACACAAAGCTCTTAAACCCACAATTAAATTGACAATTAAATGAGATGCCACAAAACAACAATAAGCATTAAACACAGGCATGTAACACAAACAATACAACAAAAAAACTAACGGACATTAAGACTAGAATACAACAGTAAGCACAAAATGCAGACAGGCAACACAAAACAATACAATACAACAAAATGCACTGGGACACAGCCAAGCAAACACAATAATACAGCAATAAGCACTGATACACAGTCAGGAAAAAGACAATAATACAACAATAAGCGCTGGGACACGACCAATCAACACAGCAACATAGACACTAAGACAGCCAGTAAACAAACCAATACAGCAATACACACTGAGACACAGTCAAGCAAACATAAATACGGTACAACAATAACCACTGAGACACAGCCACCAAATACAACAACAGCAATAAGCACTTACGAAACAGGCAACCTAACCTTATGACAACCTAACCTTATGACAATCTATATAAATGATTTTCATTTATTTATTCAACCTTTAAGTCCCACTGAGGGACAGTACCCCTCTTTCAAGGTACAGTACCCCTGGCATTGCATAATGCAACACAAATGTTACTGCGAATGATAAATAATGCAGACACATATTCTCTGTTCTTCTCCACCCAGGTATCCTGCTCCAGGGGTCAGGACCCCTAGATCGAAACCCCCCCCCCCCCCCCCCGACCCAGAAGCTTAACTAAAGCTCAGGGATATTCCGTCCATAATGAAAGACATGGCAAGCATCTCAGCTGCATTTAATTTAGTTTGTTTTGCTCTATTTACTGTGTGTGTATGTGTGTGTGTGTGTGTGTGTGTGTGTTGAAAACTAGAACATATTTGTGTGTGGTTGTGTGGCAGTGTGTGTGTAGTGTGGTGGTAAGAGGAGTGTTGGCCATGCACCAGCGGTGACTGAGGATCAGTCTGTCTGGTGGTAGGGCTTGAGGGCCTCTCTTAACTCTCCTGGCTCCTAAGGACCTGGAGCTTTTCTCCCTGACACAGCGCTGTAGCACTCAGGCACGGGCAACATCGAGCCACAGGCCACTCTCAAGCCCATTAGGCGCATGGGGGAGTTTGAGTGTGCGTGGCAGGGAGCTATGGGGGGTATTTGAGTGAGTGTGTATGTACACCTGACTGTGTGTGAGAGCATCATTGATGGTCAGTCTTCAGTGTGCCTGGCAGATATGCAAGCACTCCAGAGCAGCAGACACCAGCTTAAACACTACTGGCTTCTCTTGTAATCTCAAGTCTTTACCACCTGTAAACTAATCATATTTACCTCCCTGTAAACTAATCATCTTTACCTCCTGTAAACTAATCATCTTAACCACCCTGTAAACTAATCATCTTTACCACCTGTAAACTAATCATCTTTACCTCCCTGTAAACGAATCAACTTTACCACCTGTAAACTAATCATCTTGACCATCCTGTAAACTAATCATCTTAACAACCCAGTAAACTAATCATCTATACCTCCTGTAAACTAATCATCTTTACCACCCTGTAAACTAATCATCTTTACCTCCTGTAAACTAATCATCTTTACCACCTGTAAACTAATCATCCTTACCTCCCTGTAAACTAATCATTCTTTACCACCTGTAAACTAATCATCTTTACCTGTAAACTAATCATCTTTACCTGTAAACTAATCATCTTTACCACCCTGTAAACTAATCATCTTTACCTGTAAACTAATCATCTTTACCACCCTGTAAAGTAATCATCTTAACCATCCTGTAAACTAATCATCTTTACCATCCTGTAAACTAATCATCTTTACCACCCTGTAAACAAATCATCTTAACCACCCTGTAAACTAATCATCTTTACCACCCTGTAAACTAATCATCTTTACCACCTGTAAACTAATCATCTTTACCTGTAAACTAATCATCTTTACCTCCCTGTAAACTAATCATCTTTACCACCTGTAAACTAATCATCTTTACCACCTGTAAACTAATCATCTTTACCACCTGTAAACTTATCATCTTTACCACCCTGTAAACTAATCATATGTACCACCCTGTAAACTAATCATCTATACCTCCTGTAAACTAATCATCTTTACCACCTGTAAACTAATCATCTTTACCACCTGTAAACTAATCATCTTTACCTCCCTGTAAACTAATCATCTTTACCTGTAAACTAATCATCTTTACCTCCTGTGAACTAATCATCTTTACCTGTAAACTAATCATCTTTACCACCCTGTAAACTAATCATCTTTACCACCTGTAAACTAATCATCTTTACCACCCTGTAAACTAATCATCTTTACCACCCTGTAAACTAATCATATTTACCTCCTGTAAACTAATCATCTTTACCACCTGTAAACTAATCATCTTTACCTCCCTGTAAACTAATCATCTTTACCACCTGTAAACTAATCATCTTTACACCCTGTAAACTAATCATCTTTACCACCTGTAAGCTAATCACCTTAACCATCCTGTAAACTAATCATCTTTACCTGTAAACTAATCATCTTTACACCCTGTAAACTAATCATCTTTACCACCCTGTAAACTCAAAAGCATGGCAGCTCAGGCTGCCAAAGTCATTTTCCATAGAAAAAAATATGGATATGTTTGAAATTCACAAACATTAACCCTTACTGTTACATTATAAACTAATGTGAATACTGTATTATGAAGTCAACTTTCTTTTTCATGTTGAACATTTATTTTATCCTGAAAATACTGGTAATATCTGAATATTACAAACCAAGACAGCCGCAGAGGACGACCCCCTGCTGGCGGGAAAGCTGAACACCTTCTACGCCCGGTTCGACGAGGGGCGAACGGAGGTAACCGCAACACAAACACCACTCTCTCCAGCTCTCAGCAGCCTCACCCTCACAGAGCATGAGGTGAGACGCGTACTGAAGGCGGTGGACCCCAGGAAAGCCTCGGGCCCGGATGGCGTCCTGGGACGGGTGCTGAGAGACTGCGCCGACCAGCTGGCCGGGGTTTTCACCAACATCTTTAACCAGTCCCTGTCCCAGGCCACCGTCCCACCCTGCCTGAAAACCTCAACTATCATCCCAGTCCCGAAGAAAAGCACGGTGAGCTGCCTAAACGACTACCGCCCGGTGGCACTCACACCAATCATCATGAAGTGCTTCGAGAAACTAGTCCGGGCCCACATACTCACACGCCTCCCGCCCAACCTGGATCCATACCAGTTCGCCTACAGAGCCCACAGGTCCACAGAGGACGCCATAGCGACGACTCTCCACGCCACTCTATCCCACCTGGAGAGGGGAAACAGCTACGCGAGACTGCTCTTCGTGGACTTCAGCTCCGCCTTCAACACCATCCTTCCAGACAGGCTAGTGACCAAACTACTAGACCTGGGTCTATCACACTCTATATGTGCGTGGATCAAGGACTTCCTGACCGACCGCCCCCAGAGGGTGCGGGTGGGCCCCCACACCTCCACAGCCCTCAGCCTCAGCACTGGGTCCCCCCAGGGCTGCGTGCTAAGCCCCATCCTCTACAACCTCTACACCCACGACTTCACCCCCGTCCACCCCAGCAACTACATCGTAAAGTTTGCAGACGACACCACCGTGGTGGGATGTATCTCGGGGGGGGACGAGGCGGCGTACAGGGATGAGGTAGAGCAACTGAGCAAGCTGTGCAAGGTTAACAACCTGCTGCTAAACAAGTCAAAGACCCAGGAATTCATCGTAGACTTCAGGAGGAAAAAGTCCGAGATCCAGCCCCTGCTCATCGACGGAGAGAGCGTGGAGAGAGTCTCAACCCTCCGATTCCTGGGACATCACATGCGGGATGACCTGGCCTGGAAGGACAACACAAAAGGCACCATCAAGAGGGCACAACAGCGGCTATACACCCTGAGATGCCTCAGGAAAGAACACAACAAGCAGGAGATACTGGTGGCCTTCTACCGCGGCGCAGTGGAGAGCATCCTCACCTACGGCATCTGCAACTGGTTCTACAGCTGCACAACAGCGGAGAGAAACGCGCTACAGAGAGTCGTGAGAACAGCACAGAAGATCACCGGCGCCCCCCTCCCCTCTCTGGAAGAGCTGTACAACACACGCTGTCTCAGGAAGGCCTCCAAGATCTCCAGGGACCCGACCCACCCTGGGCACGTACACTTTATCAGGCTGCCCTCGAAAAGGAGGTACAGGACCCCGGCCGCTAAGACAAACAGACTGAAGAACTGCTTCTACCACAGGGCCGTCAAGGCCCTGAACACAGCAAAGGCCTAAGTTCTGGGCCCAGGACAGTCTGGACGGATTGTATGGCAGCTAGTGCTGAGGCACAAACATGTACATTTCAAGCCTGCAAACTGTGACACTTTAAATAACGTGAAAAAATACTTTTGTGCAATATGACAACCCTAGTTGACTATCTGTGCAGTATAGTACAGTGGATTGTGTACATAGCCTTTATTTATGTAAACCAGCTCCTTACCTTCTTGTGATTTTTTTTTTCCCCTTTCCTAACACCAGGGGAGCCACCCCTCCTAAATTTCGTTGTTTGGTACCTGTACTGTAGCAATGACAATAAAGTCCATTCATTCATTCATTAAAAAAAAAAGAAAGAAAGATATAAATAACTGTAATAAGTAATGGGTGGTATTACAGAATTCAGCAGTTATTATTTGTCCATTTTCAATGTACAGCTATTTGCGTAAGTAACTACTTTGAAGTAAGTACAGATTCCTAGTTTTTATTTGATGGTCCTTATGTAGATATTGGTTTCATCATTCAGAAATGCTAGCCCTTTTTAGAAATAGTAATTGATGGTAAGTGTGGATTTATCTTTTTTTGTGGTGTATTATCTCACTAACCATACCTTTGACGTTGATTCTAACTGTATTACATCTGTGTTCATGTTCATGTGTTTTGTTGTTTGATTCTAACCGTATTACATCTGTGTTCATGTTCATGTGTTTTGTTGTTTGATTCTAACTGTATTACTACATCTGTGTTCATGTGCATGTGTTTTGTTGAGGTTGTTGATCCGGCACCGTTGGATGTCATATTAATGTTGTCCATGTAAAACTAGATTTGCGCCTAATATTATTGATTATTGCTGTTATTTAATGGGATTTTTTTTTTAATTAAGGTAATTTCATGGCATTTTCTTACTATTTAGAAAAATACAAAAAACATCAAATAATGCAGTAAAATTATCTTAGATTTTTTACAGTCCACATTGACATTGCTTCATTTCTCAATAGTGCTTTGGTAAAAAAAAAAAGGGGGGAAATCCATGATCGCATTAACACACAGCTTCACAGACATGCAGACATTGACCTCAAGCAGGTTTACCTTTTGCTCTGGTGGCACTCAACTGGCATAGTTTTAAAAATAGATACTATCTATTCAAACTATCTTAGCACTCATGGAAGGTCAGTTATTATTAAGAGAATCCTGATGATGATTCGTTAACTTTCTTCTTTCCGTAGCTTTTCCAGCACTGGGGGGGGCAAGTGGAGCAATATTCAGCCTGATGTGATGTGTCTTCACACACTCACATGACATCATCAGAGTGACATGCGATCTACAGTGGGGTGCAAACATGTGGGCACCCCTAGTCAAAATGCCTTTTATAATTAATATCTAAGTGAAAAGAAGCAAACCTAACCTCTAAATGGTACAAAGTTAAACATGACACATTTTAAAGCAAGATTATTATTATTATTATTAATTATTTTTTTACAGTTTCAAAATAATAAAACAATAAAAAGGCCTTGTGCAAAAGTTTGGGAACCCTGTCAGCTAGTACTGAAAGAGTACTAGAGATCTCACCACAGATTTTCAATAATATTCAAGTCTGGGGACTGTGATGGCCATTCCAAAACCTTCATCCGTCTTTCCTGGTAGTTCATGGTTGATTTTGAGGTATGCTTCAGGTCATTGTCTTGCTGGAATACCCAACCTCTCTTCAACTTAAATTTCTGGACTGACCTTTGAACATTAGCCTCTAGAATGTCTTGATATTTGGTGGAATCCATTCTTCCTTCCACCTGCACAATATTGCCTGTGCCCCCAGCTGCTACACAACTCCAAAGCATAATGGATCCACCTTAACTGTTGGCATGGTGTTCTTCTCTACAAATGCTTCACCCTGTTAAGATACCTTCTTTGGTTGTGGCCAAAAAGTAACATTTTGGTTTTGTCAGTGCAAAACACATTGTTCCAATAGGCTTCAGGTTTCTCAAGGTTTTCTTTTGCATACTTCAGACGCTTAATTTTGTGTTGAGGCTCTGGATGGAGTGCGCCACCACCACACTCCATCCAGAGCCCTTAGGTCAGCTGAGCAACTGCTTTTGGAGGTCCCCAGGACTAAATTAAAAACTAGAGGGGACAGAGCCTTCTCTAAGGCCGCCCCTAGGCTCTGGAATAGTCTCCCCCTCCACATCAGAGCTGCCGAGAGCATTGAGGCTTTTAAAAAACTAGTCAAAACACATCTTTTCTCCCTGGCCTTTGACCTGAGGTGAGCCTGCCTTCCCGACACTGCACTGTTTGCACTTTTATTTATACTGCACCTTGCTTTTAGTGTATTTTTCTATTTGATCAGTTTTCTTTAATCTGTATGTTATCTCTTTTATCTTGTTTTTCTCTTTATATTTGATCTGTTAAGCACTTTGGGCGGCTCTTGTTGTTGTAAATGTTGTGCTATATAAATAAATGTTACTTATTTACTTGCGAACGAACGTAGCCTTCTCCTTGATGGTGGAAGTGAGCTATCTTGATTCTGACATCCTTGGACAACTGTTTAGAGGAATCCATGGTTTTTAAAACCAGACACAACAGCCACCACAGTCGGATACTTTAGAAGGCATGGAGTTACTTGGAATATATACAGAATGGTTACAGAATATATAATATATAATATATAAATGGAATTATATTCACCTGACTCATTGAAGCCTAACAAGTAAGTCACCTTGGTCTGGGCCTTAGTAATCATCTTTTCAAAAAGTAACAAAGAATAATCCAAAAGTGTTCCCAAACTTTTGTACAGGGCCTTTTTCTTTCTGTATCATTTAAAAACATTTGAAAAAAGAAAAAAAAGCAACCTTGCTTTAAAATGTGCAGAAAGGTGTCATGTTTAACTTTGTAGCATTTAGTTTTCAGGTTTGCTTTCACTCATTTGGAGATTAATTGTAACAGACATTTAAACCAGCAGTGCCCACATTTTTGCACCCCACTGTATAAGTGTTTCCCCGGCAACTCAACAAACAGCAAAAGGGCAATGGCACACTGCATGACAATTGAGGCAAGCCATGGGCCAGCAACTGCATTTAAAATACAATACAAATCTGAAGGTCAAACCTTCACTGTTAGTGTGCTAGTCGTTTATTTACAGTAACAGTGGTATTGACTCTATGCTGTGGCCTCGCTGGGGAAACTGGTCGGTTTGGACAGGCACATCAAGATATAAATAAATCCTTAGACACCCTGCAAGCCCAATTAAGAGCAAGGAAGTCAGCAGGGGTCAGCAGGGGTCTCCCCGGTCAAACTCCACATTGTCGTCATCTATCGCCCCCCAGGCCAACTCGGTGACTTCCTAGGCGAGATGGATGGCCTTCTCAGCTCTTTCCCTGATGATGGCACTCCGCTCGTACTACTAGGTGACTTCAATTTCCAATCTGAGAAGCTTCTCTCATCTGGAGTACTTGACCTTCTCCTCTCCTTCGGCCTTACCCTGTCCCCCTCTCCTCCGACTCATAAGGCAGGCAATCAGCTCGACCTTGTCTTCACCAGATCTTCCCACACTTCCAACCTTACCGTTACCCCTCTTCCAGTTTCTGATCACCACTTTATATCCTTCTCCCTTCCCCTCAAAACTTCCTCTTCCCTCTCAGCCTCTAACCACTTAAGACCCTCTCGTCGTAACCTACGTACCCTGTCCCCCAGCGCCCTCTCTTCTTCTGTCCTATCCTCCCTACCCTCTGTCGAATCCTTCTCCCTTCTATCCACTGATGCGGCATCCTCAACCCTTCTGTCCGCCCTCACCTCATCCTTCGACACCCTCTGTCCACTAACCTTGAAGCCAGCTCGATCCTCTCCTCGAGCTCCCTGGCTCTCTGAAACGCTACATGCTTGTAGACTAGAGCTCAGAGCAGCTGAGAGGAAATGGAGAAAAACTGGCCTTTCTGATGACCTTAACCTCTATCACTCTCTCCTTGCCAACTACGCCTCCTCGGCATCAGCTGCTAAAACATCCTACTATCATTCAAAAATACATTCTTCTGCCTCTAATCCTAGAAAACTGTTCTCCACTTTCTCTTCACTCCTTAATCCACCGATGACTTTGTCACCTACTTTGAAAAAAAGGTGGACGACATCAGCAGCACCTTTCTCCCCCCACCGCTCCCTCCTCCCACTAACAATGCTAACACTGTTCCCACTAACAATGCTAACACCCCTTCCAAACTCCCCCCTCGACACTCGATCTCTGGATTGTCATCTTTTTCCCCCCTCTCCCCCGATGAGATTCTCACACTTATCACATCAAAGCGGGCAACCACATGCCCTCTTGACCCCATCCCCTCCCCCCTTCTCCAATCCATTTCCGCCGACATCCTTCCTTACCTTACCACCCTAATCAACTCCTCCCTATCCACTGGATCTGTCCCAGCGGCCTTCAAAATAGCCAGAGTCAAGCCTCTCCTCAAGAAACCTACCCTTGACCCATCATCTGTCCACAATTACAGACCGGTATCCCTTCTCTCCTTCCCTTCCAAAACCCTTGAACGCGCGGCATCTAAACAACTGACTGACTATCTCCGGAAGATGGATCACTTAGACCCCCACCAATCCGGCTTCAAGGCTGGGCATTCCACTGAGACTGCGCTCCTTGCTGTCACGGAAGCCCTCCACTCTGCCCAAGCTTCCTCCCTCTCCTCTGTTCTCATTCTCCTTGACCTGTCTGCTGCCTTCGACACAGTCAATCACCAGATCCTTCTCTCCATCCTCTCAGACCTGGGCATCTCTGGCACCGCACACTCCTGGTTTTCTTCCTACCTGGCGGGCCGCTCCTACCAGGTGACCTGGAGAGAATCGCTATCTTCTCCACGAACCCTCTCCACTGGAGTTCCCCAGGGTTCCGTACTAGGGCCCCTACTCTTCTCCCTCTACACCAAGTCTCTTGGCTCGGTAATCTCTTCACATGGGCTCTCCTACCACAGCTACGCAGACGACACTCAACTCTTCCTGTCCTTCCCCCCGTCTGATGTACACGTGGCAACCCGTATCTCAGCATGTCTCGCTGACATTTCAACTTGGATGGCTGACCACCATCTCAAGCTCAATCTTAACAAGACTGAGCTCCTCTTCATCCCCGGGAAAGCCTGCCCTCTCCAAGACTTCTCCATCACAGTGGAGAACTCTACTGTAACCCCCTCCCTGACAGCCAAGAACCTTGGAGTGATCCTGGATAACCGACTATCCTGTGCGGAGAACATTGCAGCAACGGCTCGCTCCTGCAGATTCCTCCTCTACAACATCAGAAGGATACGACCATTCCTTACCAGAGAGGCAGCGCAACTCTTGATCCAGGCACTGGTCATCTCCCGCCTGGATTACTGCAATGCACTCCTGGCTGGGCTCCCCGCTTCAGCCATTAGACCTCTGCAGCTCATCCAGAATGCTGCTGCCCGGCTGGTATTCAACCTCCCCAAATACTCGCATGTCACCCCTCTCCTTCGCACCCTGCACTGGCTCCCGATAGCAGCTCGCATCAGATTCAAGACCCTGGTGCTTGCATACCAGGCAGCTAAAGGGACAACCCCTGCCTACCTGAGGGAAATGGTAACCCCCCAAACCCCTGCCCGCTCACTCCGCTCCTCCACCTCGGCTGGCCGACTGGCCCCACCTCCTCTACACAGCAGTCGGGCTGCCCGATCACGTCTCTTCACAACACTGGCTCCCCGCTGGTGGAATGAGCTCCCCACGGCTGTCAGAACGGCAGAGTCACTACCCATCTTACGTCGTAGACTGAAGACCCATCTCTTCAGGTTATCTTAACTGCTCCTCCTGAGACATCTTCCGACCCTCACCACTGCTGGATAAACTCCAGGGAAACATCAAATGGGCACGAATGGAGATTAAACCCAGCAAGTCCCGCAGTATCTCCATTGTCAAAGGCAAGCTCGCCAATGAGAGGTTCCACGTCAACAACGAGCCAATATCAACAGTTCTGGAGAAGCCTATCAAAAGCCTTGGCCGCTGGTATAGCGCAGAACTCAAAGACTCGAAGCAGGTGGAACAACTCAGGCAGGATACAATCAGTGGCCTCAAGCAGATCAACAACACTGCTCTCCCTGGGAAGCTGAAGCTGTGGTGCTTTCAGTTTGGGCTGCTGCCCCGTCTCATGTGGCCAATTTCCATCTACGAGGTCACACTATCCCATGCCAACCGGCTGGAGAGACTGGTGAATGCACAAGTGAGGAAGTGGCTTGGACTGCCGAGAGGCCTTAGCAGCATAGGCCTGTATGGCAACGGAGCCCTCTCCCTACCAATCTCAAGCCTGGTGGAGGAGTACAAATGTGCCAAATCAAGGCTGGAAATGACTCTCACAGAATCCCGGGATCCATTCGTCAGAGGTGCTGCTCCGATCCTAGCAACGGGGAGGAAATGGAAGCCATCTGCAGCAGTTGCGGTGGCAAAGACCGCCCTCAGACACCGGGATATAGTGGGACATGTCCAACATGGCAGAGGGGGCCTTGGTTTGGAAACAACAACACCCACGTGGCAAAAGGCTACTCCAACCGAACGGCGGAAGATGGTGGTTGAGGAGGTGCGCCACCAGGAGGAAGCAGCCAGGTGCGCCAAGGCAGTCTCCCAAGCCCAGCAAGGCCGCTGGATGAAGTGGGAGAGCGTGGAGAGGAGGAAAATCACATGGAACGAGCTGTGGAGCATGGAGTCTAATAGGCTAAGTTTCATCATCAGAGCCACATATGATGTCCTGCCCTCTCCTACCAACCTACATCTCTGGTATGGAGAGGACCCAGCCTGTCTCCAGTGTGCAGCCCCAGCAAGCCTCAAACACATCTTGGTGGGTTGCAAGACCAGTCTAACTCAAGGAAGATACACCTGGCGCCACAACCAAGTGCTAATTTGCTTGGCTGCCGAACTTGAGCACAAGAGGGTAACCACCAACGCCATGCCTCTAAATGCCCAAACTACCTTTCCACGGAAAACAATCTTCATCCGGGAAGGGGAGAAACAGCGGACCAAGCCATCACCTCCAGACTCAGGCCCACTGAACGCAGCCCGGGATTGGGAAATGCGGGTAGACCTCAGCCAGAGGCTCACCTTCCCACCCGAAATTGCAGCGACCAACCTGCGCCCAGACCTAGTCCTCTGGTCCAAGTCCTGCCGGCGTGTCTTCATCGTAGAACTGACGGTCCCATGGGAGGAGGCCATCGATGAGGCATTCGAACGGAAGAGGCTGCGGTATGCCAACTTAGCAGTCGAAGCAGAGGGGCGGGGCTGGAACGTGAAGGTGTGGCCAGTGGAGGTGGGCTGCAGAGGCTTTGTAGCCAGCTCCACCACAAGGCTCCTGAGGGCAGTAGGGATCAGAGGACAGGCCCAATGGAAGGCAATTAAAGAACTGTCCACTGCAGCAGAACGGAGCAGTCACTGGCTGTGGCTGAAACGTAGGGACCCAACATGGGCTCCCAAATGACCACGTGGTGCCACCGTGCGACTCACACCCAGGCCTGATCAGCCTGTGGTGGGCCAACCTCGGCAGAGGGTGTCTTGTGATAAATGGCCGAAACACCCAATGAGGTCGGGGACCACAACTGAAGATGTGTCGTACTGGTGGCACCACGTGATCATTGCCAAATTCCACTCCACCCAAGAGGACATCTCCAACTCCACTCAGTCAATTGTTGTGCTAATTATTTAGGGATTTTAACATCTAGTCCTATTAAGAATCCTGCTCCTCCTGAGACATCTTCCGACCCTCACCACTACGTCTCCTAAAGACACCCGCTTTCCCCTCTACTGTGTCCCTAGAACTTCTATTGCCCCCATTGTACTGTTTCTCAGTTTCTCCAGTAATATAAAATAAAAAAAAATAAAAAAATAAAAAATAAAAGTTTTAGTAGAAGGCGATAATAGGGAGAAGGTTTTTCCTCCTATCAGTGGCCCCGGGCCCGAGCTAGAGTACTCTTCCTGCAACGAATGGTGGACTGCTGATTCACATGCTTAGTATTCAAATGTATTGATTGTAAGTCGCTTTGGAATAAGGCGTCTGCTAAATGCCAAAAATGTAAATGTAAATGTCTTCTCAAGCCCAGTACATGGAAGCAGCCATGTGGAAAAGGGGCATGGAATGTGTGGAGACAAATATCATCCCTTCACTTCACTGGTGAAGTCCCGCCACTGCTCTAAAGCAGAGGAAACTAAGTCAATAATGTTCATCTCTCTCAACCTAGCTTAACCCGTTCCAGCCTCTGACTGAAGAACATAGAGAAGGGGCCATTTTCTGCAATAATTGATGTGTTGGTTGAACGTGGAATTAGAACATGATATAATGAAAATAAGCTGACACTTCAGAGAGCACTGCAGCTGCTTATTTCTTCACTTATTTCTCTCTCTTTTGGTAGGGCTTTGGCTCACAACTTGATTACTGCAATGAGCTATTATCTGGCTGCCCAAATTCGAACGCTGCAAAATCTCAAACTAGTACAAAATACAGTTGCTAGGATCCTTACTAGAACCAAAAAGTATGGTCACATCACTACAGTACTTAAGTCTTTGCACTGGCTTGCACTAAAGCTTGAGCAGACTTCTATTATTAGCCTATAAATTGTTACATAGACTCATTCCATCGTATCTCCTTCAGCCGTATAAACCTCCACGTGCGCTTCGTTCACAAGAAGGAGAAGAAGAACAAGGAAATTAGCCATTCTCAGAATATCTACAATAACCTCATAGGAGCCAACGGACCCACAGGTGGATCTGAAGTGATATAAAGAGCTTACCTCGATCAATTCTCTTCATCGATATCACATTTTTTTCACAACTTTGCATGCTATACGATGGCACCATTTTTTTCCCGAGACGGTAAAGTCACATCCAGTTTTCTCCAACTGGAGAATGTGTCATGTCCGGTTTCAACGCCGAATTTCCATACCATTGGTCGGCCAACCCCAAAAAATCCCCCCCCCACCAATTCTTTTTTTAAAAAAATCTGATACATGAGAAAGGTCAAAGGTCAAAGATGGTGCCAACATATCTCCAAATGGCCTAAACATATAGGTGTCCGCCTAAACATACCTGTACTAAAACAGATACAAAGTTGCATTTGCTCACATTACTAGCATCGACTTTGGCACAAGTACTAATAAGACCCTGGAGTACTGATTCCTAGATGATTTGGGCTTCGTTATCAGGTTTCCAAGGTGATATTCACTGTAAAAGCTGTTGTTTTTTTAGGCGGAGACTGAATTTGAGATGTTTTATAATGTTCTAGCTCTATTTACTCTGACACAGTAACATATATTTTGATTCTGACACTTCTACAGCCACCCCACAGGTGTTAGCTTTCATTTGATAACAAGATCATTATGAAGGCCCTTGTGATTGTGGAGATATTCTATATTCACTGTGGGCATGTCATTTTGAGCAGAAAACCAGAAAAATTAGGTGGATAAGATCTGGATAACTAGACTATAGCAAGGGGGCATTTTGCTACAGAGCACCCCAACTGGAATAATCTTCAGATTCATGTTAGGGAGTCAGATTCAGTCTCAATTTTCAAATCAAGGCTCAAGACTCATCTCTTTAGTCAGTGTTATGACCGGTCTTAGCCCAGAGATAAACCCTCCTTCCTGTTTCTGCCTGGGTGGCTGGCTTGCTGGGTGGCTGGCTTGCTGGGTGGCTGGCTTGCTGGGTGGCTGGCTTGCTGGCTTGCTGGGTGGCTGGCTGGCTTGCTGGCTGGTTACTCAATCCCACTCTCTCACTCCTGTTTCCCATCCTAACCCATCCCTTGACCCTCTGACCTATTTTCTTACCATCATAATCAAACATATAGGGTTTTACTTCATTCTTTGTAAACAATGGCTTTTTAAATCGTTTTTTTTATAGTTTTGAAATATGTGTTTCGAAAAAATATAATTTAAGTGTCTGACTGTTATTCCTTGCATCTAGTTCTGTGTTTTTATTTGAGAGTGCCCCATCTTCTCAGCCCCATCTCCCATCTTTATACCAAAACAATGTGGCTGAAAACTAATTAAGGATTGCAACAGTTAGCCCCAGAGTTACGGTCAACATTTTGTAACGGTTTTGCTCGTTGACTTCGTTGTCCGGGGTGCCAGTCAGGGCGAGGCCTGACAATTTTAGTTAGTGTGGGGTTGGTTTAGTCAGTCTTTAGTCAAGTTACCGTTACAAGCGCTACATGCATCAAAACATGAACCCTTTTTTGTTATACACAGGTGAATAGGATATTGTAATATTATAGCATTGCTCAACAGACGAAAATTAGTACACAAAGGACATGTGTTGCAATTCAGGTGGTACTGTATTGTCACAATAAACAAAGAACTCTCAAAACATCAACTCAACAGTTCATCAAATCCCTAAAAGTTCAGTTCAGCTCAATCACAGTCAATTGTATCTCACCCCGCTCCCACACAACGAACGCAAGACTTACAGTTTTAACAGTCTGTCAGTCCGATAGCTTAGTGGTGTCGGGTTACCCGCGCTGCTTAAGATGAGCCTCTACTGCTCTCTCCCCAGCTCCGGTGTAAGCGTATGACATTCCCACGGCCTTATATCCAACTGTATCCTTACGGTGTATCCTTACGGGGCATTGTATCAAAAGGTATCATCCAGCTCTTCGCGGTCCGAGTAGGCTAAAACATTCACCGAGACGCAGACAGCGGACGCGAACTGCGGCACAAACACGAACGGACGGAATAATCCACTTCCTGGTTTGTTTGAATCATTCCGCCCTCAGCACTCGGTGAGAGACACCTTATCATTTCCCGTCGTCTGTAGAGAACAGGGATTGGCTGATTTACGACTGGATACCGGCAGCGTGTGACGTGTGACAGCGTGTGAAAAAAATGTGGAAGTGACAGTCGGCGGCGGAGACATGGCAGAATCGCCACACTCCCTCCCCTTTAGAAAAAGCCGGACCATGGGGTAGGCGTACTCCAATCCACTTTGGATATGGTATTTCACTCAAAACCTTTGAAGTCTTCCTCCTCACTCTCCTCAGCGAAGATGTCCAAAACCCGCTGACGGTCAGTCTTCACGTGGCTTAGAGCAGTGCTGGAGGGATGGTCTGGTAGCGGACAGTCCTCGGATGGAAAACCTTTGAAGTCTTCCTCCTCACTCTCCTCAGCGAAGATGTCCAAAACCCGCTGACGGTCAGTCTTCACGTGGCTTAGAGCAGTGCTGGAGGGATGGTCTGGTAGCGGACAGTCCTCGGATGGAAAACCTATGAAGGTCTCCTCATCACTGCCGTCCTCAAAAAGCTCAAGGACCCGACGACGCTCTTCCTCCTCCACTTCAGCAGCCGACGTGTAGCAGGGTTTAAGTCTGGCAACATTGACCACTCGATGGTCCTCTCCTGTCTCTTCCAGTACAACCTCATACGTGAGAGGGCCCACTTTCTGGATGACACGGTAAGGTCCCTTCCAACGTGGTGCGATCTTGGCCGAGAAGGACCGTGCGGCTTTTGAATAGGGGTGAGAGCGCATCCACACCCTGTCTTTATCCACGTACGCCACCTCCCTCCGATGTTTGTCGTAGTGCTGTTTCTGCTTCTGTCGAGCCTGCTTCAGCTTGCCATCCACATAGTCATGCAATTCACGGAGCTGACTTTCCTTCTTGTAGGCTGGGGCATCAGGGGTGCAAGTCCTTGGCAGCAGCATGACCTCCATGGGTCCTCGGATCGGTCTGCACAGATTAGCTTCGGCAGGTGTCACACCAGTTGATTCATGGACAGCTGAATTCAGTGCAAACCGAAACTCCGGCAGGTGTTTGTCCCAGCCTTTGTGGTTGTCCCCGACATATGAGGCTATCATAGTCTTCAGGTTTCTGTTGATCCTCTCCGTCAGATTGGTCTGGGGGTGGTACGCTGTCGTCCTCTTCTGTGCCACATTCCACTGTTTGCAAGTGGCTTCAAACACCGAAGAGACGAACTGCGACCCTTGGTCGGAGAGGATGTACTCAGGGACTCCCCAGCGGGTCAGGATTTCCTCTGTCAGGACCTTTGACACTGTTTCAGCAGTGGCCCGCCGCAGGGCAAAGAGCTCCACCCACCGGGAGTAATAGTCCACAAACACAAGGAGGTAGATGTTTCCCTTCGAACTCCTAGGGAATGGGCCCATCAGGTCGACTCCTAACATCTCCCAGGGCCGATGGACTACGGTCTGCTGGAGCTTCCCGGCAGGCTTCCGGCTCTCAGGCTTATACTGCTGGCACACTTGACAACGCTGGACATGCTGTTTGACATCCAAACTGAGGTTTGGCCAGTAAGCCAGAGCCTGTAGCCTCTTGTAGGTCTTAAACCTGCCCAGATGCCCAGCCAAGGGGTCTTCGTGGAAGGTCTGCAGCAGCTGTTGTCGCAGAGGGGGAGGAATGTACACCTGGTACAAGGTCTTGTGAGGTAGGTGGACCACTCTATAGACGTTGTCCTCCAAGATGGTGAATCTGGTGGTAGAGTTTACCTCAACCTCGCCTGTGTTCGTGATGTTCTCATACAGCCTCTGGATGACTGGGTCGGCTTGCTGGGCCTTCCAGATGGTTTCATCAGAAACATGTAGGTCCTTCCCAGTTTCCCAATGGGAGGAGACAGACAGCAGGATGGCACAGGTGGGTGTGGTCAGACAGGAGGGGTCTGCCGGGGCTCTGGATAGAGCGTCGGGGACTGTGTTATATTTCCCTTTCCTGTACTCCACTGTAAAGGTGAACTCCTGTAGTCGGAGAGCCCATCGGATGAGTCGGGTGCTGGGTTTTTGGGTTTTGAAGACCCACACCAGGGAGGAGTGGTCTGTTACCACAGTGAAAAACCTGCCTTCCAAGTAATGCCTCCACTTTTCCAGAGCCCAGACTACCGCCAGGCATTCCTGCTCTGTGGTTGAGTAGTTCCTCTCTGCATGATTCAAACTGCGGCTGGCTAAGGCCAGGACCTCTTCCGTTCCGAGTCCAGTGTGTTGTACCAACACTGCACCCAGCCCGATATCACTGGCATCCGTGTACACCATAAAGGGTAAGGTGAAGTCTGGATGCCCCAGGATGGGCGGAGTCATGAGGCAGTTCTTTAGGGCCTCGAATGACCTCTGGCACTCGGGTGTCCAGGAGAACTTGACCCCTTTTCTCTTCAGAGCATTCAGGGGCTCGGCCAGGGGGGAGAAGTTTGGTACAAATCGGTGATACCAGCCAGCCATTCCGAGAAATCTCTGAACCTCTTTGATATTCCTGGGAACGGGGAAATCCTGGACCGCCCTTGTTTTCTCTGCGTCCACTTCCACCCCAGCAGAGGAAACAACATGACCAAGAAACTTGAGGGAGGAGCAGAAGAAGTGGCTCTTTCCCATGTTCACTGTCAGGTTGGCACTCCTCAAGGAGTCCAGGACGGTTTGGATGTCACAGAAGTGCTGTTGCCAGGAAGGTGAGTATATAATTATGTCGTCCAGGTAGACTAAACAGATATTTCCTCTGAGCTCTCTCAGGACTCTCTCCATTAACCGTTGGAAAGTGGCTGGGGCGTTCTTGAGACCAAAAGGCATAACCTTGAACTGGAAGAGTCCATGGGCGCAAGAAAAAGCTGTGAGGTCCTGGCTGTCTGGATCCATCTGGACTTGCCAGTACCCGCTGTTCAGATCAAGGGTGGTAAACACAGCAGCTCCAGCCAGAGACTCCAGTATCTCTTGAACGGTGGGTAAGGGGTAGGCATCTGTTTGTGTGACAGCATTTAGTTTCCGGTAGTCAACACAGAATCTCAGCCCTCCGGTCTTTTTAGGTATCATTACCACAGGTGCAGCCCAAGCAGAAGAGGAAGGCTCAATGATGTCTAGTAACAACATGTCATCGATAAGCAGCTTCATAGCCTTGAGCTTTGGTGGTGAAGCACGGTAGGGCTTCTGCTTGATGGGCACAAACTGAGTAAGAAAAAGCTTGTGTGTCAGGACATGAGTGCGGCCCAGTTTGGTAGTACACACATCAGCATGGTCCATCAGCAGTTCCTGTAGGTGTCTCTTCCCTTCATCCTGCAGTTGGGCATCCTTGAGGATTGGAGCCCACACATCATCACAGCAGGCGATTGGAAGAGAGAAAGTAACAGGAGCGATGGCAGAGAAGAATGCAATGCGTGATGTTGGTCCCCAGTCATTGGTTTGCAGCGATCCGTTCAGGAAAGGGTACTTCACTGCAGGTGCATGTTTAAACCAGTAGACTTGCTCACAGACATCAAGCTGCATTCCGCTGAAGAAAAGGAAGTCCAGGCCCAAAATGACTGGGAAGGCAAGGGTCTGGGAGGACAAGACAACCGATGGTAAAATCCAGGTCTGATTGTTCAGCGTGATTTCCCTATCCTTCCATCCCAAGGGCTGCCTAGCCCCTCCATCTGCTAGATACAGCGGACCTTCAGTCCAGGGTTCCAACTCTTCCTCCTTGTTCTTTGCCTCTGTCCAGAGCATCTAATTTAACAGGGTGTAGGTGGACCCTGTATCTACAATGGCGTTGCCAGTCCATGGAC
This sequence comes from Nansenia antarctica, assembly GCF_963989245.1. NCBI lineage: Eukaryota > Metazoa > Chordata > Actinopteri > Argentiniformes > Microstomatidae > Nansenia > Nansenia antarctica. The sequence goes on along the minus strand of NC_137689.1, from coordinate 38,051,424 downwards.
CAATGGTGAGGGTTACCACCAACTGATGTGGAAGCGGCATCGCAGAGACAGAATTTGGTCTGAACGGTTGACAGACAGGGTTAAGACTCTCGTGGACTGGAGAGGGCGTGAGCGCAGATGCTGTGGGGTGATAACCTTTTCCTTTAGAGCCTGGTCCAGCTGGTGGATAAGAGGACCTGTGGTTCTGGCTTTTGTTGGGCTTGGTTTGAGGGCAATCCATGGGATAGTGTGGACCCTTGCAGCGCCAACAGACCACCTGAGATGGTTTGGAGGGGTTTGCTGGTATGGATGGAGTGTGTGGAGAAGTGACAGGAGTTGGCTGTTTGGATGTTTTACTCCTCTGTTCATACTGCAGCTGCTTCTCCCTGTCCTTCTCCAGTTGTTGCCCAAGACGGACCAAAGCATCAACAGAGGAGACCTTGCTTCGCAGCTGGCTGGCAAGTCGAGGGTTGACGTTTTTCAGGATCAATTTAATGATCTCATCCTCCTCAATGCCTGGCTTCCAGCGTTTGCAGAGGGCTTGGTACATATAGGCATAGTCACGGATACTCTCTCCTTCTGCCTGCACACGGGTCCGCACTCTCTCTGCCAGCTCATCCTGGTAGTCCTCAGATAGAAAAGCATCACGGAACCGTTGCTCGAACTCCGCCCATTTGTTGGTTTTCAGGCGAGCAATGTCCCACCAATCCCGCGCGGTGCCGTGCAACACGTTCCTCAGGGTCGCCAGCAACTCCTCATCGAGCAGAGGGTGGAGCGCCAAGTAATCCTGACATTTCTCCAGATAGCGGATGGGGTCTTGAGTGTCCTCAATCCTGCCGAAGGATGGAAACTGCAGCTTAATAGGACTCTTGTGCCCCTTCCCGGCATATCTGCCTCTTACATCTCCATGGATGGAGGAGTCATTGGGGGAGGTGAACACTGGGCCTGGGACCACTGGCTGTAGTGTTGACTGAAGGCGGTCTCGCTGACTAGATGTCACTGGCTGAGGACGGTCTGGTTGATAGGTTGGCATTGGCTGTACAGCAGTGGGAACCAGCAAGTTCGACTGGTCAGCAGCTGATTCCGGTAAGGCAGAATGATAGCAGCTTTTGCCTGATGGAGGTTAGCTCAGATGAGACAACGTCTAGCTGTTGTGAGCACTTGGAAACCTCAGCTCCGAGATCCTGCATGGTGGTCTTTAGGGGACTCAGGGAGGCCTCCAGATCCTCTACCACTTGTAACTGGTGCTGCTGTAATCTCCAGTTGAGAGTGGAATTAAACTGAGATCTGCTGAACTCCAGGTGCTTCTCCACAGCCACAATCATCTTCATCTGACCATCCTCCTGTATCTGTTGGAATTGTTGGATGAGGAGCTCCAATGTTTTATCCATGTTCTCATGCAGATCATGTTGTTCTCCAAAGAGCTTATTGATTCCATCCAGTATTGGCTGTTGTGGTTCCTGTTTGCCTCCAGGGGGCCCCGTCACAAAGCTCCCATACTCTGTTAAGTCCATGTCCACAAGAGTGCGAGAGGTGGCCTTATCCGCAAGGTCATCCTCTTCCACTTCCACTTCAGGCAAAGGTGCATTTTCCTCTGGGAATGGATCAAATAGATTGAACAGATCCTCTGGTTGAGCCATTCCACTCCCAGTCATGCCTTCACAGCGCTATATTATTACAATACTAAACAATTTGTCCTAAGCCAGGTTTGTGGTATTCTGTCCCACCTGGGGTGCCATTTTTATGTAACGGTTTTGCTCGTTGACTTCGTTGTCCGGGGTGCCAGTCAGGGCGAGGCCTGACAATTTTAGTTAGTGTGGGGTTGGTTTAGTCAGTCTTTAGTCAAGTTACCGTTACAAGCGCTACATGCATCAAAACATGAACCCTTTTTTGTTATACACAGGTGAATAGGATATTGTAATATTATAGCATTGCTCAACAGACGAAAAGTAGTACACAAAGGACATGTGTTGCAATTCAGGTGGTACTGTATTGTCACAATAAACAAAGAACTCTCAAAACATCAACTCAACAGTTCATCAAATCCCTAAAAGTTCCGTTCAGCTCAATCACAGTCAATTGTATCTCACCCCGCTCCCACACAACGAACGCAAGACTTACAGTTTTAACAGTCTGTCAGTCCGATAGCTTAGTGGTGTCGGGTTACCCGCGCTGCTTAAGATGAGCCTCTACTGCTCTCTCCCCAGCTCCGGTGTAAGCGTATGACATTCCCACGGCCTTATATCCAACTGTATCCTTACGGTGTATCCTTACGGGGCATTGTATCAAAAGGTATCATCCAGCTCTTCGCGGTCCGAGTAGGCTAAAACATTCACCGAGACGCAGACAGCGGACGCGAACTGCGGCACAAACACGAACGGACGGAATAATCCACTTCCTGGTTTGTTTGAATCATTCCGCCCTCAGCACTCGGTGAGAGACACCTTATCATTTCCCGTCGTCTGTAGAGAACGGGGATTGGCTGATTTACGACTGGATACCGGCAGCGTGTGACGTGTGACAGCGTGTGAAAAAAACGTGGAAGTGACAGTCGGTGGCGGAGACATGGCAGAATCGCCACAATTTGCTCAATGCCATTTCGATACGCTATGAAAATCTGTACATCACAAACTGCAGAACGTAAACATAACAGGAGAAACACTGGAGAAACAGGAGAAACATCACTGTTATGATTGCTAGAAAAAGAAAATGTGAGCGGTAGCTAATGAACAGTAAATATGTTCTGATTCAGACCACGGTTTACTAAGATTGCAGGTATGGTAAATTAACCATTAATTAGCTACCGTGCTGGAGTCTCTTTTGCTATGCATCATAACATTGAAAAAAAATGTGTGTCTCCAGTTTTGTTTACATTCTGACATTTATAGCGTACAAGGCAATCAGGCCCCAATTAACATAGTGCCCTAGGGTGACTACACTAGAAGTGCCCCCCTCCTCCCACTTTAATGTAAAAAAGTGAAATTGACTATGGCTATGAATACCATAGATTTACATGAAACTATAGCTAAAGTACAGGCTCACCACACATACTACAAAAAAATGTCGGACCCAACCCAAAAACCTGACACCATAGGTAGACATGGGCCTACAAATGCCATGTATATCAAACAGATACATAGATATATAGATATAGATATATATCCATGTATATCAAACATAGATGGATATATATATATATATATATATATATATATATATATACATATGGATACATAAATAAATACATTACCGGTCAAAACTTCCTCAACTTTTCCATGCAAATGCAAAAATGTCATCAACAAATCACTCAAGTTGAATTGAGTCCATCTTAATGGAAAGATAATAGTTTATGTAATTTTGTAAGAAGTGTTGGATTTCCCTCTGCCGCCTGAATGAAGCACCACTGTGCCCACATCCCTCTGCACAGTACAGCCAGCAAGCTGGGTCAATGGTTTGTACTCTTATAACATATATACATATATATATATATATGTTATGGTACATGTGGGAATACGGTACATGTGGGAAAACTAGGGTTAGGGTTAGGTGCTAGGGTGCTAGGGTTAGGGGTAGGGTTAGGGTTAGGGTTAGGGGTAGGGTTAGGGTTAAGGTTAGGGTTAGGGTTAGACATACCAGTATGTACCAAGTCACCCTAGCACCTAACCCTAGTTTTCCCACATGTACCGTATTCCCACATGTACCGTAACATATATACACAACCCCGATTCCCAAAAAGTTGGGAAGTTGTGTAAAATGTAAATGAAAAAACTAAATTTGATTTGCAAATCCTTTTCGACCTATATTCAATTGAATACAGTACAAAGACAAGATATTTAATGTTCAAATTGATCAACTATATCGTTTAAAAAAATATATACACTCATTCTGAATTTGATGCCTGCAACATGTTCCCAAAAAGTTGGGACTGTGGCATGTTTACCGCTGTGTTTCATCACCTTTCCTTTTAACAACACTCAATAAGCATTCGGGAACTAAGGACACATTTTTTTTTTTTTTCTAATTCTTGCTTGATGTACGACTTCAGTTGCTCAACAGTCCGGGGTCTCCATTGTCGTATTTTACGCTTCATAATGTGCCACACATTTTCAATGGGAGACAGGTCTGGACTACAGGCAGGCCAGTCTAGTACCTGCAATCTTTTACTATGAAGCCACACTGTTGCAGATTGTGGCTTGGCAATTTGTTGCTGAAATAAGCAGGGACGACATTGAAAAAGAAGATGGCAGCATATGTTGCTCCAAAACCTGTATGTACCGTTCAGCATTAATGGCCTTCACAGATGTGACCCATGCCCAAGTTACCCATGCCATGGGCACTAACAAAGATGCTGGCTTTTGAACTTTGCGCTGATAACAATCTGGATGGTCCTTTTCCTCTTTAGCCCGGAGGACACGACGTCCATGATTTCCCAAAACTATTTGAAATGTGGACTCGTCAGACCACAGCACACTTTTCCACTTTCCGTCAGTCCATCTCAGATGAGCACGTGCACAGAGAAGTCTACGGCGTTTCTGGATGTTGTTGATATATGGCTTTCGCTTTGCATGGTAGAGTCTTAACTAGCATTTGTAGATGCAGCGATGAACTGTGTTAACTGACAATGGTTTTCCGAAGTGTTCCCGAGCCCATATGGTAATATCCATTACAGAATTATGTTGGTTTTTAATGCAGTGTCATCTGAGGGATCGAAGGTCACAGGCATTAAATGTTGGTTTTCGGCCTTGCCCCTTACGGGCAGAGATTTCTCCAGATTCTCTGAATCTGTTGATGACATTATGGACTATAGATGGTGAAATCCCTAAATTCCTTGCAATTGTACGTTGAGAACGGTTGTTCTTAAACTGTTGGACTATTTCCCCACGCAGTTGTTCACAAAGTGGTGAACCTCGCCCCATCCTGGCTTGTGAATGACTGAGCAAGTTAAAAGGTCATTAGTCTGCTAGGAATGCTTGTAGAATACCCCCCACCCCCCACCCCACTCCCCATTTCATCTGTTTTGGCTTGCTCTTCTAGGGTCATCCAAAGGTATCGCCACTTACAATCTGCAAATCCCCTAATGGCTTCTTTAGAAGAGCATATCATTATTTCCCCAGAGCAGCGAGGAGAGAATCAGCCTGTCTTGTGGGCAGAGCCAGGGGTCCTCTCTTCTTCTGCCAAACTAATTAACGGGAAGCAGCATGGAGCAAAAACACACATCATCTCCCCTGTCAGAATCGCAATATTTTGGAAGCAGAGATACATTTATTGGCGGACTTATGTGCTGTCTCTCTGGTTACCAGGCTCCCTGTTATGCACTTTAATCCCCATACAGGTGCAGCTTTGCTGCATATCACAAACAGTAGTGACATGTGAGAGATTATTGCTAGTGAGCTCGCTTGCATGAGAATCACGATTACTTAAGGCATTGCTAAAGGGATAAACTGGGCATAAGTACAGTATATGGAGCAACACATGCTGGCAGGGAAAATGTGTGTTAGAATATCTATAGCCCCTGGAATAGATTTAATTGTAAATATGTTATGTTAATATATACTTTCTCTCATAGCAACGTATAACTGCCTCTGTGTGGGGTTCAGGCATTGTCCTCCTGTGGAGAAATATGTTTATTGTGCATTTCACATTTAGGGGTTCAAACTAATGTTACATCCTAGAGAAGCCCTGTGCTACTCCATAGTTTGTTGTGTTACAACATGGTGGCTGTTTTTTTCTATAAAGTTTAATTGAATAGGGCTCTACTGTACATGTTGAGCTCCACTCACAGACACCAATGTCACACTACTATCCCGATGATAGTTTGAGAAATTAGTTAGTTAGTTTACACATTCGAGCAGAACTAAGATCAGCTTTTATATGTTTCATTCAAATAGGGAATGGTGTGTGATGGCACCAAATGATTAATGACTAAATCAATTCAAGGCAGATTCACTAAAAAACACAAGGGAAAAGCCTCTACGATGTAGATTTGGTGTAGCTTTCTTCCTCTCAGTTGTTTGCGAAGCTAACAGAGTCAGCAGGCAATTGTGGGCCTGGTCCTGTAGCTATCAACCCTCTCAGAATTACTCATAGAAGTTGTGCTTAAAGTGTAGTTATAACGAAAGATATTCACTCAGAGTAGTCAGTGGGAGTTTGTTATCAACCTTCTTAGCCACATTCTCAGTGAGGAGTAGGACCTACACTTATGAATTCATTTATTCTTAATTGTACGATGCATTTTGTGCGGACATTTGATGACATTTCGTAGTTTGCTACTAAACCCCTCAAAAAAAGTTCGGAAACGTTATTTTGGTTGATTATTCCTCCCCTTTAATAATACCAATTGGTATTGTATTTTATATTGTTGGAAAGCCTGATTAGTCACCTTTACAACGAGGTACAACTAAGGTACAACTAAGGATCATGCATTCGTGGAATGAGCAACACAGCTAAACGTGTGGGTAGCGGCCCAAAAATATTTGCCAAAATCCCCTAGATTCTTCTGTTTTTTGAGGAGTTTATATATCGGGTTTGCTCCAAACATTAGCCTCGACAGCCATACCAATGTGCGCTTATTATTGGCCAGCTAGTGCTCAATACATAGTGCTTCGAGTGTAGTGAACAAGCCTGTTTGAATTTGCACAGTTCAGATCTCCAGGTGGACTAGTGTTCTCTTCATACAGTAATTTATTTATGTTATAGTTGGGTTGCTTCAAGTAATACAGTGGCTATAGAAAGTCAACACACCCCTTCACCTTTTCCACATTTTGTTGTGTTATAGACTCAATTTAAAATGGATTAAATAAATAAAAATTGGCATCAATCCACACAAAATACCCCCTAATGAAAAAGTGAAAACAAGTGTTTAGAAATGTCTGCAAATGTATTAACATTTAAACACATAAATACCTCATGTGCATACGTCTTCACACCCCTGCTGTGACACAGAACATGTCTAGTTTTACTTCAGCTAACCAGAGGTTCAGTGCTGTCACATAACACCTGTCAAGGTGTGAGCAAGGGAATACATCTAGCTCTGATGGAGTAAAAACATCACTCAATCACAGCCCATATGTAAGGGACTGAAGTGTAAGCCTTTACAGTTCGTTGTGAAACTTACAGAGAAAATAATCTCCTTTTTTCATACTTCCGGCTTTACTCTAAAGAGGAGTGTGGTATGTTTTATGCTCGGCTTTGACCATACTCACAAAAGTGAGAAAAACTGAAGAGAGATCCGTGTGACCAACGCAGGGGTACCCTGAGGTGACAGCTATCTTAGCAGCACTCAGACTTGACACAGTGTTTTGGAGACAAAAGCACAGCTTACTCCCTCAGGAGAAGGTTAGGGTGTTTAATGAGGCAGAAGGGCCCTGGTCGACACGTGTATACCAACAGAAAAATAAATCACACATTTCCAAATACATATCTTACATATAAAGAGGTTTTTATGAGGGCAACATTAATCCTTTATACAATTATTGCAATTGATCTGAAGCAAATGTGGTACTTTACAAACAAGCTCCATATGTCTGAAGAAAAGACAAACAATAAGGAGTTTTACAGTGCTTCACATATCGTCTGATAAACAAAAAAGGTGTTCTTTGGCATCAAGGCAAAATATTGACTATTAATAATGCAGTTAATAATGCTGTTAATAATGCAGTTAATAATGCAGTTGATAATGCATTTCAAGTATTTTCTGTGAGCCGGATCATTCAGCTCCGTTCACCTAAAAGAGCCGTTCATCACCTGGCTACGAAGCGGCTCCCAGTGGGGCCCACCCGCTGTGCCGACGGACCACGATGCCGACAGTTTATTAGCGGATTTCTGCGAGAGCTGACAAGACGGTACATGTGGGAAAACTAGGGTTAGGGTTAGGTGCTAGGGTGCTACGGTTAAGGTTAGGGTTGGGGTTAGGGTTAGACATGCCAGCATGTACCAAGTCGACGTAGCACCTAACCCTAACCGTAGTTTTCCCACATGTACCGTCTTCCCACATGTACCGTAACAGAGAAGCGGAGAGCATTCACATGCAGGGAGGGCTGTCGGCACAACGGTCCGTCGGCATATTGATGCGGCACCCTCCCAGTTAGCATCATTTTCACTTCTGATTGGTCCTTGTGCACATCTATCACTTACATTTTCAGTGGAAGCCAAATTTACCTTCTTATCCACGCCCCCATATTTGGGGGAAAAGTTGGGTCTATGTTTAATATAACAGATATAAAGAGCTTACCTTTATCAATAATGTTCATCGATATCGCAAACGATTCATTAGATTCAATTCTAAACGACCGCATCGTTTCTTTCCATGCCCGGTAAATAGAGTGCGAGTCACAAGCCCTTGTTTACAGCCACGTCACAACCAAGCATGCTTGGTTTCAACCCCCGAATTTCCATATCATTGGTCCTCGAAAGTACTTTTTTCCACCTCTGCTCGATTCACCCTACGCTTCAAATGAGTGGTCAATCATGACATTTGACCCATGAGTTCGAGAGAAAGTTTACTGGGTAATCCGAGCTGGTGTGAAAACGAGGCTGCTGCGCAAGAGGGGCGCGCAGAAAACCGAGCAGGAGACCCCTGCTGGACGCAAACAGAGTCTAAACAGTTTTTGATTGATTGATTGAAGACTTTATTAGAGGATTTGCAGAAGTAGGTACATGAAAGTACATATTACATACAAGGTCAACTAACAGGATAAAAACCCAAGAAAGCCACTGGCTTATTTCAATTGGGGTCCTTGATTCTCAATTCATCGTTACATGTAAGACAGGCAAAAAAACAAGTACTATCTACAAGATAATACAGACAAATAACTATTACTATCTACAAGATAAAAATACATCCATCATGGGAAGAACAATACAACAAAACATCAGGTATGTACAGCGGGTAGGACAGGTGGGGACATACACCACAGGTGGGGGCGGGGGACAAAACACAAAGTATGTACAGTGGGTAGTTCGGGTCTTTTAATCAGATTTTTGATTTAGAGGGTCCAGTTACGGATTGCAGCCTCCTGTAAATGTTTTTTGAGAGTGGTTTTGAAGGTGGGCAGTGTTTTGCACTCCTTTAAGATTATAGGAAGGGCGTTCCACATTTTTACTGCATAGTTTGCAAACTAGTTTAACCCCTTGTTTGTGGTGCAACGCGGTTGAACGTGGTTCGTGGAGCTAGTTGGATTTGGATGCAATTTATACCTATAGTGATATGTCAATGAAATATAATACATTTTACAGTCTTGATACATGAGAAAGTCTGATACACTGATGGTGCCAAAATGTCTCCAAATGGCACAATTTGGTTGTCCGCCTAAACATACCTGTACTAAAACAGGTACAAAGTTGCATTGGCTCACATTACTAGCATCTAATTTGGCACAAGTAGTCATCAGACCCTGGAGTACTGATTCCTAGATGATTTGGGCTATAAGGTCAGGTTTCCAAGCTGATATTCACTCTAAAAGCTGTTGTTTTTTTAGGCGGAGAGTGAATTTGAGATTTTTCACAATGTTATAGCTCTATTTACTCTGACACAGTAACATATATTTTGATTCTGACACTTCTTCAGTCACCCCACAGGTGTTAGCTTTCATTTGATACCAAGATCATTATGAAGGCCCTTGTGATTGTGGAGATATTCTATATTCACTGTGGGCATGTCATTTCGAGCAGAAAACCTGAAAAATAGGACCGATAGGAACAGGGTAACTATCAAATACAATTATTTAGATAAACAGTCAAATTAAATCGAAATGTAATTGGTCTCGGCTAATGTCCTCAAATCAAATCAAGACATTATTACACACATTCAAATTAAAAGTGCTTCTGTATGCGGGTTTCATGAAAATAGGCTATGTGTATAGAATAATTACTGTTTTGATTTTTCAATTCCATTACACATTCAGCCGTATGCGACTTGGTTCCCAATGTTCACCAAAAGTGCAGAAACCCTGGATCAGTCAGGTGTTTCATTCAAAACTCAATACAAGAGCCAGAGGGATAGCAATATTAGTGAACAAAAGGATATAGTTCAACTTTACGACCTTGAACACTATTGCTGATCAAAACGGCAGATATGTAATTGTGACAGGTACTATCCCCAGTTCTTTTAGGGAATGTCTATGCTCCCAATAGGGATGATGCCAACTTCATGGATAAGCTTTTTTCCTCTCTCCCAAACCTGAATACACATCATCTTGTGTTTTGGGGGGATTTAAATTGTGTTCTGAACCCCGTTTTGGACCGCTCTAGCCCCAAATCGTTAACTCTCTCCAAAATTCTAAGGCTTCAAAGTTCTTCAAAGTTCTTTGTCGACCTTTATGGGAGAAAATGTATGTGTGGACCCCTGGTGATTTTAAACCCAAAAATATTATTTTCCTATTATTCCTATTAGTTGTCAAATAGTCAATTGGTTGACTATTTGGCTATCGTGAATTCAGATCATGCTCCATTACAGTTAGATATTTCAGTGGGACAGGCCGTGTCTACGCCTATACATTAGAGACCTCCTGCGGCTCCGGAGCCGCATGCGGCTATTTTCAGTGATGCAAACTTGTCACCTTTCGGTGAAATTCGCGGTTTTTACCTCAAAATAGGTGACCTATGTGAATCATGTAGATCTGCAAAAAAGATATTTGCGTCATAGGAGCTGTATAGTGATTTGAAGAGAAGCTGTATTTTAGCTGTGTTTTATACTTTAGTGAGTTTCTGTACATGTATGTTTGTGATTGTGAAATGTCACAAAGACCATCTAGGGCAGTGGTTCTCAACCTTTTTTGGGCCAGCGCCCCCCTGTCCATTATCCAGGTCTCTTACCGCCCCCCATCAAAAAAAAGTAGGCTTATTTTCTTCCCTGAATATTAATGTTGTCTAATATTCTGTGTTATATCACAGAACAACAATAACACAGCAGCGATTTCACACATGTCCGGTGCAGAACAAACAGTAGGCTACAAAACTGTATATTACAACTAACATTGTTTGTTTTTTAAGTGTGCTGGTGTTGCATTTCGCCAAATTGCTGTTTTATGATGCTAATATTTATTCATTTTTTATTGGACTTTGGGGGGGGGGGGGGGGTGTCACAATATGGCGGCAAACGCTAGGGGGCTATTATTTTAATATTTTATTTAGTATTCTATGGTATTATTTTCATAAACTGACCACTTAGTTCGAATTTCTCATATCAAAACATAACAAAGTTCCAAAGTTCAGAGCTCTGTGCTCTGGGAGCGCTCAGAGATGGGTGCTCTGACTGAAAACACGTTTTTTGCTTTTTTGAGATAGGTTGTTCCTGCTGTGATGTTCTGGTATGGTGGTATGGTATAAGGCAGGGGTGCCCACACTTTTTTGAACCAAGATCTACTTTTCAAGTACCGGTAGCCAGTCTGCCAAGATCTACCAGTCTAGTTTAAACATCGCAAACGTACACGCACGTACTACAAACACACACACACACACACACACACACACACACACACACACACACACACAGTTCCCAGCCTGCATAGTACAATACACTTTCTCTCTCTCTGTCACACAGCCACACAGGAGAAGACCATCACAAACCCTCCCTCTTTGCTATTCTCACTCTCTCACACACACACACACACACACACACACGCACACACACACACACACACACACACACACACACACACACACACAGACACACAGACACACACACATACACACACACACACACACACACACACACACACACACACATTTGCCAGTCTGCATAGGGAGCCATAACACAAACCCTCCCTCTCTCTCTCTCCCCCCCCCCTCTCTCTCTCACTCTCTCTTACACACACACACACACACTCACTTTCTCTCACTCACACACTGACAGCCAGTCTGCAGTACCATAGCCAACTACTGATCCAACAAACAGAAAAGTAAACCAGATACAAAACAGGTAGTTCCCTAGTTTGAAAGGAGGAAATAAATGCATTTCTCTACCTTAGTGGGAGACCTGGCACTGGGAGGAGGCAGCTAGTTTCTAGTAGTCAGGGCTGTAGGAGCTGGTTGCAAGGTGTAGGCAGGCTTGCAAGATGTCATCAGCCACTGTGGATCTGTCATCGAAAAGGCAATCTGCAGCCTCGAGAAACACTTTTTTCACAATTTCGCTGTCTTTGTTTTCTTCTTGTGTTTAACAAGAACGTGACTGACGCGATAAGAAGCTATCGTTGCAGCCGTACGCTTTCGCTCTTTTGCCACATTTCCCTTCTCTGAAACAGCCATCGTAGATCTGCAGATCAGACAGACGCACTTCCAATATCACATCGTGTAAAAAAGTCCTCCTCCCATTCTGGATGGAAGTTGTACGTTATTGTTTCTTACTTGGTCCAGCTTCCCCACTCATTTGTATACCCTTTCTTTAGTATTATATAGTAAATAGTAGAAATTGGAAGGCTAACTAGTTAATTAGTCTCGCCGGTATTTAGTATTTTGTAGTTGGCGCTGTTGACTGCGCATGCGTGGTGAACCGTGTGTTAGGTGAAAAGATCAGATCGCAGACTGGCTTACCTGTATGTCAATCAAGTGGCAAAAGCCATAGTGAGGATGGATGATAGGCGAACTTATATATATATTTTTCTCCTTTTGGGTTTTGTTCAATGCCATGCGATCTACCCATACTACCTTTGAAAAGACGGTTTGTCCGAGCGAACTGACCGTTCGCGCATTTACGAACGTACCCGTAATAACACTGCTGACAGCTGTTTTTCATGAGAAAAATACTTTATGCGTCACTAGCCCCCAAGAACACCTCAACGCCCCCCTTTTAAAAATATTTGTTCCAGCGCCCCCCGATGTTGTCTGAACGCCCCCTGGGGGGTGGTACCGCCCCCGTTGAGAAACGATAATCTAGGGCAGTGGTCACCAACCTTTTTAAGCCCAAGATCCCTGACCTCGGCCTTGGTGAAGGCAAGATCTACCTATTGAAGCGTTGAGAGAAAAAGACAGCCAAGATAGTACTTTAAACTTAATGACGTTTATTTGCCTGTATTTTAATTAGATGCAATGCATTGGTCCAACATTAAAATTGATGCAACAACAAAAAAAAGACTGTATCAAGCATATCAGGCAGCTGTCTTGCTTTAAGAATTGTACATAACTGAAATTCAATTCAAAGTTTGATTATGTCATTTCATTACAACACAAAAAAATAAAGGCATGGAATGGAGGAATGTATGATAAAATCATTTTGTTCATAGTAACGTTAGCTGACATTCTTGAAATTTTTACACTTGACTGACTTAATTATTATTCTTACTTTTATAAAGTAGAACTGTAATGTGTACTTTCTCAGTCAGTGCTAAGTGCAGTCATCTTATGCAGCATCACTTTTCACATCAAAACAAAAGTAAAACTAATGTGTACTTTCTCATATTATTAACATTGACAAACATATTTACAAGTATAGCATTTTATAAAGTACAACTGTAATGTGTACTTGTGTCTCAGTCAGTGCTATCTTATGCAGCATTACTTTTCAGATCGAAACAGTCATGTTACTCACTCAAGTCAGTGTGATGGTTGTGACTGGATACTGTCTACAAGTGCTGTGTAGTTTGGCTCATAGCTACTGACTGCCAGTCTGAGACAGTCTGTGAGGTGTCTGTCAGTAAGGCGGCTCCTGTACTTTGATTATTTTCATCTGTGAAAATGACATTTCACAGAGATATGTCGATCCAAAGTAGGCACTCACTCTTAGTGCACATGCAGTGAGAAGAGGAAACTTCTCTCTGCTGACAAGTCCCCAAAAGTCACTGTCCCTTGACCTGGCTTTCAGCTCTATGTCATTTTGTAAATCAACCATCTCCATGTCAACTCCACTTGGAAAAGTAAATACTTGCTGGAATGTGGCTGCTACCTGCTCTATATCAATGGGCACAAATGGGTTTGAGACAAATGCAGCAATATCTCCCATGACATCTAACTCACCAAAACGCCGATTGAACTCTGTTGCCAGTTTGTCCAGGGGAGCACAGTACTGCTCAGGGTGAAAAGCATCATTGTCTTCCAAGGCCTGTGCCATTTTCTCCAGGTTGGGAAAGTGTGTCAGCCTCCCATTCTTTAGGTGTGTGTGGTCCAAACACCGAGCTTGGCCTTGAACCCATTTACTGCGCTTATCATGTGGGGAAGGTGTCGGTCTTTTCCCTGCAGCTCGTAGTTGAGTGCGTTCAGTTTTGCGGTTTTGTCTGTCAGGAACCCCAGGTCCAGTAGCCACGCATCGTCTGCCAGTTCCTTGTGCTCCTCGTTCCTTGTAAGTAAGTAGGCCTAAGTAAGTAAAGCTTTATTTATATAGCACCTTTCATACAAGAAATGCAGCTCAAAGTGCTTTACAACAGGAATAAGAACATAAAGTGAATAAAAACATATATAAAAACATATACATGCATAGAATGAATATAAAAGCAGGGGGAAACAGTAAAAAGAAAAGGTAAAGATCTGACTTTCCACACCAATTTAAGTCCTTTGCCTATGAAAATATTTACTATCACTTGCCTTGTCGACAGGAACGTCTTGATCTCGGGCAGCAAGTCGACAAATCGCTGCAGCACTTTGCCGCGACTCAACTACCGCACATCAGCATGGAGAAGCAGGTCTCCGTAAGCAGCGTCGAGCTCGTCCAATAACGCTTTGAATAAGCGGTGCTGAAGCGCTTTCGCTCGAATCGAGTTGACTAGTTTCACCACCAGTGTCATTACATGGGAAAAGTCCAACACCTTACCAGCCAAGGCCTGCTGATGGATCACACAGTGATAATTGACGAAGGAGGGAAAATCAGGGTCATTACGACACAGTCCAATAAATCCATTGCGCGCACCGCGCATTGCTGGGGCCCCGTCAGTAGTAATCGCCACTAGTTTATGAATGGGTATGTCATTTTCACCGACATATTTTTTGAACTCATTGTAAATATCCACACCCCTCGTTTTCTCCTTTAAGTGCAAAAGAGTGAAGAAATCCTCCTTTGTTGTAGAATCCTGGAAAACCATTTTGACAAATGTTTTTTTTGCGAGTCACGTAGCAGTACTATTCTCTTATCTGATTGGTCACTTTCATGCAGCATTTGCAACACAACAGTTTGCTCGAGAGAGAGAGAGAGAGAGAGAGAGAGAGAGAGAGAGAGAGAGAGAGAGAGAGAGAGAGAGAGAGAGAGAGAGAGAGAGAGAGAGAGGGGCGTGCAAAACATAGGCTCTTTGTGTATTTATTTAAAAAAAAAAAAAAAAAAAATATATATTTTTTTATTTATTTATTTATCAATCAAAGATCTACAGGGAAAGTCTCAAATATCTACCAGTCGATCGCGATCGACGGGTTGGTGACCACTAATCTAGGGTATTGGTCACCAACCCGTCGATCGCGATCGACTGGTAGATCTTTGAGACTTTCCCTGTAGATCTTTGACTGACTTTCCCTGTCCCAAAAAATAATAGAAAATGAGACAAATAAATACACAAAGAGCCTATGTTTTGTACGCGCCTCTCTCTCTCTCTCTCTCTCTCTCTCTCTCTCTCTCTCTCTCTCTCTCTCTCTCTCTCTCGAGCGAACTGTTGTGTCGCAAATGCTGCATGAAAGTGACCAATCAGATAAGAGAATAGTACTGCTACGTGACTCGCAAAAAAAATCGACGACAGTTGGTGAAATAGCTAGCATGGCGGAATCTCCACGGAATAATCCCTAGCTGGGAGATGAATCCGTGGATGTAATGGACACAGCTCAGCTTGTTGCATTTGTCAAAACGGTTTTCCAGGATTCTACAACAAAGGAGGATTTCCTCACTCTTTTGCACTTAAAGGAGAAAACGAGGGGTGTGGATATTTATGAGTTAAATGAGTTAAAAAAAATGTCGGTGAAAATGACATACCCATTCATAAACTAGTGGCGATTACTACTGACGGGGCCCCAGCAATGCGCCCAGAATGCGCAATGGATTTATTGGACTGTGTCGTAATGACCCTGATTTTCCCTCCTTCGTCAATTATCACTGTGTGATCCATCATGGCTGGTAAGGTGTTGGACTTTTCCCATGTAATGACACTGGTGGTGAAACTAGTCAACTCGATTCGAGCGAAAGCGCTTCAGCACCGCTTATTCAAAGCGTTATTGGACGAGCTCGATGCTGCTTACGGAGACCTGCTTCTCCATGCTGATGTGCGGTGGTTGAGTCGCGGCAAAGTGCTGCAGCGATTTGTCGACTTGCGGCCCGAGATCAAGACGTTCCTGTCGACAAGGCAAGTGGTAGTAAATATTTTCATAGGCAAACGACTTAAATTGGTGTGGAAAGTCAGATTTTTACCTTTTCTTTTTACTGTTTTCCCCTGCTTTTATATTCATTCTATGCATGTATATGTTTTTATATATGTTTGTATTCACTTTATGTTCTTATTCCTGTTGTAAAGCACTTTGAGCTGCATTTCTTGTATGAAAGGTGCTATATAAATAAAGCTTTACTTACTTACTTACTTACTTACAAGGAACGAGGAGCACAAGGAACTGTCAGACGATGCGTTGGAAGACAATGATGCTTTTCACCCTGAGCAGTACTGTGCTCCCCTGGACAAACTGGCAACAGAGTTCAATCGGCATTTTGGTGAGTTAGATGTCATGGGAGATATTGCTGCATTTGTCTCAAACCCATTTGTGCCCATTGATATAGAGCAGGTAGCAGCCAAATTCCAGCAAGTATTTACTTTGCCAAGTGGAGTTGACATGGAGATGGTTGATTTACAAAATGACATAGAGCTGAAAGCCAGGTCAAGGGACAGTGACTTTTGGGGACTTGTCAGCAGAGAGAAGTTTCCTCTTCTCACTGCATGTGCACTAAGAGTGAGTGCCTACTTTGGATCCACGTATCTCTGTGAAATGTCATTTTCACAGATGAAAATAATCAAATCAAAGTACAGGAGCCGCCTTACTGACAGACACCTCACAGACTGTCTCAGACTGGCAGTCAGTAGCTATGAGCCAAACTACAAAGCACTTGTAGACAGTATCCAGTCACAACCATCACACTGACTTGAGTGAGTAACATGACTGTTTCGATGTGAAAAGTAATGCTGCATAAGATGACTGCACTTAGCACTGACTGAGACACAAGTACACATTACAGTTCTACTTTATAAAATGCTATAATTGTAAATATGTTTGTCAATGTTAATAATATGAGAAAGTACACATTAGTTTTACTTTTGTTTTGATGTGAAAAGTGATGCTGCATAAGATGACTGCACTTAGCACTGACTGAGAAAGTACACATTACAGTTCTACTTTATAAAATGCTAATTGTAAATATGTTTGTCAATGTTAATAAGTAAGAATAATAATTAAGTCAGTCAAGTGTCAAAATGTCAAGAATGTCAATTTGTTAACGTTGGCTAACGTTACTATGACCAAAATGATTTTATCATACATTCCTCCATTCCATCATTCCATGCCTTTATTTTGTTGTGTTGTAATGAAATGACATAATCAAACTTTGAATTGAATTCTCAGTGTACAATTCTTAAAGCAAGACAGCTGCCTGATATGCTTGATAGTCTTTTTTTTGTTGTTGCATCAATTTTAATGTTGGACCAATGCATTGCATCTAATTAAAATACAGGCAAATAAACGTCATTAAGTTTAAAGTACTATCTTGGCTGTCTTTTTCTCTCAACACTTCAATAGGTAGATCTTGCCTTCACCAAGGCCGAGGTCAGGGATCTTGGGCTTAAAAAGGTTGGTGACCACTGATCTAGGGTAACCAATCCACCTAAAAGTTTCATAGAGGACAACGATGTAAGTGACAAAGGACTGATTTCTTCTTCTGAACCAGGGTATGGAGGTTAGTTCTAGCAAATTTACCTGATAGAACATCGACATGCTAGAAACACATAACATACAGATGATCATACAGCCCCAAACACAAACACGTCCCAAAATAAAATAATTTACAAAAGCCTTACCAGTAGCCTATGGCAAACGAGAATAGTGAATCCAATCCACAAATTATAAGTATTTAGTGATCGTTAAACTGTTGTTTATTATATTGAGTGGGTACTTTACAACTTCAAGTTTCGTGTTATGAAAAAAAACGAGTCGGCGAGTGGTTTAGTTCTAGCCCAGCTAGCAATTTTTGGTTCTAAAAATGTTCAAAGAATGTTACCTAGAACGTTCTCGTAATGTTTTCAGCGGGAAGTTTTCTTTAAGTTCCCAGAATGTTCTAGGATAACGTTCTCTAAAAACATTTTAAAAATGTTGTGTGATAACCTTCTTAAAATGTTACGTGACAACATTGCTAGAACAGTATGCCCTAATGTTCTTGAAAACGTTTTCAGCGGGAAGTTTTCTTCAAGTTCCCAGAATGTTCTAGGATAACGTTCTCTAAAAACATTTTTAAAATGTTGTGATAACCTTCTTAAAATGTTAAGTGACAACATTGCTAGAACATTATGCCCTAATGTTCTTGAAAACGTTTTCAGTGGGAAGTTCCCAGAATGTTTTAGGATAATGTTCGGTAATAACCTTCTTAAAATGTGAGTTGACAATATTGCTAGAACATTACATGTTCTCAAAACATTTTCAGCTTAAGTTTTTTGTTTGCTCCCAGAATGTTTTAGGATAATGTGTGTTACGTTTTGGAATAATGTTCTAAATGTAGAGTGGTGTTGGACCCATGTGCGGTGCGACTCAGAGGAATTGAGGTCGAGACATGAATAAAATAAAGTTCTCTTTACTGAGATGAATACACTGAATATCCATAGGACCGTGATACAGAACCACAGAAAAATAAAGGAGAGCAAGCAAGGCTCTGCGTAGTGAGTCGATAACTAATAACAAAAATAAAACACTTGCGAGTAGCGAAAACAAAAGATGAGCAAACAAGGCTCCGTTTACTAAAAGCAAACTTCACTTAAACACAAACAAATCAAAACACACATATAGTCAATAATACCTGGAAGTAAAGACGAGGGTTCACAAGACGCTAACAAGTACGAACAACTGACAAGGGAACAGGGAAATGGGACACACCTAAATACACATACAAACACTCACAGGTGACAATAATCACGTAATTAGTCCAGGGCTGGAGTGATGCTGCTCTTCAACCAGCAGAGGCATCGGGGAGTGTTCCTCGCTGACCCCCCTCGTAACAAACGTGCTCTAAAAACCATTCTAAAAACGTTTGCTTAAACATTTTAAGAATGTTTGGGCATAATGTTTTAACAGGGTTTTCAGTAAACATTTTAAGAAGGTTATAAGCAAACGTTTTTAGAATGGTTTTTAGAGCACGTTATCCTAAAACATTCTGGGAACAAACAAAAAACTTAAGCTGAAAATGTTTTGAGAACATAAGGTGTAATGTTCTAGCAATATTGTCAACTCACATTTTAAGAAGGTTATTACCAAACATTTGTAGAATGTTTTTGAGAACATTATCCTAAAACATTCTGGGAACTTAAAGAAAACTTCCCGCTGAAAATGTTTTCAAGAACATTAGGGCATAATGTTCTGGCAATGTTGTCACTTAACATTTTAAGAAGGTTATCACACAACATTTAAAAAATGTTTTTAGAGAACATTATCCTAGAACATTCTGGGAACTTAAAGAAAACTTCCAGCTGAAAACGTTTTCAAGAACATTAGGGCATAATGTTCTAGCAATGTTGTCACTTAACATTTTAAGAAGGTTATCACACAACATTTTAAAAATGTTTTTAGAGAACATTATCCTAGAACATTCTGGGAACTTAAAGAAAACTTCCCGCTGAAAACATTACGAGAACATTCTAGGTAACATTATTTGAACATTTTTAGAACAAAAAATTGCTAGCTGGGAATGTTCTTCCTTTGTTATCGTGTAACATTGTGGGAACATTTTATAAAAGAACATTCTATAATCTGTTAGCTAAACAATGTCCCCAAAACATCCTTGGAATGTTGCAGGTAAAACGTTCTTCCTTTGTTTACATATCACATTACAGGAACATTCTAGAAAAAACGTTTTGTGATCTGAGGCATCAATAACATCCTGAAAACATTATCGAATGTTGCTTTGAAAATGTCCTTCCTTTGTTATCATGTAACATTGTGGGAACATTTTATAAAAGAACATTCTATAATCTGTTACCTAAACAATGTCCCCAAAACATCCTCAGAATGTTGCACCTAAAACGTTCTTACTTTGTTAACATTTAACGTTATAGGAACATTATTTGAAATGGTAAACATCCTTAAAATGCTCTTTGAACATTAGATGAAAACGTTTTCTTTAAAACATTAGCAGAACTTGTAGGGAATGTTAGCCAATGTTGTGGGAACATTCCCTGCTAGCTGGGAGGCTGCGTTCGTAAATTCGCTCTGGAAATATAACAGCAGTCATGGAATGCCTCTTGTCCAATCAAATTACTTGGTCCCTTTATGACGTTGAGCCTAGTGTGCCCTCCGAACACAGCCCTAGACTGTCTCGCGTCCCCCTTTACCTCGCTTCTACCATGCTGCTACGCTGCTTCTATAACATCAGGATCAGACACAGGGTTACGAGACTTTCAAAATAAACCTTTTTAATGGCTTCTGTGTGCTTTAGACTTGCGTAGAATCGATTTTATTTGTATTTAAAAAGTCAGACCGGGGGCGCTTAGGTGGCGTAGCGGGTTAAGCGCTGACCATGTAACCGCAGGGTCCCCGGTTCGATTCCGGCCGGGGACATATCCTGCATGTCATCCCTCCTCTCTCTCTCACCCATCCTTCCTGTCTAAATCTTCACTGTATCTGTCAATAAAATGAAAAAAAAAAATATGAGTGGGACTGCCCCACTCAGAAAAATTAAATAAAAAATAATAATAATTCAGACCGGAAATTGTATTATTGTTGCCAGACCCACTGCGTGGGAATACGACGCGTGCGGATGAGAGACAACATATACAACAAAACGTGCACACTTATTGCTCGTGTGACATTGGTTAAGCTGCGCCAAAAACCCCGATATTTTGCCACGTGAAATGATAAGACAAGAGGCCACGATACGATAATCGCCGTAGGAGGCGATTCGACTGTCGGCATGTGAAGTTAGAATTTCTTCAAACTTGCAGTGATAGCAACGGTGTGTGTGTTTTAGTAAATATAGCGTGTGTGTACCTGTATGTGTGTGTGTGTGGCCCTCCTGTGAGAGGTGTGTGTGTAGCTGTGAGAGGTGTGTGTGTGTGTGCCATATCTCAGTATGTAGGCTATGCAGTGTAAGTGAGTGTAAGTAAGTGTGTGAGTTTATTCTGTTATTTATGCTATTATATCTAGTATTGTGTTGAGAAGCAATGGAAATGAATCAAGAAATTGATAAAGTGGGCTAACTTACTGCTTAATGCTTATTTGCATATAGCATTGTTCTATATGCAACAGAACAGATCACCCAGCATTGCTAATGAAAAGAATCAATGAATGTGAGTCTAATACCAATACTTGCTCAATAGGTCTTAAAATCTATTAAAAGGTCTTATAAAGGTCTTAAATGTAACTTGTTGAAAGCTGCAGGAACTCGCATAATTACTTTAAGAACAGGTAGCTTACATTAATTATGCAGATGTTAAGGTCAGGGCCATCGCTACTTACACACGCATCATTGTTAGACCACTGTTAATGCTAGAGCTAACCATCTACGGGCGAGTAGACCTATCCTACAGGGATTGACAAAGCACTGCGGCAGGCAAAGCAGGAAACTATCCACATTGTCTACAACTTTGTGGCTAGATTTATATACGGACATCGGCGACGCACATCGATGAACGGGAGCTTCCTGGTGAGCGCAATTTGCCTACTTTTAAATGCAAAAAACTGCTTGTCTTTAGCTCAAACCGTTTCCGAATTATGAACTTCTAAAGAAGGTATGATATTTGGGAGTGCCGGCGCTCCTGTGGGTCTGAGAGGGTTGTTTAACTTAAAATAGAGAAAAGAGGACGAGGGAGGCTAGTTTTCATTTGGTACTGTAGTCTACAGTCTGTAGAGTTAGATTTGTCTATTTTTTGGCTGACGATCTCTTGGTTTGCTCACTTCCTCCGGATGAAATTACAAAATTATCCATATTTTTTCTCATGCTAGTATAGCCAGATAAAAGTATCAACCCACCTGTTAAAAGGCACCAGAATACACGAAATTGCATCTACTTAGTAGGCTAATATGCTAATATAGACACTTACAACATGTGTTGCCTTCATTATAAGGCTTATAAAAGGCTTTTAATTTTTTGCGGCTCCAGACAGATTTGTTTTTTGTTTTTTTGGTCCAATATGGCTCTTTCAACCTTTTGGGTTGCCGACCCCTGATATAGACGTTGTGTGTTACATAGTGATTGAGTGACACAACCAAGTTTAAGAGTTGACTTATTCTCAGAGGAAAAAAAAAAGATCTGTGTCTGGTAACCTTGGCCAGACTGTTATCAACACACACACACACACACACACACACACACACACACACACACACACACACACACACACACACACACACACACACACACACTGACAGTATTAGTCAGGTTTTAGAACAGCTCATCTAGAATGATGATTTATGCAGATGATTATACTTTACTAGTATCAGGCAAAGACGCACATGATATTGAAGAAACTCTCAGTAGAGAACTGTCTCTGGTAAGAGACTGGTTGATTGACAACAAACTTTCGATACACTTAGGAAAGACAGAGTCCATTTTATTTGGCACTAAATACAAGCTTAAGAAAAGTAACACAATCAAGGTACAGTGTGAAGGAAGTATTATCGAATCCCAATCACTTAGTGTCAAATACCTAGGAGTCTCTGTCGACCAATCTGTCTCTGGGGAGGAAATTGCAGCTACAGTTTTATCTAAAATTGCAAAGAAACTAAAGTTTTTATGTCGCTATACTCGATTTATGAATTCTAAGATTAAAAAACTTTTAGTAGGACTTAAATACAGTGTCAGTTTGATTATGCATGGTATAGCTGACTTTCCCAAAAACTTAAGAACAAATTGGAGGTAGCACAGAATGTAATTTTTTTAATGCGGTTTTATGCTGTGTGATGTTTTGTTTTATTTCATTTTATGTTTCCATCGAGGACCACTTTGGAAATAAGTGTTTTAAATAATGCTTTCAAATGCTATCCTCTGGACATTACTTAGTGTCATGATGCGTAAATGATCCTATGTAAATTCCCCCCCCCCAAAAAAATCTAATCAATCAAATCAAATCTCACACACACACACACACACACACATCTCCACATCTTAGCTGTCCATCGTGTTCGATGATGACGCTTGCTGCAAGGATGGGGGGGGGGGGGGTTTCAGCGATGCTGTCGCTGGTGCCACTTCTCGTGGGCGTTGAGTCCGATCCTTGAGCCGCACACCCGTCCGCAGATGGTGCAGGGGAAGCACCGCCCGCTGGTGTCGTTGTGTGCGCCTCTCGGATCTTCGGTCGTGGTTGGATTGATGTATTTTGGAAACTGCAGTGGCACAAGTGACTTGCCAGGCTGATCTGTTGAGTGCCAGAGTTTCGAGCTGCGTGGTGTTGATGTTTGCTTGCTTTAGGAGGTCCCTGGTGTAGTCCTTAAAGTGTCTCTTTTGGCCTCCAGCAGCCCGCTTTGCTCCTCTCAGTTGGCCATAGAGGACTTGGCGGGGCAGACTGTGGTCAGGCATACGTATGGTGTGCCCTATCCACCGAAGATGTTTTTTGGCCACAGCTGCGTCCATATATTGAGTTGGTGTTGTTGAGGATGTCTGTGTGGGGGACTCGATCTTCCCAGGACAGGCCGAGGATCCTCTGTAGGCAGCGGATTTGGAAGGCCTCCAAGTTGGTGATGTGCCGGCGGTATGGGGCCCAGGATTCTGCTCCATAGAGCAGAGTGGAGAGACATACTGTGGTGTAAACGGCAACCTTGGTGCTGACCCTCAGGTTTCGTTTTTCGAAAACCCTGCTGCATAGGCGTCCAAAGGATGATGAGGCTTTATTGATACGCGTGTGTATCTTCGCGTTAAGGGAGCAGCATGAGGACAGAGTGGAGCCGAGGTAGGTGAAATAATCCACTGTTTTAAGTGGAACACCGTTTATGTGAAAGCTGGGAAGTGTAGAGTTTTGGGAAGGGAGTTGGGACATGACTTCGTTTTTTTGGATGTTGACCTGGAGACCGAAGGATTTGTATAGACCGGATATGATGTTGAGAGCGTGCTGCATAGACTCTGGTCTGTGAGCTAAGATGGCACAGTCATCAGCGTACTGAAGCTCATAGATTTGGCAGGGCTTTGTTTTTGTATGTGCTTGGAGCCGGTGGATGTTGAAGAGACTACCATCAAGGTGGTATTCCACATGGACACCATCTTCGTGTCCCAATGCTCGGTGGAAGAGGCAGGTGATGGCAGAGAGGAGGAGATTAAAGAGCACCGGAGCCAAGACACAGCCCTGTTTCACCCCAACATTTACCTCAAATAATTCTGACTGGAGTTCACCCGTCTGGACTCTGGCTTGCATCCAGTCATGCAGCTGCTGAAGGATGGAGAGGAACTTGGGTGGTACTCCAAGTTTGTCGAGGTGTTTCCAAAGCAGTTCACGGCTGATGGTGTCGAAGGCTTTGCTTAGGTCTATGAAGGCTATGTAAAGATATTTGCGGTGTTCTCTGCTCTTCTCCAGTAGCTGCCTCAGGACAAAGACCATGTCGGTGGTGGATCTGGTCTTCCGAAAACCACATTGAGTTTCCGGGAGCACAGCTTTTGAGATGTTCTCCACCAGCCTGTTCAGCATGATCTTCGCCAGCACTTTCCCTGCGATGGAGAGGAGAGAGATTCCGCGGCTGTATCCGCTGACTTTCTGCTTGTAGATGACCACAATGTTTGCATCCTTCCAGTCCTGCGGGAGGGTCTCATGTTCCCAGATGTTGCAGATTAGGAGGTGCAGACAGCGCGTGTGTAGGTACCCTCTGTGTTTGAGAACCTCTGCTGTGATGCCATCGGGTCCAGGGCTTTTATTGTTCTTTAGACCCGCAATGGATTGACGGGTCTCAGAGAAGTGTGGTGGGGTGTCCAGGTGTGTGATTGATGGCATGTCTGGGAGGTTATCTAGAATATGCGGGTCAATGGGGTTGGTGTGATTGAGTAGAGACTCAAAGTGGTTTGCCCAGCGGCGAGGATCTCGTGACGGTCCTTAAAGAGAGTCGAACTGTCGACTGATCGGACTGGAGCAATCGCCCGCTTCCTGGGGCCATACAATGCTTTGATGGCATCATAAAAGCCCTGGGTGTTGTTGCAGTCTGCCAGGCTTTGGATCTCCTTTGCCTTCTGTATCCACCAGGCGTCCTCCATGGTCCGGAGGGCGCGCTGGGTTGCTGTTCTTGCTGCAGCAAAGGCAGCTTTCAGGGTGGGAGAACCAGGGCAGGACAGGAGAGCTTTATGGGCTTCATGCTTGATTTTTAGCAGGGGCTGTATCTTGGTTGAGTTAGAGTCAAACCAGTCCTGGTGACGTTTCCTCGTCTGGCCAAGCGCCTCAGAGGCTGCGCTGTGGATAGCCTGGCACAGAGCCGGCCAGTCAGCTGATTCCTCCGGGATCTTATTGAGGTTTTCAGCAAGGAGCCGTCGAAGGTGGTCTTTTGAGGTGGGGGTGTTCAGTGCTGCAGAATTGAGTTTCTTGTTGGGCGGTCCACGGGTGTGTCCACGGGTGTGTCCTCGGTCCACGGGGTTGAATACTCATGAGGAGTTTGGATCTGACCATGAGGTGATCAGTCCAGGACTCGGCTCCGCGCATGACACGGGTGGTAAGGACGTTCTGTCTGGCCTTTTTGGTGTACAATCACGTAGTCCAGGAGATGCCAATGTTTAGAGCGGGGGTGCTGCCAGGTGGTTTTGAACCTGTTCTTCATCTGGAAGATGGTGTTGGTTATGACCAGATGGTGTTGGTTATGACCAGGTGGTTCTGCACAGAGGGAGAGGAACCGAAGCCCGTTGTTATTTATCTTCCCTACTCCGTGTCGGCCAATAACTCTGTCCCATACCAGGTGCTCCGTACCCACTCTGGCATTGAAGTCTCCCATGAGTATGAGCCTGTCCGTAGGTTTTCTGTAGTATGGAGTCGAGAGCTCGGTAGAAATCCTCTTTGATGTTGAACTCGGCGTCTAAAGTTGGTGCATAAGCACTAATGAGAGTGGCGAAATGTCCCTTTGCAAGGGGAATGCGCCATGTCATTAGGCGTTCGTTGACGCCGATAGGGGACTCTGGGATGCGTTGCAGCAGTTGGGACTTCACAGCAAAGCCTACTCCATGGATGTGGCGAGTGCCTTCAGGGACCCCCTTCCAGAAGAAGGTGTACCCTGCACCAGCCTCTGTCAGGGAGTCCTCTCCATGTAGTCTGGTCTCGCTGAGAGCTGCAACGTCGATGTTATATCTTGCGAGCTCCAGGGCCACGAGTGCTGTCCTGCGGTGGGGCCTGTCAGGTGTTCCAGCAGTGTGCGAACATTCCACGAAGCAATGCATAAATGCTTATTTCTTCTTTTTTTTCAACCGCGAGGGGAGATGCTCCGACGGTTGCGGTATACCGCCCGGAGATAGGAGAGCAGACAATTTTTGGACCACCTTTTCTAGGTCCTTCCCCGTCTCAGGGGTGAGCAGTGTGGGGCTGCTCAGTCGCAATGGAAGCTGCCGAGGTGACGCGCTGCTCCAACCCGCAGTCACAACAACCATCACTCCATTGTGCCTGTGTATGGTTTGGCTAGATACTCCCAGCCACATCCTTGGCCTGTACCAACCACCATTCCACGTCTCCACAGGACTTTGGGACTTCTGGGATCACCCTTCGACCTGTTCGGCTTGGGTGACCCTGCCAGGAGTATGAGACTCCCGCCGACTTAGCTCTATGGGTCATGGAGACGCGCAAAGTGTTTCACCACGATAAGGTGGTGATCCCGGAGAGACACACACACACACACACACAGTTCTCTCTGACTCTCTCAAATGTCACTACAAGCTGTTTCAGAAATTAGTTTGACTAAAAAAACAACACTGGATAAAGGGGGCAAGGCGCAGCCGTCAACGTCAGTTGAGCAGATGAATGTGGAACTTACCCAGAGGGCCTTCAAAGAGGGAACTTACATGAGGGCCTCAGCCGTGTCTATACTGAAGTATGACGTTAAAGTCGACCCAAGGGGCGTATGGAAACTGGAGGACATTCTGACATTTTGGGGGGAAAACCTCAGCTCTTTGGGATAGATTCTCCTGAGCGTTTGCAGTGGGCCACTGCCACACTAGGCACGTTACGTAACTGGAGCAGGGACAACGAGCAGCATCAAGGAGTTTGAAAAGGGCAAAGTGATTAAGATGGCTCCAGTACAGGCCTGGCAGGCACCACCAAAAAGATATTCAGTGTCTGGTGGGGTCAATGGGTCTCAGACTTTAGGCAGTTATTGCATTCAAAGGATTGTTGACCAAATACTAAACATGAGTGCTTAATTTTGATATTATATCAATCTGTCCCATTACTACATTTAGGAAAGAGTGAATGCTTTTTATCTATCAACAAATTGGCCTGGGTATATCTCAGTCTGTGCCCTTGCACTGATCTAAATCAGGATTACATAGCTGGGAAAGAATATCAACCGTTCCCTTTGCTCACTAACTTCTGTATTCTAATGGCATTGTATTAGAATACCACTGTATTCTAATGGCATTGTATTAGAATACCACTGTATTCTAATGGTATTGTATTATAATACCACTGTATTCTAATGGTATTCTTAAGTTAAAAGATGATCTACAGAGATGGAGCAGCTTAATAATAATAATAATAATAATAATAATAATAATAATAATAATAATAATAATAATAATAATAATAATAATAATAATAATACATTAGACGTATAGGCCTATAGCGCTTTTCTAGACACTCAAAGACGCTTTACAAGCTGAAAAGATAGAGTAGTAAAATAAAAAGAAACAAACTAATAAATAAAATAAAGTATAGCGGTCTAATTAATTTTTAGATAACTAAATCTAAATCTAAGTGTCTTTGTAGGACAATCTACTCTGTATACGGCAAGTATATCTAGATTTCGGGCGAAGAAGCGGCGAAAACAAGGAGCTCTCTCGACCCGCATTTTTTTTAAAGTGAAAAGTCTTACGAGTATGATCAATGTAATGTTGTTAGCTAGCTACCTCTAAACATGGATTTGGCTGGGCATAAATGAATTAATTTGAGTTGGTAAACACAGTCTGGCTATCTTATCTGTCTAGTTAACTTATCTGTGTAGTTCTGAGTTTCTCCCCAGAGCCATAGACAGATGTCTGTAGTGTAACGTCTGAGAAGCGGCAAACAAGCAACGCCAGCCTCCTCTCTCGACCGACTACTAGTATAGGGGTCTAATTAATTTACTTTAAATTACTAAATCTAAATCTAAGTGTCTAATATTGTAGGAGTATACATCTGGACAATTTACTCTATAATCTACTCTGTATACTGCAAGTATATCTAGATTTAGGGCGGCGAAGCGGCGAAGACTAGCAGCGCCAGCGTCCTCTCTCGACCCAGAGCTTAGCTCTCTAGGCTGATAGGGTACCTGTCTACCTCTCTTTCTCCCCATATCTTTTTTCATAAAATCTATACCATGTTATCCTTATATATTTGGCGGGCAAGTCTCCAAGAATGGACTTGCCCTTCGAAATTACTTATACTACTATTGGGCAGCCAATTTGCATAATATGAGACAGACCAGAGAAAAGCTGGAGCCAATTAGAGGCTAAATCCTGTAGCTCGTCCTCCACTCAAGCCTTCTTTAACAGTCTGTAACAGTCTTCCACTCTCTCCTCCTCAGCACTCTTTTGTCATTGCACCAATCAATAAGCTATGACAGGGTATGTTAGATCTTAAAACGTTTATCTTGGGGTGCTTAGTGATGTAGCACGCTAATGCTCATACCGCATAATCGCAAGGTCACTGGTTTGATTCCGGCCATTGACATCCTGCTTGTTATCCCCCCTATCTCTCACCCATCCTTCCTGTCACTCTCTACTGTCTCTATCCCAATGAAGGAGAATGCCCTAAAAACATATTAACAAATAAATAAATAATAATAATCTTAAAATAGGTTGTTGTGACTGAAAACCATTGTTATGTCTGTAGGATGCCTGCCTGTTTCGTTGGGTCTATGAGTTTGTTCTTGTCTTTAAGCCAAAAGCCAGAAAGTGTCTGGACGCATATGCAGCAGCAAGCTTGTTTGCAGTGGCGGATACAGAAAGTGGCTGATGGGTAGGCCTGGAAAAATCTGGGTGGGCCTGAGTGAAACTCATCACCGCACGTTTTAGACCTATGTATGAGCAGCCAGATGGATGGAACACAACCGGGCTCGCGATCATAGGCGCCGATTTATGTTTCTGCCCGTGGGTGCTCGAAACATTTGGGTACGACCAACACGCATGCACACACGCAAAATATTCGCAGGGACTGGAGGAGATCACTATGCAGACCATGAAACGAACGGAAAATAAATAAAGTACCTGTCTACCCAATGCAACGGACAGCCAAACAAGTTATTATAATACACACACGCAAGGCATTCAAGCGCACGCAATTCAATGAATTAACCAATAACCATCAACTATGGAGGACCAAGTCTGACAGAATTAACAATAAATATATAGGTACATAAATGAATGTATGAACAAATAAATGAACGAATACACACTAGGATCCTCTGTGATATTCCTTGAGCAGACAATTCCGCAGTTTCCACAAAGCCTACTGCTCGTTCTTTAATTACCCCTCCATGAATGAATCGAATACAGACAGCAACTAGCTCGCGCTTGGATAGATCTTTATACTCATCCGCAAGTATGGCATAATATGTGGATTGCTCATGCAGTTCAGACGTTATCTTTCGAATTAGCAGTGAGGCTGCAGCCTCAAGCAGCTCATCCTGAATGTGATGGCTTAGGAGCGTGGCATTTCGAGGCAGTTCCTTCAGTCTATTTTCAATTTCTGGATCATATTTTGACATGAACTTGAATAGCTCCAAGAAATTACCTTTATTGAGCGCCTCTTCCGTTTCTCTGTGACCTCTAAGTGGAATTTCCAACTTGGCACACAACATAGCAATGTCTAACACAACTTTAACGTGTTGCCGGTTTCGCTCTATGAATGAAACGGCATCACCGTGCATTTGATTTAACACTGTCCCACGGCTTTGGGGTCCATGGCTTTGCCCATCCAACTTGGTGAGGGCAACAGCATGCGGCTTGCTAGACTCGTGTTTGTCACAGGCCTGCCGGAGACGTTTCCAATTTTTGTATCCATCTCTTATAAAAGTGAACTCCGTGTGCGCCTCTGGGAAATGTCGACACACTTTACAAAAAATAGCGTCTCTTTCTTTACTATATTCCATCCACTTGAACTTCTCGTACCAATTTCTACTGAAGGAGCGCGATTTCCCATCTATTACAGTGGTAGTAGGGAATGTTACCAGCTTTGGTTGAGTGGCTGGTTCCTCCATGGCTGACAGATCCGACGGTGTAGTCCTACCAGTTCTTCACAAGCCGGTGGCAATGACGGTCGCAAGACAAAACTATTCACATTACAGTTAGTTAGTGAAAATTAAACTTTACAAATATTTTATTATTAAAAAATATGTATTTTTATGAATCTGACTGGGTGGGCCAGCTGTCAATCTGGGTGGGCCTAGGCCCACCCAGGCCCACCCATAGATCCGCGCCTGCTTGTTTGTAAGATAATTGTGTAAAGGTCATTGTCTCAGCTTGACTCATCAAGTTGGATACACGTGTTCACTCCCCCTGTAAACTTCATTAACGTAATTAATGTTTCCTGTATTTTATAACATGGAAGTTTCATGTTCCTGGCTACTACAGTGTGTTGCGGTTTGAATTTATCTGACTTAATAGTCAGTTACCTTGTCAGTCACACTCTCCAATCCACTGTAGTTGACCATTTGTGACACAGTTTGATGAAAAGGTCCTCATGTCGTGAATTGTGAAACCTCGCAATCGAGCCAAACAAGTCTTGTTGTGAAAAAAATATTTTTCCGGTTTTTGGCATAGGACGACAATTGAAGCAATAAAGATATCACTCTATCATAACTAACAGTTTTACATTCACTAAATACCTAGTTAGTTAGAAAACTTTTGGGGGGGGGGTATTCTTTTTATAGATTTATTTATGTATGCTTACATGCTACTAAGCTGTGTGTATGTTCACAAGGCTAACCAAACAAGTTTCTATGTTTGTTGCCGAGTGTGTTACATGCCATAGTAGTCAAACGTGTTTGCTTTGTAGTGAGTTACATGCGTTATTTACTCACTGTGTGTAAATGAATGTTTACTAGGCTGTTAGCTTGTTAACTAGTGTACTAGCCACACAGGTGTTAGATTGTTAGCTAGCTAGCTGGCATGGTAGAAGATTGTTTGTTTGTTTGTTTTTGTTAGCTGACTTATAAGAGGTTTTGTTTGTTGTGTAAGAACGCAATACACAAGTTATTGTGTTTGTGTGTGTGTTTACCTCGCTAGCCAAACAAGTGTTAACTTATTATAGAAAAGGTCAATGCTTTTGTAATGAATGGTAATGTTGTGTGGAATCAAAAATAGTGATTCATTCATTGATTTGTACATTTTCTGTAGAATAATACTGTGGATTGAAAGGATTTCACTAGCCTACTTCTTACAGTACAGGATGACTTCAACAAGTACAGTACAGAGTATATGGAAAGCATGCAAGCCCACACTATAGAAGTGTCCACACCTTTGACCTGAAATTTGTCTTACAGAATGAAGCTCTGAGAGATGAGACCTTGATGTGAGTCACCAGCACTTGAGGTATTTGTCATTGCCATTGTATTAGCAATTCTATTTTATCAACATAGTAGTATTTCCTAACAATGGTGTCTTGATTAGCTCCTATGAACTAGATTTCTTATTTATCACTGAGACCTGGTTAGATAAAGATAACAAGACAACAATTCTTATTGAGTCAGCACCCCCCAATTTTAGAACCTTAGATGTCGTTAGATCCCACAAAAAAGGTGGTGGAATCGCCTCTTTCTTCCGAGACAGTTTTAACTGCAAACAGAAATCATTTTTCTGTTGTTTTTAAATGTTCCACTCGAATTATTTGTATAATTTTATACAGACCACCCCAATACTCTACTAGCTTCTTTAATGAACTTACAGAGCTTCTCTCCATGATTACTACTGAATTTAATGGTCTGATCATTGCTGGTGATTTCAATATTCATGTAGATAACTCAGAGGACAACAAAGCCAAATAACTCTCTGTTCTGTTAGATGTTTTTGAACTTCAACAACATGTGAACCTCCCTACTCATAATCGAGGTCACACTCTGGACCTTATCATCACCAAAGGCCTAGATATTTCAAATGTTGTTGTAACTGACATTGCCCTGTCTGACCACTGTTGCATATTCTTTGACGTATCTATCTTTCCTGTTATTCAAACTATGTCTAAAACTATTTCCAAACGATATATCAATGAAAAGACCAGTGCACTGTTCACACAGGCCTTTTCCCTAGCCCCCCCCCCCAAACTTCTATTCCAACCTCAGTAAATGACCTTCTACACGATTTCAACTTAAAAATCACAAAAACCATTGATGATATTGCACCCATTAGATCCAAATGCATCTCTGGTAAGCAAAAAGCTCCCTGGAGAAATGCCCCATCCGTAAAGAACCAAAAAAGAGAATGTCGTAAAGCAGAGAGCAGATGGAGAAAAACAAACCTTCAAGTCCACTATGATATCTATAAAGAGAATCTTCAAAACTATAACTTAGAAATAAGAAGCGCCAGGCAATCATTTTTCTCTAAGATCATAAACAATAACATCAATAATGCCCGCATCCTTTTCAGAACTGTTGACAGACTAACAAATCCCCCAACACCCATTGCTCAGGAATTTCACTCAACTAGTAAATGCAATGAGCTTGCATCCTTTTTTAACAATAAAATAGAAACCATTAGACAAGGCATTAGGTCTTCTGTGTCAGGCATGAAAAACATGTCCCCATTAACAACCCCAAATAGGGCGGACATAACAACCATGTCACAATTTAACACCATTGATTACAAGACCCTAGATAAAATCATGTCACGTCTTAAACCATCCACCTGTGCCCTTGATGTCCTGCCAACAAGCTTTTTAAAAAACATATTTAGCTGCATGGCAGGCGAACTAATACAAATAATGAACACCTCCCTTTCATCAGGAATCTTCCCTGAAGCCCTGAAAACTGCAGTTATTAAGCCTCTACTAAAAAAGAAAGGCCTAGACCCATTTGTACTAAACAACTACAGACCCATATCAAACCTTCCCTGTACAGGAAAAATTATTGAAATGGTTGCCCACGAACAACTTAGCAATTATTTGACCCTAAATCAGTGGTCACCAACCTTTTTAAGCCCAAGATCCCTGACCTCGGCCTTGGTGAAGGCAAGATCTACCTATTGAAGCGTTGAGAGAAAAAGACAGCCAAGATAGTACTTTAAACTTAATGACGTTTATTTGCCTGTATTTTAATTAGATGCAATGCATTGGTCCAACATTAAAATTGATGCAACAACAAAAAAAAGACTGTATCAAGCATATCAGGCAGCTGTCTTGCTTTAAGAATTGTACATAACTGAAATTCAATTCAAAGTTTGATTATGTCATTTCATTACAACACAAAAAAATAAAGGCATGGAATGATGGAATGGAGGAATGTATGATAAAATCATTTTGTTCATAGTAACATTAGCCACTGCAATACTGCAATTGACATTCTTGACATTTTGACACTTGACTGACTTAATTATTAATCTTACTTATTAACATTGACAAACATATTTACAATTAGCATTTTATAAAGTAGAACTGTAATGTGTACTTTCTCAGTCAGTGCTAAGTGCAGTCATCTTATGCAGCATCACTTTTCACATCAAAACAAAAGTAAAACTAAAGTGTACTTTCTCATATTATTAACATTGACAAACATATTTACAATTATAGCATTTTATAAAGTAGAACTGTAATGTGTACTTGTGTCTCAGTCAGTGCTAAGTGCAGTCATCTTATGCAGCATTACTTTTCACCTCGAAACAGTCATGTTACTCACTCAAGTCAGTGTGATGGTTGTGACTGGATACTGTCTACAAGTGCTTTGTAGTTTGGCTCATAGCTACTGACTGCCAGTCTGAGACAGTCTGTGAGGTGTCTGTCAGTAAGGCGGCTCCTGTACTTTGATTTGATTATTTTCATCTGTGAAAATTACATTTCACAGAGATACGTGGATCCAAAGTAGGCACTCACTCTTAGTGCACATGCAGTGAGAAGAGGAAACTTCTCTCTGCTGACAAGTCCCCAAAAGTCACTGTCCCTTGACCTGGCTTTCAGCTCTATGTCATTTTGTAAATCAACCATCTCCATGTCAACTCCACTTGGCAAAGTAAATACTTGCTGGAATTTGGCTGCTACCTGCTCTATATCAATGGGCACAAATGGGTTTGAGACAAATGCAGCAATATCTCCCATGACATCTAACTCACCAAAACGCCGATTGAACTCTGTTGCCAGTTTGTCCAGGGGAGCACAGTACTGCTCAGGGTAAAAAGCATCATTGTCTTCCAAGGCCTGTGCCATTTTCTCCAGGTTGGGAAAGTGTGTCAGCCTCCCATTCTTTAGGTGTGTGGTCCAAACACCGAGCTTGGCCTTGAACCCATTTACTGCGCTTATCATGTGGGGAAGGTGTCAGTCTTTTCCCTGCAGCTCGTAGTTGAGTGCGTTCAGTTTTGCGGTTATGTCTGTCAGGAACCCCAGGTCCAGTAGCCACGCATCGTCTGACAGTTCCTTGTGCTCCTCGTTCCTTGTAAGTAAGTAAGTAAGTAAAGCTTTATTTATATAGCACCTTTCATACAAGAAATGCAGCTCAAAGTGTTTTACAACAGGAATAAGAACATAAAGTGAATAAAAACATATATAAAACATATACATGCATAGAATGAATATAAAAGCAGGGGAAAACAGTAAAAAGAAAAGGTAAAGATCTGACTTTCCACACCAATTTAAGTCGTTTGCCTATGAAAATATTTACTACCACTTGCCTTGTCGACAGGAACGTCTTGATCTCGGGCAGCAAGTCGACAAATCGCTGCAGCACTTTGCCGCAACTCAACCACCGCACATCAGCATGGAGAAGCAGGTCTCCGTAAGCAGCGTCGAGCTCGTCCAATAATGCTTTGAATAAGCGGTGCTGAAGCACTTTCGCTCGAATCGATGCTAGTTGCTAGCGATTGACTAGTTTCACCACCAGTGTCATTACATGGGAAAAGTCCAACACCTTGCCAGCCATGATGGATCACACAGTGATAATTGACGAAGGAGGGAAAATCAGGGTCATTACGACACAGTCCAATAAATCCATTGCGCGCACCGCGCATTGCTGGGTAGTAGTAATCGCCACTAGTTTATGAATGGGTATGTCATTTTCACCAACATATTTTTTGAACTCATTGTAAATATCCACACCCCTCGTTTTCTCCTTTAAGTGCAAAAGAGTGAGGAAATCCTCCTTTGTTGTAGAATCCTGGAAAACCATTTTGACAAATGCAACAAGCTGAGCTGTGTCCATTACATCCACGGATTCATCGAACTGTAATGAGAAATATGCACAGTGTGCCAAATCCGTTAACACTTGTCTGTCCACGTCCTCTGACAGTGACTCGACCCTCCTTGTCACTGTTGCAGGGCCCAGAGGTACACCACGTAGTGCGGTTTTGATCTCTTCTTTGTTTTTGAAGTCACTGAAAACAGTCTCCGCGGTAATGGCTATTGCTTCCTTGACTAATTCTCCATCTGTAAAGGGCTTCTTGTGTTTAGCCAAAAGGTGACTTACCCGAAACGACGCTTCACTAGCAGCCTTATTTTGATTCGCAGGTTTGGTGAAAAGGGATTGCTGGACCTTCAACCCTGATTTCAGCTCGTTAACTTTCCTTGCACGGATTGTGCTCTTTGGCGGGTAGCTGTCTTTGAATTTCTGGTGGTTGGTGTTGTGGTGCCGCTCCAGATTTCCTCTTTTAGCCAGTGCTTGTGTTTGGTTGCACAGCATACATACACACTTGACGTTCACCAAGGTAAAAATAAATTCTTCTTCCCATTCTGGATGGAAATGATATATTTTGGGTTTCTTCCGTGGAGCTTCCGCCATGCTAGCTATTTCACCAACTGTCGTCGATTTTTTTTGCGAGTAATGTAGCAGTACTATTCTCTTATCTGATTGGTCACTTTTATGCAGCATTTGCGACACAACAGTTTGTGAGAGAGAGAGAGAGAGAGAGAGAGAGAGAGAGAGAGAGAGAGAGAGAGAGAGAGGCGCGTGCAAAACATAGGCTCTTTGTGTATTTATTTGTCTCATTTTCTATTATTTTTTGGGACAGGGAAAGTCAGTCAAAGATCTACAGGGAAAGTCTCAAAGATCTACCATTCGATCGCGATCGACGGGTTGGTGACCACTACCCTAAATGATCTCTTTGATGACTTTCAATCAGGCTTTCGCCCCCTACATAGCACTGAAACGGCCCTTATTAAGGTCCTTAATGACATTCGCGTAAACACAGACTGCGGAAAAATCTCAGTTTTGGTACTACTAGATCTTAGTGCTGCCTTTGACACTGTAGACCAGGGGTAGGCAATAGGCGGCCCGTGGGCCATTGCTGGCCCATCACCAATAATATTTCGCCCAGCAGATTATTTTGAGAATCCACTTTTTTTTCTCTTTTTTTACAATATCGGACCGACAGTCCCACATATAGCGCCTATAATGTCCGAATAGAGAATCGACCTCCACCTGAATAATGCTTATTGTACTTTTATCCATGTTGAGAGTGAATGACACAGGGACAGACAATCAGGCAGCGGGGTGCACCGAAGCGCACTGACGCTGAACCCCTCATAGTGAATCATAAGTAGGTGGACAACGCGTGGTGCTGAAATAGCCAACATGCGGTGTGGTTTGAAAAAAATAACACCAGCTCAGTAAATCATTCAAACGTAATGTTTACGTATATGTGACTGCAACACACATATGAACAGTAACAAAGCAAATTCAGTTTAATTTTCTGAAAAACAAAATCAGCGCAAAAAATATGTTTATTTTATTTTTTTATTTAACCTTTATTTAACCAGGCAAACATGTAAGAACAAATTCTTATTTACAAATGCAGCCTGACCAAAAAGCAATGGCTCTTTGGGGGGGGCTAGAAATAAAACAAGGTTAAATAATTTACAACAATAAAACACTGGCAAATACAGCCACAGGTACAATAGTGACAGGCTTGGTACTCACTTAATGTGAAAAGTGGCATCTCCCATCGGTCAGTATTTGCTTGATATCTGGTGATATGGACGTCACTTTAATCCGCAAGCAGTTCTCAAGGTTTTTATGCATCAATCGATTCCTCTCGTGCTTCTTTATCACATTCATTGACGAAAAGGACGACTCGCATGTATAGAAAGGGAACATTGTGAGCACGTAAAATGAGAGTCTCACAACGGCTTTGCATTGATGAAACCAGGTAGGATGAACGTATAGTTCGCTGTCCATTCCTCTTTAAATGCCCTGTTTTCACCGTCAACTTTCCTCTTTAGACCTTTGGAGAGTGACATTATGTTTCTCTTGCTAGCTAGCAGGTTAAATGTTTAGCTAACTTCACCCAGCACGCAAACAACCAATCCAATAATAATGTGACCTTGTCTGGGAGGAGGGGATAATAATTATCAGAATGAAACTAAACTAATGTTAAATAATTATTAGAATAAGTTAGGCTGCGCTACATCGTCAGTCCACACATTTATTATTCAAAAATATGGAAAAGGGTGAAACTACGTTTCAACGTTGTTGAGAATCACAACACAAACTCGCTAGTCAAGCCAAAATACTGCAACGTAATGGATTGGACTGCTACCTAGTTAACTAGAACACTACTTAACATTGTTAGCAGGCTCACAAAACAAGCTGTGTTAGTTGACTAGCGATGTGTACATTTCTCGAAAGAAAAGTCAAAGCATTACTTAAATTAGCCTTTGATTATGTTCGGGCCCGCCATCTAGTGGCAACATTTGTTTGGGGCCCGAGGCCAAACCTAATTGCCGACCCCTGCTGTAGACCATGACATTCTAATAGATAGACTAAAAACCTGGGTAGGACTTTCGGGCACTGTCCTAAACTGGTTTAGATCCTACCTACAGGACAGAAGCTACTATGTCTCCATTGGCAACTTTATATCTGACCAAATTAAAATGACATGTGGGGTTCCCCAAGGGTCAATCCGTGGCCCCCTTCTATTCAATCTCTACATGCTTCCATTGGGACACATCATAAAAAAGAACAAAATTGCCTACCACAACTATGCGGATGACACTCAAATCTACATAGCCCTCTCACCGAACGACTATAGTCCCATTGACAATCTCTGTAATTGCATTGAGCAAATAAACGCCTGGATGACACAAAACTTCCTCCAACTAAACAAGGACAAAACAGAGATAATTGTATTCGGTGCACATGACAAAAGATCGAGAAGTCAGTGCAAAACTTGATTCTCTCTCTCTTCACACTAAAAAACAGGTCAGAAATCTTGGTGTAATTCTAGACTCCGATCTAAACTTCAACAGCCACATAAACTCGATAACTAAATCAGCCTACTATCACCTGAAAAACATAACAAGAATGAGAGGTTTCATGTCCAAGCAAGACCTTGAAAAACTCATCCATGCATTTGTTTTGAGTAGACTTGATTATTGTAATGGTCTACTAACAGGCCTATCTAAAGGAGCTGTTCGTAAATTGCAGCTCATCCAAAACGCCGCTGCTAGGGTCCTAACAAAAACAAAGACATTTGAACACATTACACCAATCCTGAGATCCCTGCACTGGCTACCAGTCTCTCAGAGAATTTAATTCAAAATCCTCCTAATTACAAATCACAAAATGGTCTTGGACCAAAATACATATCAGATCTCCTCCCACCCTATATTCCCGCAAGGTCCCTAAGGTCAGCTGAGACAAATCAGCTAATAATTCCAAGAGTAAAAACAAAACACGGTGCAGCAGCTTTCAGTCACGCTGCTGCATGCTCCTGGAACAAACTCCCTGAAGAAATCAAACAGGCCCAAACCCTTAAAATATTTAAATCTAAGCTAAAAACCTTCATGTTTTGCACCAGTTATGATTAAACACAAACACTTCTATCAATTCAGTCTTTTTTCCATTAACTATTGTCTTTTTAAATGTTTTATCTATTTACTTCTTATATTTGCTTTTATTCATTGTAATTTTTATTTTCTTATGCTCCTCTTGCTGTAATTTTTAATAATGTATGTAAAGCACTTTGAATTGCCCCTGTTGTATGAAATGTGCTATACAAATAAACTTGCCTTGCCTTGCCTTGTTGGTAACAGTGGGCAATCATTTTAAAGGTACTGTCTTCTTTTTTTATTACAGCTTTGATGCCCAGATGGGATGGGAAGGAACTACACCGAAGTCCCACTAGATGCTTTATGGACTATAATGATAAATGCATACACACGGACACAACATTATTATTTTTTACCATTCTATTATTGTATTGCTGAATTGCAGCTTGCCTCATTTTTTCCATTTATCCCTTTTAAAGGGATACTTCTAGAGGCAATTCCGTTTGTGAATTCAAGTGAATAATGGGAAATCATTGCATTGGATAAAGTGACTTTAATTATTGGGTGGCTGTCACCTCACCTATAAGCAAGCTGACTGAAGTCTTAGTATTAATTGTAGTTCATGGCGATTTGGCAACCAACGTAAATGGTATCATAAGTGTTTTGTTAAAGCACTCAACAGCTTTTGGCTGTTGTAAGGTTGTCTGAGAGGTCATACTCACCGAGACGATGGCAGCCAGAGTCTCTATGCCACCGGTGCTGAGGGTGATGTATGGGATCACATCCTCTTCAAAGCCTGCGTCTGTCAAGATCCCACTTGTGTAATACCAGATCTGCAAAGAGATGACGACAAGTCAATACATCAATAGTGCTGTAGTTTTCAGCCATATACAGTGACCTACGTACAGTTAGGTCCATATATATTTGGTATAGATTTATTTTATTTTAGCTGTTTACCAATATATCTTTAAGTTACAGTTATATCATGAATATGGGCTTAAAGTGCAGACCCTCAACTTTTATTTGAGGGTATTCACATCCAAATTGAAGGTGGGGGTCCATTTGCACTTGTCCCTGGGCAATGACATACCCAAGAAAGGATACAAAGGAGGGGTGGAACCAGTGGTGTAGTGTAGTTTTTTCTAGTGGGTATACTGTGATTTTCATATCGTTCATTTCGCCATAAAAATAAATCTGCGCTGCCTGTCTAACGTTATATACAGTATATATATATAATGTGCAGGATAGTGCTGCATTTTGGCATATTTCATGTCGCATCTCCCCCCGTTGATGGTATATGACGCTATAGTCAGTCGCAATGGTCCAAAAGTCAAATGCTACGTAACACAGACAGGATGGATTTTATGAATGAAAGTGAAAGTTCTGTCACAAAACGGCGTCACGTATCCTCACACATTTTTAAGTGGGTATATGTAAATCCTTGGCCTTTCCTAGTGGGTATACGGCGTAGTCCTGTGTATCACGTAGACTACACCACTGTGTGGAACCTACATTTCTCTGCTTTGGCAAAGAGTCTATTCTCCAACAGCCATATGGGCTTTTCCACTAGAGGGCTGACCCGGGTCAGCCCAGGCTGGCCTGCTTCTTTGGCGCTTTTCCATTGAGCGGCCTGGATCAGCACGGCGCGGTACGGCACGCTTCTTTAGCTACCTTTCGAGGGCAGGAACCTTTTTGAGACCCGGAACCTTTTTGCCAGGCTGCGTGTGACGTGTGACGCTGCACACCGTTGATTGGTCAATGGAAATCGTCATCCCATGTTCATAGATTTCATCACTAACCGCCATTTTTAAATACCACAACAGATTTCGCTCTAGGAAAATGTCACTTACTGTTTCTGTAATAACGTATTAATAAAGATTTGAAAAAATATGATAACCATCGTATTATCTTAGTTTAATGTCATTTCAATGCATCATAGAACTTTTATTTACAACAAGCATAACCAA
This sequence comes from Nansenia antarctica, assembly GCF_963989245.1. NCBI lineage: Eukaryota > Metazoa > Chordata > Actinopteri > Argentiniformes > Microstomatidae > Nansenia > Nansenia antarctica. The sequence continues at coordinate 38,010,293 of NC_137689.1, read as the reverse complement.
AAAATCGCTATTATGGCGATGTGCTGTGCCTATGCTGTTCCTCAGTCCAGAGCTTCATCATCCCCCTTCTAAAACTGCCATCTCCCCTTTCCATCCCTTATGTCATTTTATCAATGAACATTGTATTAATGTTATTTCAACATTTAAGCCTCTTTCACACATAGTTCCCTGTAACTTCAATGGAATCCCAAGCTGTGCCGTCCAGGCATTTTCGCCGTTCACTCATGAGTCAAATGCCGGTAGATTCGCGTCTTGTCGGCGTTTCCCTGGTTGCGAGATCTAAACTACTAGAACTGAAATCGGCAGGTAACATATGCTGTATAAATAAATATATTTGACTACCAGCAAGACAGCGCTGCACTCGTATCTATCAGCCTGTCTGTATGTCATAATGATGTCGTGGAATGGTCATTGAATGCCGATGCTGAGATACTGTGCTGATGGACCATTCGCTGACTGTCTTAATAAATCAAGTACAGAGATTCCGATCCGTGTTGAACATCCTATTTCCGTGTCAAATCGTGTATGCTGTGCACCTAATCTATCCATGACACAACGCATTTAAGATCACAATCCTCAATAGATTGATTCCATCGTTTTACCGACAAGAAGATTCTAAAATCTATCAGCCTTTCCGTAGAAATACATCGCTCCCTGTATAACGATATATATATATATATATATATATATATATATATATATATATATATATATATATATATATATATAACGTTACATGTTTTAAGGCTGATCTGTGCATGATGGTGCTGCATTTTGACATCATTCTTATCGCATTTCCCCCCGTTGTGCTGTGCTGTGCCGTTCCATAGTCCAGCGCTTCATCATCCCCCTTCTAAAACTGCCATCACCCCTTTCCATCCCTGGCATCATTTTATCAATGAACGTGGTATTATACATATTTACATATTACATATTTGTTGTTATTTATGGAAGTGTCCGGTTGCTGGAGGAACCAGGACGCCGGCTACACTGCACCGTTTAGCCCGAAATAGAGAGAGTGCTTGACCCCTGTGAGTAAAAAGAAAAATTATACCATTGCACTCGATCAGATGTCAGGACCCCACCGTTCGTGACTTTATGTAATCATCAACGAATTTTCATGCTACATGGAACAAATAATTATATGTTATTATTATTATATGTAAATAACTTTGGCCAATGTAATGCATTATTATCCAACTGAAACCCAAAATCCTAACTTCTGTCTTGCATGAAAATGTGTCAGAATAAAATTTAAAACCTAATTGGATTAAATAAGATCATTTTAGTGCCAGTGTGCTGAACAGAAATTAATCTGTACACCTTGAACTGGACTTTAGCGGGCAGAATACGCTACAGCCACCCCACTCCCCGCTCCCCAGAATACGCTACAGCCACCCCAGAGCTGGGTGTTCTATTCATAAGCTAAATGAGGTACTGGCGAGGTGTTGTATCAATTTCAATGGTAGTGAATAGACAGACTGAGGGTATAGCTACACAGCGACAAAACACAATTTCAGGGTCGATCTGATCTCTGGCTACACAAGCGTTTTCTCATCAGGGCATGCGTGTACTGGTAGACCCAGAAAATAATTCAAATATAATCGAGACAGTACCGTAAAATAATAGAAATTAGTTATTTTGTTAGTAATGAAAACTCCTGCAGTCCCGATCAATCTCCTCTCCACTTACATTATGTCTGGATCCAAGATATGGCATGTATAAGTTATTAATCTGTGTACATTTAGGTTGTATAAAAAGAGCTGATGCATAATAAACTTTATGATAATTGTTGAAGTGCCTCTTGCTAAGATGTTTCTAAGACGATCAATAATATCACAGCAATGGTTCATCAAGTGCGTTCCAAAATGTACCACTGTCTTGCGTATTGTGTATTATTATCATTGCTGCCGCGAGGTCGACATGCAAATTGTAGCCATATAGTCTGACTATCCTATCCTAGTCTTATAGTCTGACTATCCTATCCTTGTCTTATAGTCTGACTATCCTATCCTAGTCTTATAGTCTGACTATCCTATCCTAGTCCTGCCTGCCTGCCTGCCTGCCCGCCCACTCTGACTGGGGTCGGGGGCTCACACCCGCTCTCCACACGCTCCCTTTGGTCCCCGCACGACAGCAGCACCGTTGTGGGTGTAATGTATTGTGCACGAATAACATTATTTACAGCGCTGTCAATTTTAAAATATTGCTATATTTCTTAGTGGTATTTTTCAGATGTGCCGATATTGACTTCTAGCATGTGAAAGTCTCTCTGCACATAGGAACATATGCATTTTTTATAAGTAGCAATGTTGTCATTTTTCTTGTGACATGAAGCCACACTTGGACCTCAGCCATGACCTCCTTGTTGCAAGTTTCAAAGTTTCAATTCTTATATGGAATAAGACTATTGAAATAGATGCCATTGCAGGTATCAAATGGCACCCAATATCTTAGTAATACAAGTTGTCTAACTTCCCCAGAGAAAGTCCGTCCTTGTCCTTTAAATGGCACTGCCAACTCCTGTCTGTCCAGTGGCTCAGAAAGAAAGGCCATTTCATGCCAATTACAGTGCAAAGGTCGATTTACTGATGTACTGATTTAATGAAGCTCCAAATCCTTTTGTACTTGCTCACCTGTGTCCTTGGATAGATCTTCATTCAGAGTAAGCCCTCATGCTTATACACTTTCAGCCCTCATGCTTATACACTTCCATTACCATTTAATTCTGTCTCTCTTGCACTCTTATCAAGCAACAACATCGCCTGTAATGCATTCATTAAGCTGGACATTTTCTTTGCAGGGTATATGCAAAAATGTTGAGGTTAATTTGAATACCTTTATACTTGTCAATAATATTTAAGACCTTACCGCTATCGGCGGCCTTGTGGCTAGCACCATGCATGTGAGACTTAACCACGTTGATCCCCATCCATGCAACACTTATCTTCTTCTTACATAGTGTACAATATGCCTCCTTGATGATATCAGCGACTGGCTGCAGCCATGGTTTAAAGTCTGGCACATCCAACCACACAAATGTACACTTTCCCATGCAGGGTTCGACGTTAAGGTTTTTTCCTACTTGCCCTACAGGGCAAGTACTTCTCAAATCTACTTGCCCCATCTAACTTTCTACTTGCCCTGCCTAGGGGGTACCGTTGCCGGCTGTGCGGCACATAGATTTCTCTCACAACATACTTCTAACTAAAATTGTCGTTGATTGTCTGTAAACAATCTACAGAACATGAGTTTCTTAAAAAACTGTATTTATAAGCTATATTCCATGAATCATTATATTTAATTGTAGATGAGAATTGGTTCCACTATTATCTTATTTGTAGCATGGACGAGTAAAAGCAATATGGCAGAAACTGAACCTAGCAATCAGTAGTCATTTAAGATCAGTGAAATGATAAGCGCTATTTCAGAATATTCAGACAGGGCCAATTACAAACAAACCGGGCTCACGGGTTCTGGTACGCTATGGTACGGTAGGTTCTGGTACGCTACAGGACGGTAGTGGAGAAGTGCCATTACACCCTCCGTGCCTCTCTGAACAGGTGAGCCACCTGTTTAACGCCCGGTCACAGTTCACATTAGGAGTGGGAATCACAGGGTGTCACAGCTCCGCCCCTGGCTCATCAGCCGTCTATCAGTGGTGCCAGGTGTGGCCGATTAAGACCGCGACTGGCTCCTACTTAAGCTCTGCTCCTGCTTCCAGTCAACGCCAGATCGTAGCCATTTAATGGTTGGTTCCAGTGTTCGTTCCCTCTACTCTAGTTCTTTACCCGTTACCCTAGCCTAACCTTATTCGCCCTGTTCCCCGTTAAGGATTCCCTGCCTGACGACCTCCTGCCTGCCTGACTACCCTGCTCCCTGCCTGATCCCTGCCTGCCTAATACTATTCCTCCTGCCTGACCCCCCTGCCTGCCGACCACTCCACCTGCCTGACCCCCAGCCTGTCTACCGACCACTCCGCCTGCCTGACCTCCTGCCTGTCTGCCGACCACTCCGCCTGCCTGACCCCCTGCCTGTCTGCCGACCACTCCGCCTGCCTGACCCCCTGCCTGTCTGACTACCTGCCTACCTGCCTGACCCCCTGCCTGTCTGACTACCTGCCTACCTGCCTGACCCCCTGCCTATTCTACCTACCCCCAGCCTGCTTCCCCTGACACCCCTACCCTACAATAAATCACTATTATTGTTGTACTACCTGTTCTCCGTTGTCTGCTTCTGGGTTCCGCCCTCTGGTCGTGACAGTACGATCTGGCCATGTCGAACCCAGCAGACATCGAGACAGTCCGTCAGATGGTCAACAGTTATTACACCGTGTTGGAGAAACACGACTCCCTCCTACAGGAGATAGTGGGGAGGCTCCGTGACATGAAAACAACTCTGACCAGTTTCCAGGGCACGGGAGTAACCGCCGCTGCTAATGCTACACCGACCGCCCCCCAGCTCCTGCCCGCTCCAGTGATCCGAGAGCCCCGGGTCCCCACGCCGGATCGTTACGACGGCAAACAGGGTTGCTGCCGTTCTTTCCTCATGCAGTGTGAGCTAGTGATGGAACAACAGCCTACGTCCTTCTCCACAGACCGGGGTCGGGTTTGCCTGGTAATCGGTCTCCTCCGTGGGGCCGCTCTGGAGTGGGCGTCGGCGCTGTGGGAGAGACGGGACCCGTTCACTGCTTCCTACGCAGCTTTCTCCGGTGAGATGAGGAAAATATTATATCACCCGATCCGGGGACAGGACGCTTCCAAACGCCTCCTCGCCCTCCGTCAAGGCACTCAGAGTGTAGCTGACTATGCTATTAGTTTCCGCACCCTGGCAGCGGAGAGTGGGTGGAACGACGCAGCCCTCGTCGCGGCGTTCACCGGTGGACTCGCTGAGACCATCAAGGACGAGCTGGTGTCACATCTCGAGTCCTCCGACCTGGATGGATTAATCTCCCTGGCTATCAGAGTGGATAATCGCCTATCAGAACGGAGACAGGAACGCGGAAGTCGTCCCCCCGTTAGCTTCGTCACCCGGCGTGCTTCGTCTTTTCTAGACCCAATTAATTATTCTCACCCTTTTCAGCCCAACGTCACTCCTAGAGAGGAGACGTACTCCGTCCCCGAACCTATGCAGCTTGGTCGGATGCGTCTCAGCCAGGAAGAGCGCCGCCGGCGTTTTGAGAACAACAGCTGCCTTTACTGTGGGGAGCTCGGTCATTACCTCTCCACCTGTCCCACTCGGCCGTTAAACCAGCAGGCTCGTCAGGAGAGGGGAGGACCCTAACGAGCCGTTCTGCCATCTCTGCCTCTCCCCGCATCCGGACCCAGCTCAACGCCACTATCACCGTTAAAGGTCAGTCCACTGTGTTCCCCGCCCTCATTGACTCTGGTGCTGATGGTAATTTTATGGATGTGTCTCTGGTGGATCAGTTAGGTCTCTCCACCAGTCCCCTAGACGTGCCCCTAGAGGCCATCGCTTTGGATGGCAGGCTCCTCGCCAAGGTCACTGATAGGACAGAGCCTGTGTCTATGTTACTGTCCGGCAATCACAAGGAGGAGGTGAGTTTTTTCATTAAGTGTACTCCCCATGCTCCCATTGTTCTGGGTCACCCCTGGCTGGCCAGACATAACCCCAACATCAACTGGGCCCACGCCAGGGTACATAGTTGGAGCCTCGAATGTCATGCCGCCTGCCTCCGGTCCGCTGTGTCTACCTCTGCTTCCCTCCAGGCGCCCAGACCAGAGGTCCCTGACCTGTCTTCTATTCCGCCAGAGTATCAGGACCTCCAGCAAGTGTTTTGTAAACAGCTAGCCCTTTCCCTACCCCCTCATCGGCCCTATGATTGCGCCATTGACTTGCTGCCCGGAGCACCCCTTCCTAGCAGCCGCCTGTACAGCATCTCTAAACCCGAACGGGAGGCCATGGAGTGTTACATCAATGACTCCCTGGCTGCTGGCCTCATCCGTCCCTCCTCCTCACCCGTGGGCGCTGGTTTCTTTTTTGTTGTTAAAAAGGACAAGACTCTGCGGCCCTGCATAGATTACAGGGGGCTTAATAACATTACCATCAAAAATTCTTACCCTTTACCCCTCATGAACTCTGCTTTCGATTCTCTCCAGGGAGCCACAGTGTTCACGAAGCTCGACCTCCGCAACGCCTACCACCTGGTTCGTATACGAGAGGGGGATGAGTGGAAAACAGGGTTCAACACCCCTTTAGGCCATTTTGAATACCTGGTCATGCCTTTTGGCCTCACTAATGCCCCTGCTGTGTTTCAGGCCTTAGTCAACGATGTCCTCAGGGACATGATAGGCCTTTTTGTTTTTGTGTACCTCGATGACATTTTAATTTTTTCAAGGGACCCAGTCACCCATGTCCAGCATGTCCATCGGGTGCTCCAGCGTCTCCTCGAGAACCGGCTTTTTGTTAAGAGGGAGAAGTGCGAATTCCATGTCCCGTCGGTATCATTCCTGGGTTACATCGTCTCCAATGGACAGGTGAGGATGGACCCCGCTAAGGTGGTAGTCCTGGAGTGGCCCGTCCCCAGTAACCGTAAGCAGCTCCAGAGATTTTTTTATTTTTACTTTATTGCAGGACTTTACATTACATTTCACAAGTTCATTTCACACACTTTACAAGTTTTCTTCACTTGTTTAAGTTCATCCTGCATCATTTTTGTTTGTTTTTTTATTTTTTATAAAGAAAACAAGAAATAAAGAAAATAAAGAATAGAGACTAAGGAGAAAATATAGAAAAAGAAGAGAGAAATTATAGGGATAGACATAGAAAAGTAAGAGACAAAGGGAGGGGGTGGGAGGGGTGGGATCGGGGCGGGGGGGGGCTTCCTTCCTACTCATTCATTCGGTCCATTTACTCCAGTTCATAATGAATTGCTCTTCACGGCCTCCCACTTTGCAAGTAATTCTTTCCATTTCTTTTATCTCTTCAACAGTTTTTTTCCAATTATTAACAGATGGTGGGTTTAAGTCCAACCATTTACGTGTGATTTGCTTTAAAGCCGCGATACGTAGTATGGTGTACAAATATTTATCTCCCTCTCTGTATATATCTAATGGAATAAGACCGAGTATAATATTGACTGGATGTATAGGATTTTGTAAGGTAAATGTATTTTTTTATTTTTACTTGAACTGCCTCCCAAAACCTTTTCAATTTAGGACATGTATAGAAAATGTGTGTGTGATTGGCTTCCCGTTCCGTACATTTCCTCCAGCATTCTGCATTGCCTGTTGGCCTATATTTTGACAACATTTTCGGTGTTAGGAAGATCTTCATATTTATTTTCCAAGCAAATTCTTTCCAGAATTTTGATTGTGTTGTCTTAAATATTCTTTTGCATGCTTCTTTCCAATCGTCATCCGTAATTGTTATTGCTAATTCGTTTTCCCATTTTTCTTTAGTGTTATCTTCTTGTATCTTGATTTCTTGCATGATTTTGTAAATTTTTGAGATTTTTGTCTTTTCACTGTTTCTATTTTTGATCAGATATTCCATTAGTATATGTGATCTTTGTTCCTGTCTCCTCTGCTGTGTTATAAGGTAGCTTCTAATTTGTAAGTACTTAAAAAAATGGCTATTACTTATATTAAATGTATTAACTAAGGTTTCAAATGAGTCTATCATGTCATTTGTAACCATCTGTGAGTACACCTGTAGTCCCTTCCTAGTCCATTCTTCTAATATTTTGTCTGTTTTATTAGGTAAAAAGTCTGGGTCACTGGCTATCTCTCTCAAATAAATACATTTGTCATCACATTTATACATTTTACGAATAGTTTTCCAATTTTTGAGGGTATTTTCTATGCATCTGTTATTTCCACTATATTTTTGAATATCCTTTAGACTCAGAAAAGGTAATGTTCCTATTGATATTGATATTGCTTGTTTTTCTATGTCTTTCCATTTGGTTTGAACCAAGTTATTCATCCATTTCATTATTGTATCTATTTGAGTTGCATGGAAATAGGACTTTAGATCAGGGAAATTAAACCCTCCTTTTTCTCTGGTTTGAGTTAGTATACTAAGTTTTTTCCGTTTACTTTTGTAGTTCCAAATGAAATTTGAGAGCATTGTATTCCATTTTTTGAAGCTACGCTGTGGAATGGGAACTGGTAATGTTTGAAATAAAAACAGAAACTGTGGGAGGATCATCATTTTGACGCTTTCTACTCTACTCATTAAGGATTCAGGTGTTATCTTCCATCTATTAAGATCTTCTCGTATTTTATTTTCAAGGGCTTGATAATTGTCGGTGTATAATGTTGTTATATCTCCAGTAAGGTAGATTCCTAAATATTTGATTTTCTTTGCATCCCATTTCAACTTGTATTTTTCCTTAATTTCCGAATCTATCTGTTCTCCAATTGTTAATACTTCACACTTACTTTCATTTAGTTTATAACCAGAGTGTTTACTATATTCTGTAATTGCTTCCATTAGGCTTGGTAAGGATTGGGCTGGTGATGTTAAATAAACAACCACGTCATCTGCATATAATGCCAGTTTGTGCTGTTCCTCTTTTATCGTTATGCCTTTGATGGTATTATTTTTCCTTATACTTTCTGCTAGTCCTTCCATGCATATAGCAAATATAACTGCTGAGAGTGGGTCTCCTTGTCTTGTACCTTTATAGATTGGAAATCTTCTGGATATTGTGCCATTTACTTTTACTCTTGACACTGGATTTTTATACATTCCTTGAAGCCATTTATTAAAATTCTCATGAAATCCAAAGCTTCTTACAATTTCAAACATGAATGGCCATAGCACTCTGTCAAATGCTTTTTCTGCATCCAGTGTTAAGAGTAGAAGGTTTGCACCATTGTTTTGTGCGTAGTCCATTATATTTAACGTCCTCCTTATATTATCTGACAACAGCCTACCTGGTATAAAACCACATTGGTCGCTGTCTATTATATCTGGCACGATGTCCTTTAACCTATTGGCAATAATGGCTGTTACTATTTTATGGTCCGTATTCAGTAGTGATATTGGCCTGTAAGACGAACATTCAGTAGCGTCCTTACCTTCTTTATGTATAACCGTTATTATAGATGAGTTCCAAGTAGTTGCCCAATTTCCCGTTTGTAATACAAACTTATATGCTTGTAAAAGTAGTGGTATCAATTGTTTTTGAAAAGTTTTATAAAATTCATTAGTATATCCATCATCACCTGGTGTTTTCCCCATTTTAAGATTATTTATTTGTTGTTGTATTTCATTTACTGTGATGTCCTTAATGAGCTGTTCATTTTTTGATCTTGTTACTTGCTTTAAGTTTAACTTATGTAAGAAGTCTTTCATTAGTCCCAGGTCAATGTTTCCTGTGTTTTTATAAAGGTTCTCATAATATTTTACGAATTCTTCAGCTATTTTATCCTTTTCCGTTATTGTTCCAGAGCCTTCTACAGTCTTCAATTTCGAAATGTGTGCTTTTTTAGTCTGTGTCTTAAGTCGATATGCTAGGAGTTTTAAAGACTTAGGTCCTCCATCGTAATATTTCTGTTTGGTGTATGTCATTAATTTCTCCACTTCCTCTGTACGGATTTTATCCAACTCCTTATACTTCTTTTTTAATTCATTTTTTACTATTATTTCATTTGTATTTTTTAATTTGTCTTCCAAGTGTTGTATTTGTTGTTCAAGTATTTTCTGTTTTTGTTGTGTTTGTCTTTTCTTCCATGCACAATATGATATTATCTGTCCTCGTAGTACCGCTTTAAGGCCCTCCCATATAATAGTTGGATTAGTATCTCCATTGTCATTTATCTCTATGTATTCTTTTATGGCTTTATTGATTTTTTTCAACAAAGATCTTATCTTGGAGAAGTGAGTTGTTTAATCTCCATATTTTTTCTCCTTGCTTTATATCCAAATGTATAGTTATAGATAGCATAGCATGAGCTCCAGAGATTTTTAGGGTTTGCCAATTTTTATAGGCGGTTCATCCGCAATTATAGCCGTGTCGCGGTCCCACTCACTGCTCTCACTTCCACTTCCTGTCAGTTCCGATGGACCCCCGAGGCCGAGAAGGCCTTCCTCGACCTCAAGACCCGCTTTACCTCAGCACCCATCCTGATTCAGCCGGACCCCTCCAGGCAGTTCGTGGTGGAGGTGGATGCCTCGGACATCGGGGTGGGGGCTGTCCTCTCCCAACGCTCTACGGATGGTAAGGTCCATCCCTGCGCCTTCCTGTCCCACCGTCTCTCTCCGGCGGAGAGAAACTATGAAGTGGGTAACCGTGAGCTGTTGGCCGTGAAGCTGGCGTTAGAGGAATGGAGGCATTGGCTGGAGGGCTCGGAACAACCCTTCCTCGTGTGGACAGACCACAGAAACCTGGAGTACATCCGTATGGCTAAACGGCTCAATTCCCGCCAGGCCAGATGGGCGCTGTTTTTTGGCCGTTTTAATTTTTCTCTCACTTTTAGGCCGGGATCCAGGAACGTGAAGCCCGATGCCCTGTCCCGCCTTTATGACAAGGAGAGTGAGACCAGCTCAGTGCCGGACACCATCATGCCGGCCACCTGCATGGTCGCGGCCGTCACCTGGGAAATTGAGGAGGCGGTCAGGACCGCTCAGCGGGCTCAGCCCGACCCTGGAAACGGTCCTCCTGGTCGCCTTTTCAGTGCCTTTACGGCTATCAGCCTCCCCTGTTCCCTTCCCAGGAGGAGGAGATCCTGGTCCCGTCCATCCAGGCTCACCTCCGCCGCTGCCATAGGACCTGGCATCGGGCCCGTGTCACCCTTCTTCGGGCTTCGGAGCGTTATCAACGACAGGCCAACCGTCGGCGTATCCCTGCTCCCAATTATGCCCCTGGGGACAAGGTATGGCTCTCCACTAAGGATCTACCACTTAGGACTGAATCTAGGAAATTGTCCCAGAGGTTCATTGGTCCCTTCACCATTGAGCGGGTGATCAACCCCATGGTCATGCGCCTCAAGCTTCCCCGTACCCTCCGTGTCCATCCCTCCTTCCATGTTTCCCTCCTCAAACCTGTGTCCTCCAGTCCCCTGTCTCCTCCAGTTCCCGACCCACCCCCCCCCAGGATGATTGATGACCTCCCTGTCTACACCGTCCACCGCCTCTTGGATTCTCGTCGCCGTGGTCGAGGGTTCCAGTACCTGGTGGACTGGGAGGGCTATGGTCCTGAGGAGAGGTGCTGGGTCCCTCGGCGACAGATCCTCGACCCTACGCTCGTCCAGGACTTCCACCGCCGACACCCCGGCAAGCCTGGTGGTCCACCCAGAGGCGTCCGTCGGAGGGGGGATACTGTCACAGCTCCGCCCCTGGCTCATCAGCCGACTATCAGTGGTGCCAGGTGTGGCCGATTAAGACCGCGACTGGCTCCTACTTAAGCTCTGCTCCTGCTTCCAGTCAACGCCAGATCGTAGCCATTTAATGGTTGGTTCCAGTGTTCGTTCCCTCTACTCTAGTTCTTTACCCGTTACCCTAGCCTAACCCTAACAGCCTCCCTGTTCCCCGTTAAGGATTCCCTGCCTGACGACCTCCTGCCTGCCTGACTACCCTGCTCCCTGCCTGATCCCTGCCTGCCTAATACTATTCCTCCTGCCTGACCCCCCTGCCTGCCTGCCGACCACTCCGCCTGCCTGACCCCCAGCCTGTCTACCGACCACTCCGCCTGCCTGACCTCCTGCCTGTCTGCCGACCACTCCGCCTGCCTGACCCCCTGCCTGTCTGCCGACCACTCCGCCTGCCTGACCCCCTGCCTGTCTGACTACCTGCCTACCTGCCTGACCCCCTGCCTGTCTGACTACCTGCCTACCCGCCTGACCCCCTGCCTATTCTACCTACCCCCAGCCTGCTTCCCCTGACACCCCTACCCTACAATAAATCACTATTATTGTTGTACTACCTGTTCTCCGTTGTCTGCTTCTGGGTTCCGCCCTCTGGTCGTGACACAGGGTAACTAACAATACCATAACCTTGCGATATTTTGCCCTGATACCGATTCTGCGATAATCGATACATAGTTAGACAATTCATCAACGATACATCACAATATCTGAACAAAAAGAACCATTAGGTTTTTTTATTCATTCAGTTTGTTGTCACTGGTTGTGAACAATGAAACAAACAATAAATTTGGCCAAGCCTACATCTTTCTTACTAGCTTAGTGTCTCTAACATACACTGACTGCCACTTGTCCATGTGTGCCTGCCATCATTCATACAAAATAAAGTGCCAAAAGGCCGAACTGCCCAGAAAGCTGGAGTTAAAGTGTTTAAAGGAAAGTCTGCTGGTTTTGGCAAGCCTAACGTTGCCTGCAACCTGTATACACACAGGCTGTATACACAGCGCATCTCCCATTGGATTATGAGGGCCATTATTGAGGCTTACAATTATGGAGGATTGCAATCCCCTGTGGGGATCCAGGCACACTCCATCTGCTGGCTGCAACTAATCTTGCTGCATTACAATCAACATGAATAATTCATTAACTCAAAAAGAAATCATGACTGATAAATAAATGCTTCTATTCCTCATGCTGCCTGTGAAAGAGGCTTATGACCCATCCCTCCCATCAAGGCAGTTAGATCACCTTCATTACCTGCCTGTCACTAACTTTAAAATAAAACTCCCATCTCGAAATGTTTCTGGAAAGCCATGTACCAGTCGTTCCACTTCCCGATCGATGCATAAGTCTTTGTTTTCGCCACAGTTAGCTGTATTCCCTACACTGCCTCCAACTGCTCATTCATGCTTTTCATCCTTTCTCTCACTTTCTCTCCCCTCTTCAGCAGCAGGCATATTAAATATACATGACATCATGTGGCTATCAACATGTTTATCTCCAAAATGTCAGCACTTCAAATTGTTCATGAACATTTCAAATGGCAAATGGAAAGTGGATGGGAAGCATCATGCATTTGTGATGGCTTGTGTCAGTCTTGGCACAAATGCCTCCAACATTAATATTACGCAACTTTAATTTCCAAGAGTATTGCTCCTGACCTTGGTTGTATACTGGGTCTTGACAAATGTAACAGTCACAGAGTTATTTGAATGACATGGTCACTGATTCCTGAGGGTAGTGAGGTGGTTGAGATGTTTAATATACCTTACTTTACATTAACCCATACCACTGTTACCCACCCCAACCATCCTATGCTCAGTACACTATGATCTGTACAGTTTGTTCAGGTTTCTGTTGACTCCAAAGGGGTCATATACACATAATATGATGTAAAACGTGACACGGTCTGGTGAAAAGGTCCGCATGTCCGCAATTCTCAAGTCACGCAAACGACCAAAAAGTTATTTTAAAAATAATATGTGTTGAAGTGCCCACTCAATATAACAAACAACTGTTTTAGGATAGTTCAATACTATAATTTGTGAATTGGATTCACTGTATCGTCTGCTGTAGGCTACTGGGTAAGTGATACATGGCTTGTAAACAAACGTATGCTTTAGGACGTGTTCAAAAGCAAGGACTGTGTGATCATCTAATTATATGTAATTATGTATTGTTAGCATGTTGTGATGTGCTAAACATGCGGTTAGTTGTTCATAGCTATGATCCTTTTAAGCTGCTTGCAACTAGTGTTTTCAAATAAGCATATCTTCTTCAACTATTTTCAGATGTGATATGAGGCATTTTTGTGTGCCTATCAAATATTGCAATAATCATTGTTTAATCTTAAACATACTTTAAACTGCCCACTTGCAGTCACCAAGGAGTGAACAAGACACTTTTAGGAGCAGGCACATACCATATATAGATTATATATATATATATATATATATATATATATATATATATATATATATATATATATATATATATATATATATATACACATACCATATATAGATTAGGTCAAGTAACAGTAACCCCCAAAAAATGGACTAAAGTGGATTAGTATATCGGCGATTGAAATAAATCAGGCGATCAGGCAACTCGGGATTGGAATTCAAGCCTCAGGTGATTCCTCGAACGAGGATCAGGCTTGTGTCATCAGTGTTCACAGAACACCAGCTTAGAAATCCTCGATATGGGCGTGTGCACGCAGACATAAAGAGCCCCGAAGAGTCGATCTGTCGAAATGAAGATACTCCACTCTGCAGGGGTCCTACATTTGCGCAGCATTCCGAATTATTGATCTTTATGAAGACGGAAAAATAAGATGTAAAATAGTGCAATACTGCCGCAAATAACAAGGCGAGGGAAATGGTTTGGCAAGAAATTGCTGACCAATTAAATGCGTAGGTCATACTAGCCCCAGTTATTGTTATATGTTCATATTTTAATAAATGAATATTACTACTGTGGTGATATCAGCAGCAGGCTACAAACCGTCACATCGCCACAATGGCCTAGTGGTATCGACCGCTGCCATAGTATTAATTCTATATTTTTAGACGGTGGTTCAAATCCCTCTTCGGACGCACTTTTTACTGCATTTCATTGTCTGAATCTAATCTAAAATCTCATCTAAAAAAGTATGTAGGCTATAAATTATGGTGCAGGCTAATTTACAAGAACTGACACGAATACAATGGTGTTTGAAGCCTTTGCATGAAGGTTTCGGTTAAATGTAAAAAAATAATAATATAAAGTCACTTAAATCAAGTCTCGAACTCGCAACCTTCGGAACTCTAGCTGGTTGCCTTAACCACTGCGCCAGCCAGACCGCTGTGACAAAAGCAATGCAAGTTCAGTGTTTCCTCCAGGATTTTTCACATTAGTGGCGGAGCTCATAAAACGCGCACTGGCGTTCAAAACAAAGACGTAATTTCACCAAAAACTAGAGGGTGGCAACAATTATAATTTCTTAAATAGCGGTTAAGTCATTAAAGCCGAGCAGGTGATTTTATATAGAAGGTAAAATACCAATATATCCTACAGCTGCAGCGGAACATGCGGAACGCGCATTACACACACACACACAGAAAGATCAATACGAAGTAGGCCTACATGACAGTACACGCACAAAACCGGCTAACGTTACTCATTAACTGTTTACACAAGTAAAATCACAGTGTGACAGTCAGATGGAGCATTCGGTAAACAACAACAAGAAGGTAATGCTATCAGTTGAGTTAAAGAAAACCAACTCTTACCTTTGAGGACACCAACATGAGCCCTGCTTACCCGTACCTCCGCCGTTCTGTTCGTGGTGATTTTAGAGGCAATAGATTATTTTTGCCCCGCGCATATTGCTATGAATAGTTCGAAGCTAGGTGCTTGCACGTTAGGTGCGAGAATGCTCAGTTAACCCATTAGCGGGAACATTATTTGTTTCACAAAATAGGCTGATTTAATTGACCGTGAACATCAGAGACATACATTACGAATGTTCATTTAAAATACTCTATACTGAGCACTGGTATAAGAACATGAACCAGAGAACAGCAGTAAATGCAATAAACCACAGTCGTCGCTGATGATGTTGCATTTTCGATTAGGATACATTTACGGGATTAAAGGGACCGGCGACGGGCGAAGAGAGAAATCCAAATGTCCCGCTAAATTCAGACCAATCACAAAACTGTTTTGAAAGCGCATCGCCTCGCTTGGTGCCTCGCACCAAAACAGCGCCTGTTGAGAGCGATTCAGTCTTGATTGCAGTGCGAACACAAACGACGAGGTTAATTGCAACATTGTAACATATTGTAACTAACTACGCCCTAAATCGTAACGAAATGTAGGTCTGGAAGCGGCCTAAATCTAGCTTCAATCTGCTTTTTTTCTGTTCTCCGGTCATAATAACTCGCTGCCTTTCTGCGCAGCCTGAATCAAAGTGGTCTGTCTGAATCAATTAGTGGCGGAGGAAATTCATTAATGGCGGCCCGCCACGAATAAATGCATATAGAGGAAACACTGAAGTTGATAGACATACCTATTTATTTTATTTTATGTTTTACACTTTAATTTATTTATATATCGATCTATCTGTCTATCACAATTTCAAAATATCAGGTTATCTATCACACGATCAAACTATCTATCTATTGATCGATCACACTTTCAAATGATCAAATGATCTATCTATCACACAGTCAAACTATCTATCTATCTATCTCGTGTGAAGTGGGAACTAATATTTCCTAAAAGACACTTGAGGAACTGTCGTTCGGGATGTAGTTTCCGCCTGTGAGCCTTTTTTGACGCACGCATTACCTTAGACAGCCTGTAAGTCTGCTCGGGACCAGAATTACTCAAAAGGATATGTTGCATAGCAACCAAGCAGTGAATTATTTGAGCCACATTGATGGAACCGACCGCAAGCTTATTTAAACCTGGATCAGAGTTAATCGCTTGGATCAGAGTTAATCTCGCTTAGTGGAACGGCCCCTTGCAGTATCAGACATTGTCTTTGCTGTTGTTTCTCCCCAAGAACACCGCTGGTTGAGCCCCTCAACCAGGTCTCGGGGTGTTAAAAGGGTAGCCCCTCGGCCCCGAGCCTGGTGGAGTGGAGAGGAAACAACAACCCATACACCGAAAAAGTAACAGTGAAGACCAGTTTAACTCTAGGATATAGGAGCCTTGCCTAGTGGTCAGCAATGGTCAGCAGAGCAGAACAGCATGGACACAGGATAGAACCATGTAGAGGAAACAATGTCAGTATTGTAAGTTACGATGGACAGATGTAAAGCTATTCCCTCTCTGTGAACAAGTATACAGTGGGGAGAACAAGTATTTGATACACTGCTGATTTTGCATGTTTTCCCACTTAGAAAGAATGTAGAGGTCTGTAATTTTTATCATAGGTACACTTCAACTGTGAGAGACAGAATCTAAAAAAAAATCCAGAAAATCAAATTGTATGATTTTAAAGTAATTAATTTACATTTTATTGCATGAAATAAGTATTTGATACATCAGAAAAACAGAACTTAATATTTGGTAAAGAAACCTTTGTTTGCAATTACAGAGATCAGACGTTTCCTGTAGTTCTTGACCAGGTTTGCACACACTGCAGCAGGGATTTGGGCCCACTCCTCCATACAGATCTTCTCCAGATCCTTCAGGTTTCGGGGCTGTCGCTGGGCAACACGGACTTTCAGCTCCCTCCAAAGATTTTCTATTGGGTTCAGGTCTGGAGACTGGCTAGGCCACTCCAGGACCTTGAGATGCTTCTTACGGAGCCACTCCTTAGTTGCCCTGGCTGTGTGTTTCGGGTTGTTGTCATGCTGGAAGACCCAGCCACGACCCATCTTCAATGCTCTTACTGAGGGAAGGAGGTTATTGGCCAAGATCTCGCGCTACTTGGCCCCATCCATCCTCCCCTCAATACGGTGCATTCGTCCTGTCCCCTTTGCAGAAAAGCATCCCCAAAGAATGATGTTTCCACCTCCATGCTTCACGGTTGGGATGGTGTTCTTGGGGTTGTACTCATCCTTCTTCTTCCTCCAAACACGGCGAGTGGAGTTTATGCCAAAAAGCTCTATTTTGGTCTCATCAGACCACATGACCTTCTTCCATTCCTCCTCTGGATCATCCAGATGATCATTGGCAAACCTCAGACGGGCCTGGACATGCGCTGGCTTGAGCAGGGGGACCTTGCGTGCGCTACAGGATTTTAATCCCTGACGGCGTAGTGTGTTACTGATAGTTTTCTTTGAGACTGTGGTCCCAGCTCTCTTCAGGTCATTGACCAGGTCCTGCCGTGTAGTTCTGGGCTGATCCCTCACCTTTCTTATGAGCCCCAGACCGAGGGAGATTGACCGTCATCTTAAATTTCTTCCATTTTCTAATAATTGCGCCAACAGTTGTTGCCTTCTCACCAAGCTGCTTCCCTATTGTCCTGTAGCCCATCCCAGCCTTGTGCAGGTCTACAATTTTGTCCCTGATGTCCTTAGAAAGCTCTTTGGTCTTGCCCATTGTGGAGAGGTTGGGGTCTGATTGATTGAGTGTGTGGAGAGGGGTCTTTTATAAAGGTAACAAGTTCAAACAGGTGCAGTTAATACAGGTAATGAGTGGAGAATAGGAGGGCTTCTTAAAGAAAAACTAACAGGTCTGTGAGAGCCGGAATTATTACTGGGTGGTAGGTGATCAAATACTTATTTCATACAATAAAATGCACATTAATTATTTAAAAGTCATACAATGTGATTTTCTGGATTTTTGTTTTAGATTCCGTCTCTCACAGTTGAAGTGTACCTATGATAAAAATTACAGACCTCTACATTCTTTCTAAGTGGGAAAACCTGCAAAATCAGCAGTGTATCAAATACTTGTTCTCCCCACTATAAGCTATATAAGCTAAGTAACTTCCATCAGTACATCGCTCGGTCGCTCTATGCCGCTGCCACACCTACCAGAGAACGCAGCCAGGATGTTCCTACACTCCATGATATTCTCACACATTGAGTACTGTATGTCCAGCTGGTCATGTGCATGTACCACAACGCTCAGACCTTTAGAGTCCCTTTACAAGAAAGCCCTTAAGGCTTTTGACAAAAAGAAGCTGTCCTACCATCATTGCAAAATCCTAGTAAAACACAAGTTCCTAAGCTTTAACAGTCTAACATCCTTTAAAGTAGCCTGCCTAGTGTCTACAAGTCTCTGAATGGCCTTGCGCCCCCTCCACTTGGAGAGTTCTTTAAGAGGAGAGATGCCAGCTCGACCCGGACCACTCGTGCCACTGCTCGTGGTGACTGTGAGGTACCCCGGAGACGCACCACCTTCAGCCAAGCGGCTCTGTCCCTCATATAGCTCCTTCAAAACCCAGCTGAGACGATGGTTGGAGCAAAACCAAACCTGCACACACCTCTAACCCTGCTAGACTAGGGATCAGTTAGGTTAGGCTAAATCAGGTTAGGGCTTGTTGTGTCGTCATATGACCTACTGTGATGCATGTTAGGCTAGATGCCTTAGGTTAGATTGTATTTTAGCTACTGTATTTTTGTGTTTATTTTAATCATGAATGTATCTATATGATGTGTTTATTTTAGCCCATAACCTGATTTTTTCCATTAGGAAATGTAGCCCTGTTACATTCCATTTAAGTGTTCATTAATGTACTATGTCCCCCTTGAACAAATAAATTAACAATTAAAAAAACAGCATGCTGCCTTGGAAACATCTGTACAGAGAATGTAACCCAGATTTGCATAAGTCAATGATTATGATTCAACCTTCTCTCTGAGTGATCAATGTCATCTCCGACCACCTGACTAAGGAGGACAAAATCTCCTTATAACAAGATGCATGACACATCATTTGAAAGCTTACAATCTACACTTTCATAATCTGGAAAAAAATGAAAAATGACCTTGCCCTACTTGGGGACTTTCACCAGACACTGTCCCATGTGAAAAGCTAAAAGGAAATCTGTTGAAAATCTGCAACCACTTGTGAAATCCATGTTGAAGTTCCAAACAACAACTTCCTCCTTAGTGATAATATAACCCCCCGAAAATGGACTTGCAGTATCAGACATTGTCTTTGCTGTCGTTTCTCCCCAAGAACACCCCTAGCCATTGGTGTTCTTTGGGGTACATACCATACCGAGTGTCAGGTACGACACCCCATTTTTGAAAGCGCTTTCGCGGGACCAAAAACGATTTTGTAATATTAAACATTACGACCATTAAACAGCTTTTGGAAAGCTTGAAGGTTACATATTGCACCTTTTAAAGCGGCAATTCTAACAGGACTTCTCTTAGTCAATACAGGTTGAAATCCCATTCATGAATTAGAGAGGCTGCCTATGGTGTTTGATGCAGATTTCTACATGAAATGTCAAGACATACATTTGCTGAGACACAATACATTTAACCGTAACCCATTCTTCAACAGTGTTATCCTACCCAATAACCCGATAGTTTATAGCAGGCATGGGCAAACTACGGCCCGCCGGCCATATGCGGCCTGTTAGGCTTTTTAAATCGGCCCGTCGAATATTGGTACAAAATTGTCAAAATTATAGTAAAGACCGCATTCATTTAGGCTTTTTCCTGCAATACCCGGCGTCTCAGTTGTTCCCACTAGATGGCGCACTCCAGACCCAACTGACCTTTGCTGGAGTCTGGTCTATCCTCTCACGTGGAACAAGTTAACCAATCACAGCGAGGAGTTTCTCACTTTGTACTTTTGGTTTGCTCCGCTAATGTTACAGAGTTGGCTAGTTAACCCACATCACATCAGCCAAAGTAGTGATTAATATAATTCCACAAATGGATACTACTTCATTTCCAATCATAGTTAGCTAGATTACTTACTTAGCTAGCTTACTTACTTATCAAATGTACATTTTGTGATATAGATGCATCGCGCCATCAGCAGGGAGAGAGCCCGCACCGCAGAGTGCATAAGACCTGAATATCGTTACTACTAAATATCATTCCACAACTGGATACTACTTCATTTCCAATCATAGTTAGCTAGCTTACTTACTTAGCTAGACTTATCAAATGCACATTTGTGATATGTTTACGCAGTGCGCATCAGTGGCACTTCCAGTCACTCCCTCGCTTCTACTGTGCTTACTCAGGCCGACAATACTGTGCGCGCTGCGCTGTTCCGTCTGTTTATTGTTACTAACTCGTATTATGCTTATCACCAAGTTCTCCCATACTGTGCTTTTGGACTAGTATAGCATGTTTTTATCAACGGTAATCAGGTGCTTTAGTTGGCGAGTGAACTTGGTAATGGTAAGCATAATACAAATGAACTTGCTGTTACATAAATGTGAAAAATATGATGATAAATATAAATATAAAACGGAAGTATAATATATGGCAGATATGACAGTCTCACGTCTACTACGTTCCAGTTCAACAAATTACGCCACAGATCCTAGTTAACTGATGAACACCTCAGATCTGTCCTGAGAATTGCCACAATCAAACTGACACCAAACTTTGATGCACTGGCAAGTCTTTACTTTTTAGGTAAAGGCTTTTACTTGTAATTTATATTGGTTCACACAAACACTCTCCATCCATCTGCTACTGGCCCGGCCCGGCCTGTCTGTCAAATTTTAAAACTCATTGTGGCCCCTGAGCCAAAAAGTTTGCCCACCACTGGTTTATAGAGATATTTAGTTTTTCTGAGAAAGGAAAGATGAAAAATTATGAGAACAGCGGGTACTTACGGCATTGAGGCCACACAGCTGGTAGCACATCATGGTAACGATGACAGTGACGACCTGCCAGCGCACAGCGCGGTTAGAGAAGAGCTCAGTGACCGACGCCGTCTGAAGGTTGTTCTGAGCACGGCCCTCGGCCTGGACCTCCTCCATCTCCTTGGACACGTCCTCCTTTCCCAGGAAAGCTATGAATGCTGTGAGGCGCACAGAAAGGATGAATCATTACACCTGTATTCAGATTCAGATTCAGATTCAGATAACGTTTATTGCCATTATGCATACACATATAGGAATTTGCTTCGACATTACAATAAGTGCGTTTATACTTTTTTCACGTGTCAAAAAACAGGACAACACAGGACAGACAACAGTGCATTGGATAGTGCAATATAAAGTGCAGTGCAGAGTTTTTACAGTGAGTGAGTCCAGTGCATATTCAGTCCTGGGCAGACTTGGGGGCGGGGGGGAGGGGGAAGCCAGAGTCATTTATCAGCCTGGCGGCTGAGGGGTAGAAACTGAGCCTGTGGCGGGCCTTCAGTGCCTTAGGCAGCCGCAACCTTCTTCCAGAGGGAAGCAGGGTGAGGAGGCCGTGGCCGGGTGGAAGGGGTCTGCCATGATCTTCCTTGCCCTCCTCAGAGCCCTGGTGTCATGCAAGGAGTTGAGGGAGGGCAAGGGACAGCCGATCACCCTCTCTGCTGAACGTAACACCCGCTGCAACTTGGCCTTGTCCTTGGTCGTTGCAGCAGGGAACCAGGTGATGATGGAGTGGGTGAGGATGGACTCTATGATGGCCGTGTAAAACTGGACCATCATGGACCTCGGCAGCCTGAATTTCCTCAGCTGCCGGAGGAAGAACATCCTCTTCTGGGCCTTCTTAGTGAGGGCCTCGGTGTTCCGCTCCCACTTGAGGTCCCGGGAGATGGTCATGCCTAGAAAGCGGCATGACTCCACGGAGGCCACCGGGGTACCTCCCAGCGTGATGGGAGGGGGCAGGGCTGCTTTCCTACGGAAGTCCACCACCATCTCCACTGTTTTCAGAGCATTGAGCTCCAGATTGTTTAAACTGCACCAGCTCTGCAGCCCCTCGATCTCACCCCTGTAGGCAGATTCGTCCCCCCCGGAGATGAGGCCCACCAGGGTGGTGTCGTCTGCAAACTTCAGGAGCTTGACCGAGGGGTGGCGGGAGACACAGCTGTTGGTGTAAAGGGAGAATAGTGCTGGAGACAGGACGCAGCCCTGCGGGGAGCCCGTGCTGGTGGACCTGGAGCTGGAAATGCTCTTCCCCAGCTTCACCCGCTGAGACCTGTCAGTCAGGAAGTCCGTGATCCACCTGCAGGTGGAGTCCGGCACCTGCAGCAGGGATAGCTGGTGCTCCAGGATGTGTGGGAGGATCGTGTTGAAGGCCGAGCTGAAGTCCACGAACAGGATCCTGGCGTAGTTGCCTGCAGTGTCTAGGTGTTCTAGAGCCTGTATGTGGCTCTCAAATTGCTTTCTTTGGATTACCGTACAAGAGCCTGCAGAGTTCTGTAAAAAAGGTATTGTCGAGAGAAGAGACAACGAGAGACACCAGAGTGATGGCAAGAATAAAGTGTGGAGAAAAGGAACTGCCCAATATCCACAGCATTAACACCTCATCTGTGAAATATGGTGGAGGCGGGTGTTATGGTATTGTTGGGTGTTGGGTATGTACGGCTTCCACTGGAACTGGCTCACTTGTCTTCATTGATGATGTATTGGCTGATGGCACTTGCAGGATAAATACTGATGTGTACAGAAACATCTTGTCAGCCCAAGTACAAGCAGATGCCTCCAAACGCATTGGACGGCGCTTCATCATACAGCAGGACAATGACCCAAAACATACTGCAGATATTGAGCGTCAAAGTTTTTACATTCCATTATGTTTTGTGAGATGGAACCGTTGTATTTTATGAATTACTAACTAAAAAATTTAAACATTTAAAAAATATCACCAAACAGACATTAATAAACACCTAATGGATCAGATTATGTAAATAACTACATTTTGACAAAAATGGAGATAGAACCTTATAATGCTAACGTCACGAATTGAAGATGGCTGCAGTACAAGCATGGCAGAGCCTCACCAGTGAAGAGACTCAACGTCTGGTGGGGTCAATGGGCTTCAGACTTCAGCCAAGGATTGTCAACCAAATACTAAACATGAGTGCTTAATTTGGACTCTTGCTGAACCTGTCCCATCAGTTTTGTTTATTAAAATAGGGGGAATATGTCTAAAAAGTGTTGTAATGTCTGAATGGTGAATGGTGTACAGACATACCCTCAAATAGGCTATGACTTTATCGTCATAGTAATTGTTTCATGTCATAGGAATTGTTTAATTTTAAAGCCCCAAGTAGATATATACAGTATGCACAATTAGAGTGGCTATTCCCAACAACAAACTCAAATAACAGGAGTGGAAATACTCAACTCTTTTAGCAGTGCTATGGGGAGTTATGTATATAACTTTATAACAAATGTTGCACACTGCATTGAAAACCTATTCACCTGAACATGAGGGGCGAAGCAAATATTGTACAAATAAAATCAACGAACACTGTAAAAAGATAAGATCTTGTATAAAAACTACAAGTTACCTGTTGCTTGATGTGCCAGATAGGGGAGCAATCCCATAAAAAGGCCAAAGGTGAGGACTTGATGTTACTTTTCAGAAGTAAAAAGTGAAAAAAGCAACAACCTAGGTTTTAACTGATTGAAAACAAGTTAATTAGTACGTTAGTTGGTATGATGAAAATGCTGCAAATGGCATTACCGGTACCTTTATTGACCAAACCTGTGTTTTAATTATGAACCAAATGTGCAGGTGTATACGAGAACGTTCCATTCTGTACCCCGGCAATCAGGAAGATGAAATAGAAGATCTAGTTGCATGCTGGGTTTGTCAGAGCGAGTGGCGTGACTCAATATCATTATTCACAAGCACATGGCAGGACAAGTGGCTCTTCTTTCTGCAACGGTGACATTGCCCCTATGGGGGGGCCTATTTTGTTTTGGGCAGGTTGACAGTGAGGCTATACTGGACCGTGTTGGAACCTGACCCTCGCAGCGGGACAACAACAGAGGGCCTTATCGAGGCCAGACAGACAAACCAGCTGTTTGAGGAGAGTTCCCACAGGATGTTGTCAGTACGAACAAAACGATGCTGTGTAATCTCAGTGAGTTCAATAGGAACTAATTTGTTATCAACAGAATTTAATTCACTTAAGCTTTATTTGAGCAAGGGAAAGGCTCACTTTATCAGTCACAGAGTGCTTAACAAAGGGCCCGAGCTCCAGAGAGAGAGGGTTTGTTGAAGATGCCAATAAGAGCATTGAGGAAGGAAAACATAAATACATGATGCCATGGTATACGTCCTGTAAAAATGGTCCAGGAAAGAATACAGTGTATGATACAGTCTGTCCCACCCATACTGTCTTTGACCCCTGAGGTTTTATGTATGTGTGGGGAGCATGGCGCGTTCTGGCCTGCAGAGGGAGCCAGACTGTCGTTGGAGGGGGATAATGAGCTGATTGCGGACAGGTGTCAGTGATCAGACTCGTTATCCCACTGGTCTATTTCACCTGTGTGTGTTTGTTCCCTCGAGAGAGCGAAGGAAGCGGTGAAAACCGGTCGAGAGAGCGAGAGCGAGAGCGAGAGAGAGAGAGAGGCTGTGCAGCACCCGCAAGCAGATCCCTACAGGAGGGGTGGAGCGGGCAGAACCCGAAAGGGGGGAGCAAACAGCCGAGCGTGACGGGCGAAGCCAGCCGTGCGCTGTCCAGGACGTATCCGCGTCATTAATAGAGTGGGAGAAAAGACTCTCTGCAGCACGCCAAGGGGCGTGTCTGAACATGGTGCGCTAAATAAACACCTTTGTTGAACTGTTCCTCTGTGTCGACCTCCCTCTGTGCCTAGAGACTCTTACAGTATGATAGTGTCTTTGACACCTGAGGTTTTATGTATGATAGTGTCTTTGACACCTGAGGTTTTATGAAGCAACAATGGGAAGACATTGAATTAGACTAAGCATTTTAGCTCATCGTGATTTACAAATGGAATTCAAAAAGAAACAGTGTGTCAACAGCAATTCTACATGTGCAGAAAATTATCATGGCATATCTGCCTGCTGTGACAACACTGCTTCATGGAGACAGTTTGATGAAAAGAATGTCCACTTTCCGGCACTGAAAAACTCCCTAGTTGCTATGGCATTATGTTTCGGGTCATTGTCTTACTGTATGATGAAGTGCAATCCTTCAGCAATCAATAAGCATCAATAAAGACATGTGAGCCAGTTCTAGTGGCAGCTATACATCACCAGACATAACACCCCTTGCACCGTGGTATGCTGTAATTGGCAGGTCATTTTTTAACATTCCTGTTGACTGTGTCTCAGTGTGTATTGTTGTATTGGTTTGTTTACTGACTGTCTTAGTGTCTATGTTGTATTGCTGTGTTGATTGGTTGTGTCCCAGCACTTATTGTTGTACTATTGTCTTTTTCCTGACTGTGTATCAATGCTTATTTGCTGTATTGTTGTGTTTGCTTGGCTGTGTCCCAGTGCGTTTTGTTGTATTGTATTGTTTTGTGTTGCCTGTCTGCATTTTGTGCTTACTGTTGTATTCTAGTCTTAATGTCCGTTAGTGCTTTTGTTGCATTGTTTGTGTTACATGCCTGTGTGTAATGCTTATTGTTGTTTTGTGGCATCTCATTTAATTGTCGATTTAATTGTGGTTTTAAGTGCTGTTAGTTTTTTAACATGTTTTATCTTACAGCCCTCCTCCCCTTTCACCTTATGAGGCAGGCCGGCATGGTAAATAAGAATTTTGTTCTTAATGGTCTCGCCTGGTAAAATAACGTTTTTTGTTTTTTTTAATAAATCACTTTGGTACACGATAATAAGTGACCATTCTTTTTGAGTTGAACTAGTGGTTTGTAGTGCGTCTGTAGATGGTATACTCTGCCACATTCACACCACCTCCTGGAGCGTGTTCCTGATCTGTGGGACAGTTGTTTTGGGGGGTTTCTTAATCATGGTGAGCATCCTTTATCATCCATTGTAGAAGTCTTCGTTGGCCTACCAGCCCATTTTCAATTACTTGCTTCTTTTCTTTTTAAAGATGTTCCATACTGCAAGCCTAAGGTTTTGGCAATGTTTCTGATGTTTTTGATTGTATTTTCCAGCCTATTAATGGCTTCCTTGACATTCACTGGTACCTCTTGTTGACAGACACCAATAGCAAACTCAATACAACAAGCCCATCCGAGCCCATCTGAGCCCATCCAGCCCATCGCCCAGGTAAAACGCCATAAATAAAACGTGTGGTAAAGGCCAGTTGACTGTCACGGTACCATCGCTGGAGAATGAAGAATGTATCTTTTAAACTCTGGCCTTCTGTAGCTCTTCTCATGTCCAGGACAGTTAAGGTTTTCCAGCTAAAACATTTAATTGTAGTTTAGTCAGAATGTAATTATTTTGTTTTGTACAGTTGTATATTAAATTAATAAACGTATAAAGAACAAACGTTCCATTTTTTTAATCATTTTGGAAGAAACAAATGGCCGTCATTTATTTTGGCCAGGTCTCTCATAATCTCATTGAGATTAACCTGGTCAAATAAAGGTAACATTTGTTGTGGCTACAGAAAAGGTTTGTTTGAATTAGGCCTAAGGTGTATGGCATGGGAAGACTGAATGAAGGAGAACCACAGTATCTAATCAATGGAAATAAATACATTCCTTTGGATATGATATAGTCTTGTCTGAGGTAAAGTGCTCAGCCCCATTATGTCAAAAGGCCTCTCCTGCAAAGCTACATTGCTCAAGTTTAGACTGTCAGTCTGGCCTAACCATACTGTTAGAAATGATCTACTCACAAACTATTACATTCAGCAATTAAGTGACAAGCCATTAAACCCATATGTGAAGGCCTTGTCATAATGGCATACTGTAGCATTCTCTAAAATCAAATCACTCGTGTGTACGTGCATGCAGGTGCTCATACATATCCATGTGTGTGTGTGCATGTGCTTGTGGTTTTGTGCACTGCATCAGTATGTATGCCTGTGTGCTCCAGCCAAAATAACCAAGTTATGCAGTAGTTCACTGTACCCAGTGGTGTATCTATTTTTTTCTAGCAGGTATACTGTGATTTTTCCCTCCCAGCCTCATATCGTTCAATTCGCCATAATAATAAATCCGCGCTCCCTGTCTAACGTTATATATATATATATATATATATATATATATAAATGACATGTTATAAGGCTGATCTGTGCATGATAGTGCTGCATTTTTACATATTTCATGTTGCATCTCCCCCCTTTGATGGTATATGACGTTTTATACAACAGTTAGTTCCGACCAAGTAATTTGATTGGACAAGAGGCATTCCATGAGTTACGATATATAGTATAACAGCACTGGGACTTTTAACTATATGTAGCACTCCGCCGCACAGGTGTTAAATTACCGTTAATTAGACTACATTGTTACTAAGAAGACATTAGCCAACTCAATCAAGAAAAAACAGAGGTATTGATCATTGGCGAGAAAACTGGGAGAGAGAAATTATCTGCACACTTGAAAACACTAGCTCTTAACACTAAGTGTCAGGCCAGGAATCTTGGTGTCATAATTGACCCAGATCTAAATTTTGAAACTCATATTAATAATACTATTAAAACATCCTTCTACCATCTAAGAAACATCACTAAGGTACAATCATTTCTCTCCCAGGCAGACACTGAAAAATGAATGCATGCGTTTGTTACTAGTAGGCTAGATTACTGTAATGCTCTCCTGACAGGTCTCCCCAAAAAAATGATAAATAGACTACAAATGGTTCAAAATGCTGCTACTCGTGTCCTTACTAGGACCAAACGAAGAGCGCACATCACACCTGTCTTGAGATCACTACACTGGCTCCCTGTCAGTCATAGAATAGACTTTAAGATCCTTTTACTAGTTTATAAATCACTTCACTGTGATGCACCCAATTACATGGTGGACATGCTCATAAGATACACACCAGCTAGACCCCTACGGTCTAGTGGCACGGAACTTTTAATAGTGCCAGAGGCTAGGACAAAGAGATTTGGAGGATCAGCTTTTAGCATATATGCTCCTAGATTGTGGAACACCCTACCTGAGGGCCTGAGGTTGTCTAAAACTCAGGACATTTTTAAGCGTGACCTCAAAACCTACTTATTCAATGTCGCCTTTTGATACTAAGGGAGATATTGGACATTATAGAACTAGGATCACTAGGCCATTACACCATACTCGTGTTTTGAGATTTGTGTTGACAGGAAAATGGACCCGGGTGCTGATGAGGCACTGTCAGCTCCAAATAGCACCTAGAGCAGTACTGGAACCGGTACAAGGGTGTACCAGGACCACCACCAGGTTGTATTGCTGTCATCTTTATTGTCTTTATTGTGTTATTGCATCATAACTGTGCTTAAGATTCTCTTTTGGCAGGACCTGTGACCATGCTGGATGCAGAACGATGCAAATATAACACTAAATTTATGGACAGTGTGTACGCCGATAATATGCAAGGAATTTTTCCTGGATACATGGTGTACAGGTTTTTGCCCTTGCTTGCTTGCTTTGTGCCGGTGGTCCTTGGCCTCCCCTTGGGGACCGCTGGGTACTGGTAGGCAAACTGGCTAGTAGTCGCTCTATTGGTAGAGGGCTGCAAGGGAATTTTTCCTGGCTACATAGTATACAGGTTTTTACTTTTGCCTGCTCGCGGCTCTGGCAGTATTGATTGATTGATTGACTGATTGACTGAACATCTTCATTGTGTGAAGCGCATTGAGTTGCATCTTCTAAGAAATGCGCTATACAAATAAAATTTGATTTGATTGATTTTTGATTTGATTAGCCAATCAGCGCGCAAAGCAAAACTCTCCGTTTTTAAATCCTCAATTTTGGCCGCCATTGGCCAAAAGCTGTAATTTGGCTCTACAAGTGTTAATATATCATTTTATGAAGTTTTAATCTGTTTTCAGGCGAGAAAGTAACCATATATATTCACAAAATGTATCCGGTTTATCAAAATAACCCGTTTATATATCTGATATCTGACGTTTTTTCCCCCCACTTCTGTGGGAAACTTCGCTAGTTGAACAGTCCCGTTGAGGAACTATTTTTTCTTGACGGAGCCAAAATAAATGATTAAATAAACAAACAAATCATAATCTGTTGTCACTTATTACTGTTAACTAATAAATTGCGCTGTAGAACTGGCGGCCTCGTACCTACGACCGAATCACAGCCGTGCTGATAATCAGTATAACACACTCCCTCTCGTGTGATATTGCTTAAATAGTCAGTCCCAATGGTTCAATAGTCAAGTGTTTCGTAACCCAGACGGGGTGAATTTTATGAATGAAAGTGTGAAAGTTCTGTCACAAAACGCCGTTACGTATCCTCACACATTTTTAAGTGGGTATATGGAAATCCTTGGCCTTTCCTAGTGGGTATACGGTGTAGTCCTGCGTATCACGTAGACTACACCACTGACTGTACCTTTCTCTGCTCCAGCCTCGTCCCTCCTCTCCATCAGGAGGAAGCGTGGGCTCTCCGGCAGGAAGGGCAGCACACAGAGCTGGAGCAGGGCGGGCACGGCCAGGAAGGCAAACAGGAAGTTCCATCTGGACTCCTGCAAGTGACCCCAAGACAAAGAAGACAAAACAACAATGTATGATGTACAGTATGGCAATGGTGAAAGATAAATGAAGAGGATTGTCGTGATGGTGATGATGATTGTTTTTGTTCTTGTTATTGATTGTCGTTGGTTGTTATTTTCTTCCAGGTTGTCTTTTAAATTCAAATAAAGTTGTCCTCCGTTGTTGTGTGTTGGGGATGGGGGATATGTCAGAAGAAGACCTCAGCCTTAATGGGTAGAATTAGGCCCAATCCCGATTCTCTTTTCTACCACTTCGGCTCGTTTTGGAGTCACTCGCTTTGGAGGGCCTCCGAACAGAGCCACAAGCCGTAGTGGTTCCCCGGGGGAAATGGGACAACCCTTCACGACTAATACGTCATCCGTAGTGTAATGAATGGGTTAATTCATAGTCAGGACAGCGCATGCGCCTTAGAGAGAGTTCATGATTTACCAGTAGGAGTAAGGTGTCTAGGACAGGTGTCGAGAGAACCGAAGTAAACTGGTTATACCTTTGTTGAACCCAGACTCAAGTGTCTTATTATTCTATGTCCAAGTGACATTACACGTAGTATCGTAGAAAAGCATTGACGCTCGCGATTCATTCACAACTTGAATGAACTTGAACGCTATCAATCGATCAAACAAGTCATCTAATAAAAAATAACAATGCTTCATTATCAGACCATGACAGAATAAGCTCTAACCTGTATGAAACCTGTGCTCATACCCTGCCAGTCTGCACTGATTTAGGACAACAGTGCAACAACTTTGAGGCTGAACTTCAGTTACATTTACGGCGTCATATGCCATCAAAGGGAAACATGGAAAAATGCATTACTTACAGATTTAATTTTATGACGTTACGAAATCTGATGTGACAGGAACGCTGGAGAAACAGCCGCTGTCCACTGCATTAGTTAACTACATGTCCTTGATGAGTCTCCCGCTCACTGCCCTCCATCAAAAATGGCACATACCTGTATATAGTACTAATACATATAATAGTACATAATAACAACTGCTCGGATTAGATTGCCAGTTGTTTTGGTATAATAACAACTATAGCGTCATATACCACCAAGGGGGGGAAATTTGCGCCTATCATGCTGTCAAACACCACAGGTAATAATTTATTTCTAAATAAACATGATTGTACATCTCTGAAATGGAAATCGCGCTGTGCTTGACACTTCCATGGGACTGACGTCGGGGCAACACGCTGACTGTCAGCCTGTGACAAACGCGCAGATATGAGTGCTCCGGTCTGTCCTGCTGGCTCCGGTGTCCTGGCCGCTGTCCTGAGCGCGCTGGACTGTGGAACTTTCTATGTTAAGCATAGGCACAGCATCTCGACATAAAAGCGATTTATTTTGTTATGCTTGTTATAAAGAATGGGTCTATAATGCATTGAAATAACATTAAATTATAGAACCCATCAACAATATTACATAATAACAACTGCTCGGATAGGATTGCGGGTTGTTTTGGTTTAATACGTGCCATA
This sequence comes from Nansenia antarctica, assembly GCF_963989245.1. Lineage (NCBI taxonomy): Eukaryota > Metazoa > Chordata > Actinopteri > Argentiniformes > Microstomatidae > Nansenia > Nansenia antarctica. The sequence goes on along the minus strand of NC_137689.1, from coordinate 37,979,010 downwards.
GCTGTAAATAAAACATGGAAATAGGTCATGCACACATCAGCCTAACGTTAGATAGATAACTTCACATTAAATATGTCTATCATCATCCGCTGTCAAACGCCACAGGTAATCTTTTATTTCTAAACAGGAATGTACATCTCGATGTGAATCGCGCTCCTTATGGGAAGGCTGCATAGGCACAATATCGGCATAATAGCGATCTTTTTTTGTTATGCTTGTTGTAAAGAAAAGGTCTATAATGCATTGAAATGACATTAAACTAAGATAATACGATGGTTATCATAATGTTTCAAGTCTTTAATTACAAGTAATTCCAGAAAAAGTAAATTACATTTCAGGCTCGTATTACGAGAGCGAAAATAACATTTCTGTAGATGTTTCGCAATGCATGCCGGAAGGGAGTCTCATGGCTCCGAATCGAACGAGGGTCAAGATTTTCTCCAAATGGAGCCATGGAAAACCCTAACCCTAACCCTAACCCTAAATGAGTAATTAATTGGGACGCCACTACGGCTACACGTGAACGCGCAAAATGGAGCCGTAGGGGTGAAAACGGAGCCGGAGTGGTGAATTGGGATTCACCCTTAGACTCCCCCTGGGACCCAGTGGATACCTCTACCTCAGCAACGTGGGTGTATGGCGCAGCTGCGACTCTCACGCTTGATTTTCATCTGATTTGATTTAGATTTATTAGGATCCCCATTAGCTGATGCAAAGCAAAACATCAGCTACTCTTCCTGGGGTCCACACAGAACATATACAATAAATCATCATAGAAACATAGAACAAAGAAGAATGACATCAACATCATCACAGAACAAAGGAGAAATACAGCAACATGCATAACAACAAATAACATTTTTTTTTTTTTTTTTTTTTTTTTTTAATGAGAACAAAATAAAAGTCAGCAATGCTCATGGCCTCAGTTGTTGGTGAGAATCACAAAACACATAACAAAAAAAAGAACCATCCACAGATTCTACACAAACCAATAAAAAAAAAAGTATATATATATATATATATATATATATAGCCCTCTTGTGTCAGATGGGTCAAATCTGACCGATTTACAACTTTCATCAATCATAAATATTGTGTTTTACATTTGATTGGCTCAAGAACTTTTGATATCCTCCACACTGGCCATTTGAACATGTACAATTGCTGATCACCACTTTCATTGAATTTTGAGAGGTTTAATCAACTTTGTAACACCTGTGGTGTTCCCGGTCAAAAATGACCGCCATAGAAAATGAATGGGTAACCCTAGATTATGTTCATCCATCAGATGGAAAACATCCCCATACACACCCACACATCCACAACCAGTACATTTTCAGTGTCTATTCTTTGTATATTTACTGCAGTTATTCATGTTAACGGACACATTGTTTACAGCTTAAAAGGGTGTTAAATTAAATTTGGTGATGATTAATGGTTTTTGTGTTAATGTAAGAGCAGTTAAAACAAACCGGTCAAATTTGACCGGGAACACCAAAGTAAGGGGGGAGAAACGAACACGACAGGAGGGTTAACATGGGCACCGAAATGACGTTGACGTCAGCGGTTTGGTCCGGGCCTTCGACTTTACAGCACAGCTTTGCAGCAGAGCATGTCTTTATGCAGTGTGCATGTTTATGTCTAAACAGACATTCTAATTCTAATTCTAAAGCACTATTCCATGGCATGTGGCCCCACAGCCAAATAGGTGAGTTAGATTGCAAATTTGGAAGAATTGAAGCTTAATACAACAACGTGAAATTCGAATCAGGCTGTAACATTCACAGTTCCCAGTTAGATTTCCATGCGCCGTATGGACCCCTTTCCAGGAACCAACTGTGACAGAAATATTCTGCCTCATTTGCTATTTGTTACTTAAAAGTACTGCAGAGGTCAATAGGGTAACATTAATGAACTAAATAATAATAATAATAATGTCCATTCAATGTCTATGGACACCACACTCACTGTGGTCCCATTCAAGTTGATTCACTGTAAGTTAAGGATTTACCAATGGTACCCCACTTCCCCTGCCTACTGTGAGCAGTCCAGTTGAGTGAACTGCTGTTTCATATAAAATACGATGACGTCAACTGGCAGTTTGTACGAAGAAAGAGAGAACAGGGAGTGTATCAAGACAAAAGCTCATCAAATGAATAGTTCCAGCTATGAAAGGACACTGCTGCACCCAAGCTGTGTAACACGCTTCCACCAGCAATCCGATGCTCTGATACTCTCGCTGATTGCAGACGCATTCCACCTGCTGAGGATCAGCTGCTTGGCTCTATGAAGGCTCCAGCCTTCAGACACAGGCTGTGTTCGGAATGGTATACTGCATACTAGCATACTCAATGAGTATATACTGCATACTGCCTACTAAATTCATAATAAGTATGCGAAAACCAGCCGACCGTTTACACAGTATGCATCAAGGACGTGCCGTCCATATAAGCAGAGTAAGCAGTGCTTACCCAACGGAAAAAAAAAAAAGGACAGTGAAAATATTAAAATAAAAGTGCATGTAAACCGTTTGTTTGATTTCATTAAAAGCGTCGTATTTTAGGTCCCAGGGCAGCAGGAGTCATTCATTTTGACGTTGCATTTTGGCGCCACCTGTAGGAGTAAGCACTCCCTACTCTGCCTGCTTGCATTGCGTTGCATTAGAAGCACTCCTCTCTCTGCTTTCCCTCGCGTACATTCGAATGCGTGAAAATGTCTTTTTTATTTTTTTTCGATGCCTCAGCCCGCTGTTTAATGTGGCCAGGGTAAGCATGCTTACAGCCAATCAGTAGTTATTTCATTCCGATAAGAGCTACTGATTGGCTATCATTTTCAAGTTCACTTAACGTTTCACACTACTTTCTCTCGCCCGGCAGAATAGTTTATGCTAGCTCAAACGATCTAATCAATAAGGATAACTTGCTTTTTAAATTTTGTGAATATGGACATTACTGTCAGTGTCAGCGACCTAAAGGGATTTCGTAGACTGGGCTGGACTGCAAAAACAGAACTACTTGCTAAAGGCCGGCCAAAGCCACCGCTCAACGATCTTCACACCCAGAAAGGGAGATTCGCTAGGGGGTTCCAGCAAGCCTGGTATGAGCGGAAGAAATGGCTATGTGGCTGTGCAGAGACCAATCGCCTCTTTTGCTACTCCTGTACATTGTTTTCTACAGATTATAGTGTGTGGACTCAGAAAGGCTACGGGGACCTTAACAATCTTACCAACGCGCTCAATAAACACGAGAAGACGGCAACACACATCAGAAGCCAAGTAGCCCTGAAAACCTTTGGCACCACGACGCGCATCGACTCAGCTCTGGATGAGCAGATGAGACTGGCCACAGAAATTCACAACCAAAAGGTAAAAGAGAATAGAGATATTCTAAACAAATTAATAGATGCCACCTGCTTCCTAGCTAAGCAAGAAGTATCATTTCGGGGAAATGAGGAAGGCAAGGAATCTCTGAACCGTGGGAACTACGTGGAACTGCTACATCTCATTGCCAAATATGATTCGAATTTAGCCACCCATTTAAGATCATCCACTGTTTTCTCTGGTCTTTCAAATAAGATCCAGAATCTGATTGAGGCAATCGGAGACGTTATCATCGACAACATCAAAAATTAGATTTCTGAAGCCCCATTTGTTGCTGTCGAGGTCGATGAATCGACAGACGTAACCAACAGAGCCCAGATCTCAGTCATTCTGCGCTACGTGCTCAATCAAGAGGTGAAAGAAGCCTTTTTAGGTTTCGATGATGTGAGTAATGATAGAACTGCCGGGGCTGTCGCTGATTATGTTTTGAGCGCTTTGGATAAATGTAACTGCTTTGGAAAATTAGTTGCCCAAACATACGACGGAGCAGCCATTATGGCGTCTAGTTTAAATGGGGTTCAGGCCAAGATTAGAGAAAAGATCCCAGAGGCTATTTTTACGCACTGTTATGCTCGTAAATTGAATCTCGTATTATCGCAATCGGCAAGGTCTATTCCAGAATGCCAGGTATTTTTCAAAACAGTGGAAGGCCTTTCATAATTTTTCAACAAATCGACAAAGCGCACAAAACTCCTGGATGAGGTCGTCAAACGCCGGTTACCAAAAGCAGCACCGACACGGTAGTCTTCACACTCACGCCTCGTTCAGACAATCAACCATCAATATTCAGATTTGCGGACCATGTTTCAGTCGATAATCGATAATCCTACAAACTGGGATAATGAAACCCTAATGATGGCTACAGGCTATAATGCATGGCTGGCAAAGGCCTCGACGTGCTTTCTCCTAGACATTTATGAGGAGATTTTCAACATCACTGATGTGCTGTTTAATGTGCTGCAAAAGAAGGGAATGGACATTGGTTATTGTTGTTCTAGGATCGAAGATACAATGACCGCTTTGGAAAACAAATTTCAGGACTTCGATGCGCGTTTGACCAGAAACGCAGCCAGCTCAATCTCACTGAGGGGCGAGCGAAACCCAACCAACCCATCAAAGACCAGAGGAAGATACTTTATAACAGGATTTCTTTTTACACGCTCACACAGATGAAGGCTAGATTTAGCAACTTCGAATGTTTGAATTTCATTGGCCTTATTGACTGCAAGCAATTTAACCAAATGTCAAAAGAATTTGACAATGCCAAATTTGAGAGCCTGGCTTTGTATCATAAATATTTCGATTTTAAGGCAGATTTAGTTGGACTTTACCAAATCCAAGAGGTGAGGGAGAAAACACCTGAGGAGATGCTTGGATGGATCATTCAGCATGACTTGGCTGAAACAGTTCCAGAGGCAACAAATTTCATTAAACTAGTCCTAACCATACCAGCAACAACGGCATCTGTTGAGAGGTCATTTTCAACTTTGAAGAGAGTGAAGACCCTCACTCGAAATCGCACTGGACAAGGACGCCTTTCATCACTGGCCCTGATCTCAATTGAAAAAGAGAGACTTTCCAAACTGCAACAGGCGAGTGACTTCTACACTAAAGTGACAGAGGTGTTCCTTCGCAAGGAGAGGCGCATGGACCTTGTTTTCAAGTAAAGGTAAGATATCATTGGGATAAATGCTTGTCAAATATTATGTGTATATTCTGCTTAAAACAGTTGATAGGGCAGGTTATGTCATGGATTCCGAGATCACTGTAATGCTCTCTTTATTTTTTAGGCTATGACACGGCTCTCTAAATTACTCTATTCTGATTGGACAATCGCTCGTTCTACCGGTGAGTTATTTCTCCTTTGGCCCGATGAGCCCGGGCGTGCTGAAAAAACTGCGTCGTATTCTACCCCCCCCCCCCTTAAACAAGACATGGTTTATTGCGTTTATTTTCAACTGTTGCTTAAAGTTTAGACCGTAATGTTCACCAAACAAGGCCAGTGCTCCGCTCCCGTGCCACAGGAAGCCTTTAGGCGTGCGTGCATCAAAGTGAGAGGAGCGCATTTCGGGAACTTGTTGACACACAGTTGAGCTGTTGAACTTGATTCTTTCTTTTTATTTATTTCCACCATTGCAAAGAACATGTATGATACTGAGAAGGATATGAGGAGATATTAGCTTTGATAATGATGGTCAGACGTCGAGAAGATTCATCTGAGCAGCCACCATGTCGCCTCTCACAAGATTATGTCGTTGGTAAGTAGACTCCGCATTCCCCATTTACAAATGTGTTGGTCCTACTTTTAGAGTTCACTGCATGTAGGCTAGACATATGTGTGATTGATGTAATATAGGCTGCTTTAGTCATAGGCTATTTAGTTAAATACAGTGTGAAGCAAATCCCGTCCGTTCTGCTGGCGCTGCATAGTGGCGCATAGTGGCGCTGTCCATGGCGCTGTCCATGGTGCTAAAAGTAAGAATGTATTTCCCACATGAACCATTATGACGGTTTATGACGGCATTTCCCGGGACATGCCAGCATAAACCGTCGACTTGGTACATGCCAGCATGTCCCGGGACATGCCGACATAAACTTTTTCCCACATGTACCATAACATATATATATATATATATATATATAAATAACATATATATATAAATCTCAAGACTAGGTATAATAAGTTGTTACTTTCAGTCCACCTCAGTTTATTTTATAAACAATCAAACCATTTGTTCAAGTTCAAACTTTATTTCTCCATAAGCCTCGAAAAAAAGTTTAAATAGTTAAATAAACCAAAAAGGAGAAGTATTACAGGCAGTAAGACGTACAGGCAGGCATATATCTGCCGGTCTAGGTACAGGATGTATTCGGGTCTGTTCGGGGTCCTGCCATTACAGATGATGTAACACATTATGATTGGCTGCAGGGCCGTAAACGGAAGCCATCTGGGTTCCAAGAGCGGGCTAGTTTGCTAACATTAGCAAACAATGTCAATGTGAACTCCAGATCAACGTTAGCTAGCCAATAGTAATGTTATGAGGTGATCCATCAAACATAGCACAACCCAATTCCCCAAATAGCGTGCAAGTTCACATTGACATTGTTTGCTAACATTAGCTAGCTAGCACTTAACCAATGTCGGCTAGCTAGTCTAGTACAGCGAGTGGCATTAAAGGCGTTAGCTCACGCTAGCTATCTAGGCTAATGTTAGCTAGCTGACTAACATTAGCAAACTAGCCCGCTCCTGGAACCCAGATGGCTTCCATTTACGGCTCTAGGCACAGAGTCAGCCATATTTGGCGGCCCTGGAGCAATTAGGGGTTAAGTGCCTTGCTCAAAGGCACATGCAAGCTCCCTCCTGAGTCGGGGATCAAACCAGCAACCTTGTGATTGCTAGCCGGCCTCACTAACCTCTCGGCTACCACAGCCCCCACTGTGGGAATCCCAACAAATTGAGTTGGCCACACTCCCACTGCCTGTAGTCGTGGGTGACGGACAAGAACAGAGGCTGATGGGCAAAACATTTAGAGGGTTGCAGATTGAAATAAATGCACAAAGCTTACTGAGAGATGGATGAATGGATGGATGGACACCAGCTGAACAAATCCAGTTTCACTATGATAACATCTGAGAACATTGATCCTGAGAGTCTGTCATTAAATATTGCAGTTACCCTCGTTAACATGTGTATGTATAAAACTATTTCACAAAGACTAGACAAAGACAAAAAAAGATCTACTCTTCAGTCCTAGCCAATGCGGCTACACGCACATACACACACACACACACACACACACACACACACAGTTCAGCATTCAACACCATTGTTCCCTCCAGACTCGACACCAAGCTCACCAAGGCAAACAAGCATTTTCTCATCGTCGCGCAAAATAATTTCTGGCCACATGGAATCGCATATTCAAGTACACTGGGCATGTGCGTGCTGGTCCAGAATATTATTCAAATATAATTGAGACAGTACGTAAAATAATAGAAATTCATTCATTTTCATTCATTCAGTAGTAATGTCAACTCCCACAATCCCCACCAATCTCCTCCCCACTTACAAAGTGCGTCGTTCACTGTAGACTATATTGGTTTACCTGTAACTTTGTGTTCTGCTTCTGTCTACCCTGAACAGGTCTCTCTTGTAAATTAGACCATGGGTCTCAATGAGATTGTTTTACCTGTATAAATAAAGGTTAATGAAAAACATTTAAATGACACTATCGTTTTGAATAATGCTTGAATGATTATGCCCTATGTGCTGCAATGCAATGTCAGGATCCGAAGCCTAAGAATTTTACTCTGTTACACTTGTGTAATGTGACGTAAAAAGAAACTTGAAACACACATGTACACACACACACACACACACACACACACACAAAGAGTATATTTGTCAGTGCTGATGACAACCTCTAAGCCAAGAATAGTCTGGAGAGAAGACAGTCATTTTGAACGGAGAAGGGGTCACTGACCCTGTCATTGCACCATCACGACTACGGATGCATCAGCCAGAACCACTCTCTACCCTCCCACCACCCCTGGGACGTGACAAGACACACTGCCCCAATCTGCTTTTACAGATACGTGCCGTCTTGGTGTCAGTGGGGGTTCACAGATTCGGAGGGACTCTGGCAGGAGATGCCCTTTGGAGCGAAAATGTCAGGTCCCTAGCCACCCATATAACACGCCTGGGAGGATCGCTAACCTTTACAGGAAAGAAGAAAAATAGGTCAACCACCCCCCCCCCCCCAATCTATAATATTCACATTTAAGTGTGGTTAATTAAAAGTAAATGTATTCATTGTGAAATAAAATGTGGTTTCCCAGATTTAGGGTTGGGGATACCATGACGAATGTGAAACACAAAATCCTTTTGTCAAACTCCAATGTCTGCCTGACCGACACCAGTACACATTTGTTTCTTGACTAATAAAGTGTTGTAGTTCTAGAGCCTATAACTATTGTACAGACTAGAAAATCAGTGAAAGATAGCACAGTACACTGAAGCACTGTGGCGTACAGAGATCAACATAAAGTGTGACATGCAGTACTGTTGATAACGTGTAAAATGTTGATCAAGTACTTTAGGGAGAGAGAGCTCCTCAGAGACTGGGCATACGCTACAGTACATGATGAGAATTCAGTAATTATACTGCCACATGGTCTAATGTTTTCCAGAGGGTAGAAGATGGAAGCGGGCTGGGTTTTCTATGGAGCCCTCTGTAAGTAAAGGGACAGTGAAGCATTTCTTCTTATTTTGGCTCTCCACTCCAGAATTTTGGTAGGCAAAAAAGTGGAATGTTGTTGACTGGCCAAGTCAATCTCCAGATTTAAATAGTTTTCAATACTTTTGGAGCCCTGAAATAGGGGGCTCGGTTTAAAACTGGTGTACTATCTACTGTAAATGGTGAAAGCAATAAAAAAAAAAACGTTCTGACCCCACTAGTTGATTTCAAATCCAAACTGTTGGAGTTTAGAGTTAAAAGAAAACAAAATGCTTCCTCTTTCCAATACTTATGGAGGGCACTGTACTGTATGCTCTACAGTAAAATCTCAATTAGCCTTTTGTTCCATTAACACTAGAACAGCCATGAGTGCTGTGAGTAAAGAAAAATGTTATATCTTTGCACTCGATCAAATTTCAGGACCCTCCTTTCATGACTTTTCCTAGATATGTGCATTCTACCACCCAGTATCCTTACATTTTCAAAATCACATCAGGATAAGCTAATATAAAACTATTTTGCTGTTTTTCTGTGACTATATACCTAGGTGACTATATACCTAGGTGTCTATATACCTAGGTGTCTATATACCTAGGTGACTATATACCTAGGTGGTGATTATATACCTAGGTGACTACCGGTATATACCTAGGTGGTGACTATATACCTAGATGGTGACTATATACCTAGGTGTCTATATACCTAGGTGACTATATACCTAGGTGACTATATATCTAGGTGTTTATATACCTAGGTGTCTATATACCTAGGTGACTATATACCTAGGTGTCTATATACCTAGGTGACTATATACCTAGGTGACTATATACCTAGGTGACTATATACCTAGGTGTCTATATACCTAGGTGACTATATACCTATGTGACTATATACCTAGGTGGTGACTATATACCTAGGTGACTATATACCTAGGTGACTATAGACCAAGGTGACTATTCCTAGTTGACTATATACCTAGGTGACTATACCTATGTGTCTATATAACTAGGTGACTATATACCTAGTTGTCTATATACCTAGGTGTCTATATACCTAGGTGTCTATATACCTAGGTGTCTATATACCTAGGTGACTATACCTATGTGTCTATATAACTAGGTGACTATATACCTAGTTGTCTATATACCTAGGTGTCTATATACCTAGGTGTCTATATACCTAGGTGTCTATATACCTAGGTGACTATACCTAGGTGACTATATACCTAGGTGACTATACCTATGTGTCTATATAACTAGGTGACTATATACCTAGTTGTCTATATACCTAGGTGTCTATATACCTAGGTGTCTATATACCTAGGTGTCTATATACCCAGGTGACTATACCTAGGTGTCTATATACCCAGGTGACTATATACCTAGGTGTCTATATACCTAGGTGTCTATATACATAGGTGACTATATACCTAGGTGACTGTATACTGTACCTAGGTGACTATATACCTAGGTGTCTATATACCTAGGTGACTATATACCTAGGTGACTATATACCTAGGTGACTATACCTAGGTGACTATATGCCTAGGTGACTATATATCTAGGTGACTATATACCTAGGTGGTGACTATATACCTAGGTGTCTATATACCTAGGTGACTACATACCTAGGTGACTATATATCTAGGTGACTATACCTAGGTGACTATATACCTAGGTGTCTATATACCTAGGTGGTGACTATATACCTAGGTGTCTATATACCTAGGTGACTATATACCTAGGTGTCTATATACCTAGGTGACTATACCTAGGTGACTATATACCAGTGGAGGCTCCTCCATAGAGGTGGAGGAGGCCTGGCCTCCCCAATAATTTGAGAGAAGAGAGAGAGATTTAAAAAAGCAATAATTATATTTTTTATCAGACACACAACATACAATTCAGAATAATACTTCATCCATTTCTAATATTTATCCTGCAGAACAGCACTCATACACGCGTGTGGCGGAAAAAGGTACTACACGGAGGCCAGGCCTCCTGTCGGAAAGTGGTTTCTCATAGAAGTCAATGTAATGCAATTTTTTTCATGGCAATATGTGATTGGCCAAATCACTGAAAATGGGTGGGCACAGGAGGCCTGGCCTCCGTGTAGTACCGTTTTCCGCCACACGCGTATGAGTGCTGTTCTGCAGGAAAAATATTAGAAATGGATGAAGTATTGTTCTGAATTGTATGTTGTGTGTCTGATTGACATAGTGTTTGAGTGCTTTTGACATGTCATTGATTGTATGTAGTATGTTGTGGTGAATGTTGTGAGCCTGAGCAGAAGGGACAATAGCTGCTGCAGGCGGACCAGAGATTCATGCCAATTGTTTTGTTTATTTGATGACCCATTGTGCAGGCAATAAAAGCTGCTTCATCCACCATCCTGAGAGTGTCCCAATCCCTTCAGTACCGCCAAACACAAATTAATATTTTTTAACAAAGACAGATAAGAAGAACAGGGAACATTCCATCGCGAGTGAAGCGAGCAAGCGAAAAAAAAATTGGCCTCCTCAATTCTGGAAGTCACCAGCCACCACTGCTATATACCTAGGTGTCTATATACCTAGGTGTCTATATACCTAGGTGACTATTCCTAGGTGACTATATACCTAGGTGACTATATACCTAGGTGTCTATATACCTAGGTGACTATACCTAAGTGACTATATACCTAGGTGTCTATATACCTGGGTGACTATTCTTAGTTGACTATATACCTAGGTGACTATATACCTAGGTGTCTATATACCTAGGTGACTATATACCTAGGTGTCTATATACCTAGGTGGTGACTATATACCTAGGTGTCTATATACCTAGGTGACTATATACCTAGGTGTCTAAGTGACTATACCTAGGTGACTATATACCTAGTGTCTATATCTGGGTTTCCGTTAACCGGCAATTACCGGTCTTTGTCCGGTAAAATTTGTTGAAGTCCGACAAATTGAAAAGTCGTCGGACATATTGTCCGGTGAAAATAATTCCCTTTGAATACAATTCGCTAAAGTTCACATTCTGATTCCTTCTATTTTAAAAAAGACGAATATATAGGCTATGTATTTCTTTTATTATGATATGATTTGACACCGGCATGATGATGACTCCTAATGTGTAGGCCGGCCTATGCGAAACAGCGCACAGGTGCCACATGGGATTGATGCCAGATGGGATTACAGCTTAACCAGTCTATTACCGCTTAAACACAGTAGCCCATTCGGCGGTAACCCATGCCTATCTGGCAACCCTGCCAACCCGTCCACCATAGTAATACGCAAACGTTGCAGCTCAAAGTGCACCATAGCGAGCGATTAAATTAATGGAAAGATGGCAAAACAAAGTAAGCTTAGCAATTATTTCATGAAGCCAAGCAACAATGAGTCTGAGCCTGAGGAGAAGTCTGACTCTGAAGAGATGGAGGCCGCAGCGGCTGACGCCGTCGTGGCTCCTCCAGCCAAGAAGTCTCGTGGATTCAGAGTTGAATGGAAAAAAACTTTCCCCTGGCTGCGTTTAGATGAGGAAGCCGGAAAAATGTTCTGCTCACCGTGCGAAACATCGGGGAGGAATAATGGATTCACGAGAGGAGCAACTAATATGAGAATGTCGGCTCTCACTGATCACAGTCGGTGCAGTGACCACATATCGGCGGTCAGTTTGAGGCAACAGCAAACCGCTATGCAAGGCCACTGTGAGCAGGCTAATGCAACGGCTAACAATAAGCTGCACTCTCAGCTATCAGGTCAGGCTATTTTATTTAAGGCTATCCCCTATCTATCTGAGAAAAGGCATAGGCGATAGGCCTAGGCTGTAACATCGAACGGAAATTAGCCTATACATACGCATTGCAAGTTAATTTAAAGCCTATTTATTTTCAAAGAGTTTTATTCTATTTTATTTTATCTGATAAAAGGCATATGAACGGAAATTAGGCTAGCCGTGTCACGCCAGAAGCCTACATGCTTGCACTGTTACTGTTCAATAAAATGTTATACATCTAGACATTGTGGTATTTCTTTATATACGTATCCCAGACTGCCTATCAATTGTTTCTCAATAAACAGTTATGTTCTTCCCATTGTCATACTCCCGAGCTAAACGAAATGCCTTCCCAACCAGCGAGACTTATAGAAATGACGTTGTTTTATTGATTTAAAAAAAAGGGTAAAACTGGAAAGAGAAAATAGAAAACTCACATTAATCCCAAACAATTTAACAAACTTCAGTTAACGTAATGTGGAGTCCGTTCATTGATCGATGCTGTCTGTTCAGTTCCCAGTGAGGCGCCCGTTCAGCGCTGGACCCGTTCAGCGCTGGATTTGACGCATGGCATAGCGCGCATGCGTCAAATCATGTTATATTATTATATATTATATAGCTCGCATCTAATCGTATCGGATGAGAAATAGACATTAAATGGCATATATAGGCCGCTACACAACAGTAATCACCGCGACAAACAGCTATATTAGATTTTGGAAAAAAAAAAAAAAAATTGGAAAAAAAAAACATTTATATTTTAATATGATGACCGGAATATATCACGTTTGTCCGGTAAATCGAATTCTTCCCGGACACGATGTCCGACGGCAAAGTTTTCTAACGGAAACCCTGGTCTATATACCTAGGTGACTATACCTAGGTGACTATATACCTAGGTGACTATATACCTAGGTGTCTATATACCTAGGTGACTATACCTAGGTGTCTATCAGTGGAGGCTCCTCCATAGAGGTGGAGGAGGCCTGGCCTCCCCAATAATTTGAGAGAAGAGAGAGATTTAAAAAGCAATAATTATATTTTTTATCAGACACACAACATACAATTCAGAACAATACTTCATCCATTTCTAATATTTATCCTGCAGAACAGCACTCATACACGCGTGTGGCGGAAAAAGGTACTACACGGAGGCCAGGCCTCCTGTCGGAAAGTGGTTTCTCATAGAAGTCAATGTAATGCAATTTTTTTCATGGCAATATGTGATTGGCCAAATCACTGAAAATGGGTGGGCACAGGAGGCCTGGCCTCCGTGTAGTACCTTTTTTCGCCACACACGTATGAGTGCTGTTCTGCAGGATAAATATTAGAAATGGATGAAGTATTGTTCTGAATTGTATGTTGTGTGTCTGATTGACATAGTGTTTGAGTGCTTTTGACATGTCATTGATTGTATGTAGTATGTTGTGGTGAATGTTGTGAGCCTGAGCAGAAGGGACAATAGCTGCTGCAGGCGGACCAGAGATTCATGCCAATTGTTTTGTTTATTTGATGACCCATTGTGCAAGCAATAAAAGCTGCTTCATCCACCATCCTGAGAGTGTCCCAATCCCTTCAGTACCGCCAAACACGAATTAATATTTTTTAACAAAGACAGATAAGAAGAACAGGGAACATTCCATCGCGAGTGAAGCGAGCAAGCGGAAAAAAAATTGGCCTCCTCAATTCTGGAAGTCACCAGCCTCCACTGGTGTCTATATACCTAGGTGACTATACCTAGGTGACTATACCTAGGTGTCTATATACCTCGGTGTCTATATACCTAGGTGACTATATACCTAGGTGACTATATAGTATACCTAGGTGACTATATACCTAGGTGTCTATAAACCTAGGTGGCGTTGTCGGACAACTTGGCCGCTTGACATTTTCTCAATATCTGTTTTAATATCACACAAACAGGCAATAATGAGCTATGGTATCAAAGTACACACACATTAATGGACACCATGGAATATGTTTCTTCATAATGGTTTCTATAGTATAAAATTAATTCTTCAAAACTATGAGTGATTTTGACATATTTTAAACATAATATTGCAAAACTTTGCTCCTTGTTTGGAATTCCTTCATTCCACCTATTGGCATGGCCATTCATCTCCATAAATCTCACTATGTATGCATAGACAGCACTGACAAATGAGGATGCTGACTCTCACATTGGGCTGATAGGGCAAAGCATGAACAGTATAGGCAAGGCCCTAGTGTATCCATGTAAGAAATGGAAGAAAGGCATTCGGAATGCAATTAGCAATTATCAGATGATGTGTGAATAGACATGATGCTGCAAGACATTCAGTTCACATCTAGCACACAAATGTATTTGCATTATTCTTGGAACGTCTTTAAGAAGCTAAATCAGGGAGCACAACAATCAAATAACATTATAATCTACATATGCGTTATGCAATACTGTAATAATATTATAATGATAATAAAACTATTACAAAACTGTCAGTATAACAGTCATACTGTGCTCAATCGATGGTAGAAAATGAGTGTATTAATTTCACTTAAAGGAAGTAAACATATTTTATTTTTTTATATTAAAAACTGTTATGTATTGTCATTAAAGGTGGAATCCGTAATTTCCGCAACTCGAAAGGCCCATCACTTGAGTCTTAAACCAAGACACGAGGGCATGGTTATGGTTAGGGTTAGGCCCTAGCAAGGATTAGGGTTAGGGTTAGGGTTAGAATCCTTGCGATCGTTCTGGCTCGTAGGGCCTAACCCTAACCCTAAATAATTATTAAACCGAGGGAAGGGATTACTAAACCGAGGGAACGAATTACAAAACCGAGGGAACGGATTCACACATCAAATATTTTTTTTCTACCACTCTCCGACTACTCTCCTCTTGGTTACATTAGCTATGGGAATTGTGAAACCTCGCAATAGAGCAAAACAAATCTTGTTGTGAAAAATGTGTTTTCCGTTTTTTTGCATATGACGAAAATGTAAGCGATGAAGAACCCACTCAATATCATAACCAACACATTATTAGCAAAGTTGGGTGAGGGGTAGTATTCGTATTAGTGTGGGAGTGTGTGTTTAGCCACCCCCACACCCCAGCTGTATTTAAGTAGCCATGCGCATGTGGACCTGTTTGTTGACAAGTTTACAAGATGGATGCTGACACTCTCGCTAATGCTATCAACAGAATTTCAGAAGCCGGTGGAAATATCGACAGTGGGCAATTAATGAACTCCTTAATTTTGGACTACTTACATGATAGGAACTCAGAATCTGAAGATGACGATGACGAAGAAGTCGACGGAATTTCAAACATTGATCTCAACATCAGTTCTGACAAGGAGGCAGAAGAGGACTGTGTGGCGCTGTGGCTGTGAGCATCGAAAACAGAGCTGCCAAGTCTCACGCAATCACCGTGAGACTCACGCATTTCAACCAGTTCTCACGCTCTCACGCCGCATCTCTATTTCTCACGGCGAGAAATAACAATTTGTTTTACGGGACTTGAGGTCTTTCTGCACGCGCGTTAACTTGAGTCTGCAATCGAAGCGGCAGGCGAGCGCTGATGGAAGAACCTGTGTTCACGCAAGCTGCAAGAACGTAGCAAGCAGTGTTGCCAGATTGGGCTACTTTTGGTCACTGGACGGGTGGATTCGGCAGCTTTTAGACCGGTTGGGCTGGACATTGTCAATTCCGTCTGGCAACCGTGGTAGCAAAATATGTGCATACATTACATTACAACATCGTATCTGGTAGCCTACTGGACTGGGTTGCACCAATATGGCGTAAGTCATTATAAATGCATTTGTTTCTCTACTGTAGAGAACATAACCAGGTACATTAATAATAATTGTTAAAGGAGCATAGTCTACTACTTGCTACTGAGATGCTAACCCGACGGATTGTCCGGTTGAAGCGCTGTGCGTCCTAGTTTGATGTGTTGCTGTTGGTTATATAAGATCCGTAGTCGTTGGTTTGCTGCATAATAAACATTTATTGTGTTACTATGTGCCAACAATGGCTTAATCACTGGTACAAACAATAACAATAACAAACTTAGCGCCCTTGCGGTCAAACCTATTTGCCCTTCCGGGGTCAACACCTGACGACAACAACAACAAATGTGCTACCTGATAAACACCTGCCTCAGGTATTGTGACAGCGCCACCCCATGCCCACACAGTGAATTACAACACGTATCACGTATCACAAATATCTGGCTCCTACAATAGTAATAATAAATAGTAATTGCAATTTACAATACAAATACAACAATTGAGGTCCCTCAAAAAAAAATGGGCCGCGCTACGCGCGCACAACATCAACCACCAAGGCCTCATTCTGACCCAGGAAAAACCCTGGTATGTAGCCTACTGTATAACATGATAGCCATCTATGAGCAATGCACTGTATATAAGATGATGACCAAGGGTCTTTCTGCTGCTGACCAAGGGGCTGAGTCCTGTTGATGGGGCCCAATTTTCTTTTAGAGTCTGTAGGCTACTGTATTTGTTCATTAAGATTTCATAAATATTATATATTGTCTGAATTTTTGTCTTGTTTTATAAAATGTTAATTATTTTCATTTCTTGTGCTGGTTTATTATGAACAACATGTAAAATTGCAGGAAACTAGCACAAATAATTGGGTGGGCGAGAGGGGCCGCTGCCGCAAAAACGTGCACAGTTTTGGGTCGCTCCACCGCCAAAAAATCTCACTCCAAACTTTTGGTGAAACTTGGCAGCCCTGATCGAAAAGGTTTTAAGATCAGTATATGCTGTAACAGTAGACGCTGATTACGAAACAGAAATTGACAAGATAAGAAACTTTGATTGCAGGTGCCAGCAGAGACGGAAAGTCAAAACAACAGGCTGCCTTTTGCAGCCAAAGACTGTCTCCAGAATTGATATAATAGTACCAGACTTAACACAGCGTCGTTGTCAACAGACAACAAAGACATGCTTGTTTTGGGAACTATACTAAAATATATGAACGATTCAGAAACAAAGCAATGCACAAATAAAGTTTCTACGAAACGACACTTTCGGTGAACAACCTACACTAAGTTTTAGTGAGTTACATGTGTTGTTTACTAGGCTAGCCTAACCTAGCCTAACCTGTTAGGATAGCCAAACAGTTATTTGTTGTTTTGTTAGTAAGGTAGATAGTGCCTTTGTTAGCATCAGCTATCAAACCACTGAATCTGTGTGCTCACCACAACTATACCTCTACTTAGAATTCTACAAAACTAATAGATGGTGGGAGGAAGAAATAGGTTGCCAAAGATAAAACATAATGACGAAATAGATTTGTTGCAGACCTACTAAACATGCAACATACTGTACAGTATTTTTCATGCACCATTTTAGTGTGTGTGTGTGTGTGTGTGTGTGTGTGTGTGTGTGTGTGTGTGTGTGTGTTGGGGTTTGACTGCATTCATCATTCAGATTAGCACCTCTTAGCACCTATTAATGTGATGTTCACCATTTCTTCAGATAAAGGTTCTGTTTAAAAAGCACACTATAATCGTGACAGAATCTAGGATGCAATAATACATTTTGACCGTTTCGCAGATGCTTTTATCCAAAGTGATTTACAATTAGAGATTTGTAGAGATTACAGGAATAGTCTCCCTTGAGTAATTTAGGGCTAAGTGCCTTACTCAAGGCCACACTAGTGGTGGTGTTCCCAGGTGGGATTTCAACTCATGACCTTTTGATCATCAGTCTAGCTCAGTGTTTCTCAAACCTCTCCTCGGGGACCATATGCTTTGCACTTGATTAGTTGAATCAGGTGTGCTGGTGGTGGAACCGATCAAATATGTGGAACGGCTGGTGGTCCCCGAGGAGAGGTTTGAGAAACACTGGTCTAGCTCACTATCCACTAGGCCACCACTACCCCTTTTGAATGTCTGTCATACAGGGATGAGCAACTCATTATCATTCATTATTAACCATGAAATATATTTTGGAGGTATAACGTAATGCTAACTTGTCTTAGTTTATCATCTGAACACTTGTGTTGAGTTTGATGCATCATGTTCATAACCATTGGAAGCTGTACTTGGGAATAAATGTCTTATTTACAGCTTAAATGTCTTTTAGCTGTAATTTATTCTTCAGTGTTTTATTTCATATTCTTAATACTAGGTTGGGAAATAGCGATGATGGAATCTCAAGCTCTGTCTGCTCCTGGGGTCAGTGGCAGTGTGTAGCTGGGGGGTTGGTTATCTTTCAACAAGCTCTGTGTAAACTGCTGTTCTCTGTGTAAACTGCTGTTCTCTTATGGGGAAGGAGATTCAGGGGACAAAGGAACAGTGGTGCAGAATCCATACACCCCAGGCCACCACAGATACATACAGTATACAAACACACACACACACACACACACACACACACACACACACACACACACAGATACAAACATACAAATACACACAAACATACTTGTGAAACACACCACAAACACATCTCTCTAATAGATCATCTTTGCGTGAGTGTGTCCACATGAGATATTGAATGTCTATTATTATTATTATTATTATTATTATTATTATTATTATTATTATTATTATTATTATTATTATTATTATTATTATTATTATAGACATTCAGACTCTCATGCAGACACACTCACACAAAGATGGACTGCCCTTGAGGGAGTACTCCAAGTAAAGACATTGATTGTTTTCCTTCTGCACTTTTCAGGAATTCAATGTCGATATCCAAGGTGTGTTGATGGGTGGATAAAAGCACTTTCAGGCTACTGATTGAGGCTTTACAGAAGCAAACTAGGGTTCAAAGAAATTTCTGAACCTGCTCTGGGGGGGGATTTAATTAATGAGAAGCTAAATGCTTGTCAATTACAGTATTAAGCTGAAATAAACATGTTCCCCTACTGTGAGAAGGTCATTGGACAGATTGCCATTATCATCATTCATCGATATGCCATTGAATCGCCTCTTATATTGAAACACCATGAAATAAAAAGGAGACATCTACTGTATGTTAGTTAACTTGTTATCTATTGATGGGAGTACTATACAATTACAACAACCAATGTTAGAACTCACCTCGATGACAGCAGGAAGTAAGCAAGTCATCAAAAGGACATATCTCAGATTATATGGATTTTGTCTTTGATTCTAAATGTCTAATTTGTTTTACGAAAATTGCTTATTTCAGACCAAAATGGTTGTGTATTAATATATGTTCTAAAGTACTTTATACTTTATACTTTATATTAATACTCCAGTGTAAAATAGACACAGTCCCCTTTTGCATAGGGTGGATTTTAATGTTTGTGTCTGGATGGTGGAATGATTGATGAAACTGATAAACAGCTTCATGAATTAAAAATGTGCATCTGATTTGCCAGCTTCTCCGCTGCTATGACATACAATTGATTATTATTATGATGATTATGACATAATTTACATTGCTGACAGAATGACACAAAAATTACCTTGTTCATACAATGACAAAATCTGCTCCTCTGGCACTTAAGCAAATGCTCAAACCATTTGAATCATCGTCTAACTAATACTGTATGACATTGGCCCTTTGAGGTAAGGCGTACCACATTATGGCTCATTCCAACACCTGCGGTCCTTAACGACGTTTCAGGGACACAGTATGTGAGGGAGCCTCACCTTGATGTCAGTTCACCCCTTCTTCATGTTGCAGGATGGTATTGTACATATATATATAGTATAGTATTTGTATGATATTAACAGAACCTAATTGGAATGACAGTCAGGAGCCCAACCACTAGGGCCGAGCACCTAGAGCCTTTACCTACCAGCTCAGGTTACACTTTACCTACCAGCTCAGGTTACACTTTACCTACCAGCTCAGGTTACCCTGACGTCTGATAAGTGCACATCACCCAAATGACAAAATCACATATTTAGTTCCTTACCCTGAAATGTATTTATGGACGAGGACAAACTTCAATCAGCACTTTTGTTCTGTTCTGTTTATCTGGGCACGGTAATTAACAGCTACTGGTTATAATTGTTAACCAAAGTCAAGTTAGTGTGAAATGTTTTACGAAAATGTTACAAAATCATCTTAAATTCTCTGAAGAGAATAATCAAACATGCTTAGGGTCAAACAAACTTAGGGTCCATTGACTTGCATTGGGTTTTGGTTAAAGTGCTAACAATTAGCTGTTCTCATGCCAAGATAAACAGAACTAAAGTGTGTATTGAAGTCTGTTCTTATCCATATACTCCTTTCAAAATAAGTACCAAATATGTGATTTTGTCATTTTGGTGAACCATCCCTGTCCATCTCCCAATGTAGTGCAGTTCACAAGCTTTAAGTAAGTAATTCCCACTGCTACTTAGTTAACTAAAACACTACTTTAGATTGTTAGCAGGCTCACAAAACAATCTGCGTTAGTTGACTAGCGAGTGTGTCGTTGATTTTTCCAGCACCCCGGACCCCTAGTCAGAGTGGACAGAGGCCGCTACTATCCGCTCACACAGCTGAATCGGGACAGCTGTGCGGGCCGGGGAAGTCCAAGATAAAGGACCTCTACACACTACGGGAGAGGGAGAGCTACCAGCCACTCGCTACGGAGACGGGTGAGAGACGCTTCACGGTGAGCATTTGAAACATTAATAGAATAGCGGTTGTGTTTGTGACCAGACCGAGTGAAGCAGGACGGAGAAGACCGGGACGCGCCTGAACACGGAGGAGAGAGAGAGACCGATTACCCCTGAACCCTCCGGCGAGAGGTGACCTTTACTTAACCAGATAAAATCAATTGAGAACAAATTCTCATTTTCAATGAAGATCTGGCCAAGAGGCCCCGGCAAGAATAAAAACAAACATATAAACAGAAATACTCGTCAACATAGAACAATACATACAAAACATTAGAAGACAGTGAAGATAAATAATCTTCGGGGGGGGGGGCAATCAGCAGGAACAACAGTCAACTATGACCTGCTGATGTTTATTTTCGAAAGTGATGAGTGATGTGAGTGCTGTGAGTTTGAGTGTATTCTGTACGGTGGTCCAATCAAAACTAAAGGAGTCACCGAGTATCCCCGGACCCAGGGTTCGAGTTATAAGCTGAACTCTGTGGGGGTCTCCAAAATAACAGTGCGAAATGTTCTCATGCACGCGCGAATCATGCCCACACAGCGATGGGACTTACAAGTTTTAATTAGCTATAGGCAGTAGCGGATTAAGGTGGTCAGTGGCCCTAGGCTACTCCTTTGTGTGAGGACCCCCCGCCCCCATACACAAGCCTCCCCCCTCCCCAAAATATACAACTCACGAGCACCCTGCACACACACACCACTCATAATGCTTTACCATAAAACACTTAAACACTTTAATAACACAATAACACAACAGTGTTAATAATGCAAAGAATAAAAAAAGGTTCAGTGCATTCAGTTCTGTCTCTATTGCTCTCCTCTCCCGTTGTCTCTCTGTTACTGTCCTGTTGTCTGTCTCTCTGTTGCTGTCCTGTTGTCCGTCTCTCTGTTGCTCCCCTCAGCTCTAAATGACAGAAATGAATTAGCTAATTAGTTGGCATGTAAACATATAGTTAGGGTTGGGTACAGTTTGGGTTTTATTCGATACCGGTGACAAATCGATACTTTAAAAACGGTACCGGTACCGAAACATCAGGTAGCCAGCTAGCAGGTAGCCTAGGGGTTAGAGAGCAATTCACCGGAGATAAGAGCAAGCTGTTACAATCCGGGTTACCAAGAACACTGCATGGACACTTGGAGCTGGACATGTTTTGTTCGGGTTGTGGATTGTAAACTAATGTTTCATTGGTGTTTTGTTCTGTCTGCAAGCTGAAAGGATATTAACGACTGATATACGGATTATAGCGTCTTTGTTGTTTGACGTCGCAGAGAAAATGTCGGGCAGAACAATGACACGGCAAGTACTGTTGTTCATCTCGGTCCTCTCTCTCAGTTCAGTGCACGGGCAGGTCAGTTACTCCATTCCCGAGGAAATGGCGAAAGGCTCTTTAGTCGGTAACATAGCGCAGGATTTGGGTTTGGATTTAAAAAGACTGAAATCAGGTAAAGCTCGTATTTATACTGGAGACAGCGCAGAATACATCGAGCGCAGAATACATCGACGACCCCCCCTCCCCCACCACCCGGAGACTCTCTACCGAAACCGTGGAACAATGGGCAACCCCCCCCATCCCCCAATCCTCAACTTGACGATGACCTGAATGGAGACTACTGACACTGTACATACTTTGTGTTTTGTCCCCCGCCCCCACCTGTGGTGTATGTCCCCACCTGTCCTACCCGCTGTACATACCTTATGTTTTGTTGTATTGTTCTTCCCATGTTGGATGTATGTTGTATTATCTTGTAGATAGTACTAGTTTTTTGTCTGTCTTACATGTAACGATGAATTGAGTATCAAGGACCCCAATTGAAATAAGCCAGTGGCTTTCTTGGGTTTTTATCCTGTTAGTTGACCTTGTATGTAATATGTACTTTCATGTACCTACTTCTGCAAATCTTCTAATAAAGTTCTCAATCAAAATCAATCAATCAATCCTCATCCTCATCCTCCTCCTCAAATACCAACATATCCTGACGCCACAGCTGCAGGCTACTCATTTCACCACATCAACAGCCCCACATGAAACAACAGCTATAAAAGCGATAGTCACACATGTATCTCGGCCAATAATTGTGTTATTTTTGCTATACAGAAGGAGCGAAAAATATGTACACTAGGTTAGTAAAAAGTAAAAGCCACCTTACCTTTACGGAGACAAGATAGACCAAAGTGGTCTGTTTTCAGTAGGCTGCGGTCGCGGTCCTGGAACCCATGATGCTGACGTCCGATGTCCTTTCTTTATCCAAGATTGGATGAACGGGAGAGGGTCAAATTTGTCAGCAGGGCTAACGTTAGGTGTCATAGCAGGTTTCTTTGATAAAAACCCGAAATGTTCTAGGCTTGATGACCCGGTCGGCAGCAGTGGCCTTTTTTTGGGCGGCATGGTAGCTACTGTATGTATATACTCCTGTATAGCTAATGAATGAATGTTTGCTTCTCAATAATAGGCTAGGTGCACGATCTCCACTACTTCCTGAAAGGCACCTTGCATGAACATATCCTGTCTCACTCTATTGGTTTAATTGATTAATCAGCTGTGCACTGTGTGTTCCAACGGTTTACCGCACAGCTGATTAATCAACCTTTTGCTGTTGCTCAATATTCTACTGCGCCCCATGGTGTCTTGGTGGTGAAGTGCAGGCAGTCAAAGGCATACTGTCATTCACAGGAGATTAATGGTGCGCGTAGTTCTTTTGGAAAACGTGTTTATTTTACAATATTTATAATATAAATTAAATAATATTCATTACATTGACATTTTGATCAAATAATAGTTGTGGTAATGTATTATTAGCGACCCCCACAGATTTTTGATTTTACTGCCTTCAAGGGAGCTCAGACCATCTCTATGGGAGCTCAGCTCCCATTGGCTCCCACATAACTCGAATCCTGCCCGGACCACAGAGACCGATTACCCCTGAACCCTCCGGAGAGAGGAACGGAGTACCACAGAGACCGAGGCGGAACCCCACCTAACGACCCCGGGCCAGCCAGCCCACCCTGACGCCAGCAGGTGGAGGGGTCCTCAGTTATCCTTTTTTGTGTTGAACACCCGAATCATTTAGCATAAATACAGGTGAGTTTAAATACAAATTAAAGGAGCATCACATGCTTGAAACACAATTATTTCTTACCATTTTCAATAATTTTCATTATATATATCATCGTTTCTCAACGGGGGCGGTACCGCCCCCCAGGGGGCGTTCAGACAACATCGGGGGGCGCTGGAATATTTTTAAAAGGGGGGCGTTGAGGTGTTCTTGGGGGACGTTCACGCATAAAGTATTTTTCTCATGAAAAACAGCTGTCAGCAGTGTTATTACGGGTACGTTCGTAAATGCACGAACGGTCAGTTCGCTCGGACAAACCGTCTTTTCAGTCAGAGCACCCATCTCTGAGCGCTCTGAACTTGGCCGGGCTCTGTGACGCAGACACATGTAGAGCAGGGCCCCAAAAAAAATAAAGTGAGTGTCATCAAGAAGATGGAGAAGCTAAAAACTCAGCTAGCAAAGGCAGAGCTTTTGATAGTTTCCAATGTGTCTGGGTAAGCTGCATTGTAGAAGAATCTTGACAGTTCATGTACAGTACAGAAATTGCAATACTATGCTAGGCTACGATAGAAAGAACCCCGGTTCATCCCATCTGTAACGTCATGTTGACCATGGATGCACCATAGCTAATGCTAGCACAAGCCAACTTTCAATGCCCAACTTCTATGAGTGTTTTCCTTGTAGGCTATGCTTGAGTGACATATGTTTCAGTTTGTGGGCTCATTGTAATTGTTGGCTATAAGCGAAACATTTCTTATTTTAGTTGTGATACTCAGTCCATGTCCCCGCCAGTGACGTGCCAAATACTCACTCCCCGCGTATACACACTACCCTCTGCGCTTATGCGTTCGCTTCCTTTCAATACAGCTTATTTAATTGAGTTAAAATGAGTGCTAATACCATACCACCATACCAGAACATCACAGCCGGAACAAAAAAGCGATCGTATTGTAACCAGTCCGGAAAGCTCTCTGTCGCTTACCAATAATCGAACCTAGAGAAATCAGCTACGAATGTCCCCTCCCCTCGCAGGTTCATCACAGTATATTACATAAATGTATTACTGTTAAGTGTTGTTGTGGATGTTATCCCTAGTGCCATTCTGAAGTTAGCATTGCGATGTGTTCGTCTTAACGTTTACAAACTAAAATATCCGATCGCTTTTTTGTGATATGTTGCTCCTCTTGTGATGTCCTGGAAACTAACACATAAGCACTCCGAACAGCTGTCAGCGTCTTTTGTTGCAATAGGAAACCACTACTCTGCTTGCGATTGATCAGCTGTCAGCAGTGTTATTACGGGTACGTTCATAAATGCACGAACGGTCAGTTTGCTCGGGCAAACCCGTGTTTTCAGTCAGAGCACCCATCACTGAGCGCTCCCAGAGCGCAGAGCTCTGAACTTTGGAACTTTGTTATGTTTTGATATGAGAAATTCGAACTAAGTGGTCAGTTTATGAAAATAATACCATAGAATACTAAATAAAATATTTAAACAATAGCCCCCTAGCGTTTGCCACCATATTGTGACACCACCTCCCCCCAAAGTCCAATCAAAAATGAATAAATATTAGCATCATAAAACAGCAATTTGGCGAAATGCAACACCAGCACACTTAAAAAACGAACAATGTTAGTTGTAATGTACAGTTTTGTAGCCTACTGTTTGTTCTGCACCGGACATGTGTGAAATTTCTGCTGTGTTATTGTTGTTCTGTGATATAACACAGAATATTAGCCAACATTAATATTCAGGAGAAAATAAAATAAGCCTACTTTTTTTGATGGGGGGCGGTAAGAGACCTGGATAATGGACAGGGGGGCGCTGGCCCAAAAAAGGTTGAGAACCACTGATACTGTATATATAATCATTTTCCAGTTCTTTTTTGGAATTGTGTGTGGAATGGTATCAGATTTGGCTTTTTTCCAGCTTTTTTGTGCTCCAATGCAAACAAAAGAAATAAACATGTGAATACCATACCAACATTTTTTAAATAATAATAGTAATCTTTCAGACTCGGGGAGATGATTGGCTGTCAATCTCACTCTGATATTGTTTACTGTACGTGCGACCTGTGCGTCATTTGATTTAAGAGAAGGTGATTTATGTGACCTTCAGAGTGTAACGATTTACATGACCTTCAGAGTGTAACATTGCAATTAGCTAAAATGGGGGAAAAGACCTACAAGTCGGGCTCCCAAAAAAGAAAGGAGAAAGAACGGAGGAAGAACTTGGTGGCCTCGTGTGTTCCACTCACAAAATTCTTCTCAACGCAACCCTCCACATCTGGCAAATTTCCCGCTAGCGATAACGTTAGCGAAGTAAGTGGGTCTTTTGGTCGGACTCGGGAGGATGAACAGCATAGGCCTACAGCTGGCTCCGTTCATGCGGCTGTGGAAAGCAACCACCGCGACGATGATGATAGTGATGAGGATAATATAAACGATATTTGACAGTGACAACACAGGTGAAGGTCTAGTTAGCGATACTGGAAATGATGATGATGATGATGCTGATGCTAGTGCTAGTGCTAGCCCCACTACTCGCCAAGCAATTGAAGAGGAGGCAGCTAACGTTATGCGGGAAAGCAATGATGGAAGTGAAAATGATGATCCGGACGCCACCGCTATGGAAACCGAGGCTGAGCTGGGCGCAGAAGAAGCACCCCCCCCCCCCCTCGTAGTCGGACCCATACTTAATACTGAAGAGCAGTACCCAACGGGTTCTCCACAGATGACGCTACCAACAGAATCCAGAATCTTGCCGACTTCTATGCTGGAGACGTGTCATCCGATCAGGTGTTAGTTGAATTTCTTTCTTTCCGTGCTTTGTATAATCAATTGGAAATACAGTTGAGCCCCACAGCTGTTCTGCCATTCCTGGTTTGCAACGATATGCATAGGGCATTTCCCAACATCACTATGTTGTATGGTGTTTACGGAACACTCCCTGTTACCAGAGCAAATGCAGAACGCAGCTTCAGCTGCCTGAAGTTGATGAAAACTTCAATCCATGCAAGCATGAAGGAGGCTAGACTGTCACACCTCGCATTACTCTCCATAGAGAAGGATATTGCCATTGACAAGGATACGGTGGTCGAAAGGTTTGCAAGAGTGAAGGAGAGGAGGATGCAACTGCGTTGAGGACACATTTATTGTAGGCCTGTATATAGTTTGTTCGGCCTGTTCGGGAATAGGCCAGTTCAAGTCTGTTGGACATTGGATGTTTTTTTTCTTGTTTCCAAAAAACGGACTATGGATTGCTGGAATCGGGATTGCTAGAAGCTCAGAAGTTACTCTGGATGAAGACATCATTGGTAAGTTGAGTTGTTTCATATTCATTCATTTGTAAATCTGTCAACCGCTGTGTCTCCTTAATTTGTGTTGGTATAGTCAGTCACACATTGTTTGCACTTCTAGTTTGTTGTGTGTGGCTTGATTATGTGGCTTGATTGTGTACTAGGCTATACTATATATATACTATAGTATAACTATACTATGGCTGTGTATGAGAATCCAACAATCACATGTTAAATTGGTCAAATCCATGGTGCTGACCATGGTGCTGAAGTAGGCTACAGCACAGCAGTTGTTTCGTTTAGTATCAGCAGTTCGCTCTTTACCGATAAATCCATGGCACTGTCCATTTTGTTGAGTTGAAACAGCCACATTATCTGTCTGCATCTGCTACGTAAATTAGACTCAGTCATAGGGCCCACGACAAGGCCCCACCCCCGCTGCAATGAACCATTAGCTCCGCCCCTGCTCTAGCTCCATTAGCTCCGCCCCTGCTCTAGCTCCATTAGCTCCGCCCCTGCTCTAGCTCCAGTGTGTGTACATTCCCCTGGTCATTGTGAGAGGGTTGCCACAAAGTTCACACATTTGTACACTCACAATAAGTAAAAGGGGATTTGATGCTGTAAACGTGGACAGCCATTAGTTGTATTTCCATAAAAGACAAGCGAATTTCGAAACGCGAATCATGAAATGCGGATCAGGCTGGGTGTTTCATTAAAATGTAAGCAAATTTCGAAACGCGAATCGGAGCGTTTCCATTAACTTGCTTGGAACAAATCAGCTAGGCTAGGTAAAACGTAATTTGGTCAGAGGATGACGTGGTATAGACTACGTGTCTACATTATACACATGTTGTGGAAGTAAAAAACATACCAGCTAGCATTGGCCATGTTGCAGACTGTCCCACTCAGGGTTGCCAGATGGGGCGGGCTACCGTTTTTTGGTGGATTTAGCGTTTTTTAGACTGTGGTTAGGCTGGAAGTTGTCATGCCCATCTGGCAACCCTGGTCCCACTGAAAGCTAGGCTAGTTAGCTAGGCTACGTAAAACGTAATTTCGTCAGTTACAAGTATAAAGTTACACATGTATAAGAACTCTCCCAACAGCAATGCAAAAACACATACAAAATATTTTTGAAAAGTACAATAACGCAATATTTCTTTTAACAAAGTGTGGTGTGCATCTCCAGCAGTGCGATATCTGTTTACATACTATCTGTAGACTCTCCGCTGCTTCACTCTTCCACTTGCGCAAAATGGGCCAGGGTTGGTCAAATCCTTAGTTGGGCATCTCGTTTCCTGGTATATTGTGGCATTTCTTTGCTGTTTGCCATCACGTAGGGGAATAACCAGGAAGACGCAGACAGCAGAAACAGCTGAGGCACGTGAGTTGAAATTCTCTACGTCAGAGTGACCTGTTTCCATCACACCCGATGCGAGTCAGGGGCGATTCGCGTAAGGCGAAAAAACCACCGCGAGCGTATCGACTTTGGGCGAATTAGAGGCGATTCGTATCGAGTTTATGCAAATCAAGCCGTTTCCATAAAAATGTTCATACGAATCATCTCAAACTGACGCGAATCACCGCGAAATACGAATCAGAATGGTTTATGGAAACGCACCTAGAGATATATAGCCACTTATTCCCAGCACTGAGCCACCAAGGAAACGATACACAGTTAGAATGGCACACGCCCAAAGAATGTGCTGCAATGGAGTGCTATTAGTACACTGTCATTGGCCATGACCATAAGGATGCTGTTTTTGGTTGTAAGTAATAATCCAACAACATTTAGCAGATTAATAGGCGGTGTGGGGGTGGGGGGCACACAGTTTTCATTCCTATTCATAAAACAAACTACCAAATACAAGAGTACGATAAGAGTATGAATATCTGAAGTTCCAGGTACACACTGCCCAATACCCCCCCCCCCCCCCCCCCCCCCGAAAATAAATACCCCAACTCCTGAGGAGGTTCCAGAGTTCAAAGGTTGGAGTGATTGACCAAATCATTATCATCATCATCATCATCATCGTCATCACATTCTATATATGAATGTACAGTATGTTCATATACATTATGTATACATTATGTATATGAACATACATAATTATGTATTGAATTCAACCCTCCCAAATAAAGCTTCAGTAATGCCCTGACCTGGCCCAGTAGTTCGGGGAGGCCCAGCACCTGTCCAGTAAACACCCCGAGGCAGATGAAGACGGAGTTGAACTGGCCGATGGAGCCTCTGATGTGTCTGGGGGAAATCTCCCCCAGGTACATAGGCAGGGTGCTGAGAGCAACACCTGTCAGAAGAAACATAAATACAAAAGAAAAAGAGAATGAACATGAATATGTGACACAGTCCGGTGAAAACGTTGACAGGATTAGAAGCTTTCAAATGATGTGTCATACATTGAAATCAGAAAAAAGTTGAACAAGATATGCATATTTGATACATGGCTCCTTTGTACTGCAAACACACTCTTAAGGATTCCATGGCAATCCTGTCTCTGCTATTATTGGCACCGATTCAGTTATCTGTCTCATACCATGTACGTCCGTATGAGTCATTGGAAGTCTTCACCATCTCCTGGCTACTATGTTTAGCTGGATAATGGTCCAGATCTCTCCAGCCTAGTGGAAAGAGCACTCACCAGAGTCCACCCCGATGATGAAGCGCCCGATGATGAGCATCTCAAAAGAGCCCGCCTTCTCCCCCAGGGCCATCAGCAGAGCGGCGATCACTGCAAAGCTGTTATTCAAGAGCAAAGTGCCCTTCCTACAGAGAGGGGGGGGGGGGGTGTGAAGAATGTCAAGGATAGCTACAGGTAAGAACATAGTGTAAACAGTGTTCAAATATATTGTAAAGAGTACTTCTTCTTCATAACTGTTTTAAACTGCAAGCATCCAGTTAACATCACAGTAGGCCTGAGTAAATATGCTACCAAGGGATGCATTAACATTCACCTTTCACCGGTTTAATGTCCTGGGAAATTCATTGAAAACTGTTTATCATGATGATGACTACACTAATGTGATTTATTAAATTAAGGGCTAAACAAATAGCTTCACTCATACAGTGTCTCTGTTGTAACAAAATTTAAATTTACCAGAATAGGTGAGATTATTCATTGTTTTCTAGGGAAATGTCAAGGGATTGCGGGCGTGTACGCGTCACATCAAACATGGTTGACACCACAATTACGTCTGTCCTCATTTCCATGGACCCAGATGACAGATGAGCACACAGCTGTTTGCATAATATGCTTGTGTGTTGAATGTGACATGATAGCAATGAGATTCAGAGTCCAGAGCAGCCAGCACATAGCTAAACTACATGACAGCCCCCTCATGTAGAGAATAGAACAGAGCTCATTACTTTGTCATTGGTTTCCTTGCCTGCTTTAAATACATTTGCCTGAACTAGTGGTGATGATTCTTCACACTTGACTAAGTCCATCCAGCCAATCATAATATATATATATATATATATATATATATATATATATATATATATATATATATATATATATATATACACACACACACATATATGCACACAACTGGTGCGCCAGTGCGCATGCGTCGCCAAAATGCATGCTGCGCGGCAGATCAGCCGCATGAAGGCGCTCTTGCGCACCAACAGCTGGAACTTACTTTGGAATTTACTTTAATTTATTTTACTTTGAATTTATTTTATTTATTATTTTCTTTATTTTTTTATTTTTTTATTGTATTTTATTATTATTATTATTATTATTATTATAAAAAAAAAATTGAATTTATTTTACTTTGGAATTTACTTCCTCAAAATCCAACTGCTGACTGCTGCATTACTGAGGCACCCGACGAGCCGTCAAAATGTCCCAAAAGCCCCACTAAGTAACTATTTGCCGTCCCCTCAGCCGAAGCATACCTGTCAACATTGGGATTTGAAAATAAGGGATATTTTCCAGAAAATAAGGGATATCCCCCGCACGCCCCCGGGCCGTCCTCCCCCCCCACTGTCCACAAACCATACCCCTTACATTTAGACAAGGGTAGACACAGTCAATCCTAACATCACCACTAGGCAACCATAGGATACCTCTTACATTTAGACTAGGGTAGACACAGTCAATCCTAACATCACCACTAGGCAACCATAGGATACCCCTTACATTTAGACTAGGGTAGACACAGTCAATCCTAACATCACCACTAGACAACCATAGGATACCTCTTACATTTAGACAAGGGTACACACAGTGAGTCCTAACATCACCACTAGACAACCATAGGAGACCCCTTACATTTAGACAAGGGGACACAGTCAATCCTAACATCACCACTAGACAACCATAGGATACCTCTTACATTTAGACAAGGGGACACAGTCAATCAACCACCTGCTTCAGTGCAACAAGAATTGGGTTAACTAGTTCCTATGATTAAGTAAGTGACTACAGGTGATCAGAATCAGATACCTGGTTGAAAGTAAAATACTTTGAACACCCCTGCATATATATACATGAAAACACAAAAGGGCATATCAATTCAGCACATTCATTTATACATTACTTGACACCATGATGTCAATGGGAAAAGAGCGGCGCAATGCTACCAGCGATCATTTCAAAACGGAGATAACTGAGGCTGCGTTCGTACATACGCTCTGAAAATCTGATCACCACTCATGGCCTCTTGTCCAATCAAATGACTCTTTATGACGTTGCACCTAGTGTGCGTTCCGGCGCTCTCAGAGCAAAATTATGAACGCAGCCCAAGTAACGAGAGGAAACAAGTCATCTCCGACATGGATATAACGATTGTGCGCATGCGCCAACGTCTAACAATTAAGTGTTAAATTATATTATAGGTTAAAAATACGGGAGATTTACGGGAAAATATTTAAACGGGAGCACAGCGGGAAAGAAAGGTAAAATACGGGAGAATCCCGGGGAAAACGGGAGGGTTGACAGGTATGAGCCGAAGGCCCGATGAGTAATCCATCACAACAGTCGACCGACGACGACCACGGCGACTCCCCTCACGAAAACATTCGGAAAGTATCGTAACTCGTACTTTCATTCCGCGTATCGCACGGTTATCACGCCGCCACGTGAAAATTCAGTCCCGAACGACTCGTCGCTAAAAGGAAAAACAACACCAAGGGACTTCACATTTCTTTTCTCTGAAGCTTTCAATCGTTCAGACGTTTGTTTTACAGCTTCATTATCGCACCCCGACCCCTGACCCAGGGAATATGGTTGGGAATTCTATTAGAAAAAAGAAAAAAAATGACTTTGTTGCACAATCAAAATAATGAGCTATTTAAAGTGATAGCCTATAACATCCTCTACCATGGTTGAAATTGAGGACAGTGATAACAGCAGTCAAGAGAGCAGTGATGATGATGATGATGATGATGATGATTAAGCTTGAAGCATAAATAAATGCTTAGGCTGTAACTTTTTGTTGAAAAGTTGATTTCAGTGTTTACAGAACAGAGCAGTGCTTTAAGAGATGTCCGTTTATTTCAGTGTGTTTAAAGAACAGACATTCAGAGATGTCAGTTGATTTAATTGTATTTAAAGGAGTCTGACAGACTTTCATGCTTAAAGAGCAGTCATTTGATTTTGCATTTGTTTCTTTTGTTTTGCACACAATCATTTGTTCGTTCATCTTTATTTATGAATACATGTCGTTTTGCTAATATAAGTTATCCATGTATCCCTTTTTTATCCATCCTGTGGGACCAAGCAGCATCCCTAGGTGCTCCTCTGAGCACTGGCCCCAACAAGTTATGTGCACCCCTGTATATATACTGTATATATACAGTATATATATATATATATATATATACACACACATATACAGTAGGGGAAATAAGTATTCAAGACATAAAAAAAAATATTGCACATAGTTCCATTGCGGATATTCACATGAAATGTCACTGAATAAAACGACACAACCAAATCATTTGTAACACTCCAATCCATAAAAAGAGCTGCAATAAAGGGGAATGACACAGGAAAGGGTTATTATAAGTATTGAACATGCTAACTGAAATGTGTACTTGGTGGAGAAGCCTTTGTTTCCAATGACAGCTTCAAGAGGCTTCCTATGAAAAAATGAATCTCTCACAGTGGGATGTTGGCCCATTCTTCAACACAGACAGTCTTTAAATCTTTAATTCCGGGGGTCCATTGGTGAAGTCCAATACCTTTATTTTCTTCCTCTTGAACCAATTGAGAGTCTCCTTTGCAGTATGTTTTGGATTGTTCTTGTCCTGCTGGAAGATCCACCCGCGTCTCATCCTCATTCCTTGTGGATGGCATGCAATGTCTCCATTCATATTCCATTCATATTCCCTTCGATAATTTGGAATCCACCAGTACCTTATGAAGAGAATTAATTTAATAATAATTTTAGAGAAACAGCCATACCATGATGATTCCACCTCCAAACTTTACTGTAGGTCTGGTATTTTTAGGATCATATGCAGAGCCATTTCTCCTGCAAAAATGGCAAGTTGTATTGTTACCGGAAAGTTGGACCTGTCTCGTCTGACTTGACTACATTTTCCCAGAAATCTATTCGGTTGTTATGTCGTGACGTGTTTCCGGGTCCAAAGTTGGCTGAGGCGCTGTCTTCGAAATGCCTCAGTAATAATAATAATTCATTATATTTGTATAGCGCTTTTCCGAGGCTCAAACGCTGACAGTATGGGGAAATGGGAAAACGGGAAAGTGCTGTGTCCCTTGTTGTATGAATAGATCCGAGTCTAAAAAACGACTGAACTGTCATTCTACCGCTGTAGTACACTGGTACTCTGGTGCGGGGAATTTCTGGTTTGGACCCGGAAATTGCTAAACGTCACATTTGACGTCAGACTTAACAACCGAATAGGCTTCACCAAATGTTCTGTTCAAATTAGCTTCAACATGCCCTTTCGTGAATGGAGACCATGGCAATGGAATGCATAGCCTATTGTTTTCTTTGTGATAACTGTACCAGCTGCTTCCAGGTCTTTCTGGAGCTCTGCTCAAGTGGTCCTTGGCTCTTGGGCTTGACTCTTCTGACTTCCTGACTGCCCGGTCAGAAAATCTTGCGAGGAGCTTCAGTGCGTGGCCGGTTGATGGTCAGGTGATGTTCCTTCCACTTGCAGATAATGGCCTCAATTATGCTTAAAGGAACATTTAGGAGTTGAGAAATCGGTCGATAACGAGTAATGATTAGTATTCTGCTCAGCAATCTTGTTCTTGGGAGAGCTTTGTCTCTACCCATCAAGAGATGTTTCCTGTAGGAAAGCTTGGTGACAAATGTGTTTACTTGCATTCAGAGGTTGGAAAGCCTTTTTCAAAGAGTGGAAGTACTTACTCACCAATATGCACCAACCCAGCTGATTCTAATTAGCACAGGTAGGAGAACTCATTAGTGGCATAAACTGGTTTAGTGCTTTTTCTTTTTTTGTGTGTTTAATACTTTTTTCCTTTGTCATTCCAATTTATTGCATCTAGCTTTTTTATGGATTGGAATGTTTTTTTCATTTTTATTGCTGTGTGGTTTTATTGAGATACCAATGTCTGCTTTAAACTTCATGTGAATAGCTACAACGGAAATATGTTTAATTAAAGAATTGTTGATGTGTTGCTTTGTGATGTTTGTGTCTTCTTATTGTAGTCAAACATCTTCAGCAGCTTCAACGGTCACATAAAAAAGCACATCTCTGTATTTGGAAACAAAATGCCAAATAGTTGACAACATGTACATGACTGACTTAGAAAGGCATGATTGACTTATTGATAGGAAGCTGAGGAAGGATCATATGAACGTCACGTCCACTCAAAGCCGCGGAGAGGATAAGGAACGGACATGTGATTTATTCATGCAATAAGAAAAGGGGAAACTGGAGAGTAATTCATTTGAAGAAAAAATTAAGTTAATAACAGCCATGCTTATTCATGATCTAGAAATGCATGGAAATGTATTATGCACTGTTTTTATAATAATTCTCAAAACTGGGCGAAGTCACATTACATTGAGTGTAGGGGAGTGGAATAGCTTGTCCAGTCCCGCTAACCTCTGTGTTGTGTATCAGTATGGACGACAAGAAGGTTGTGCTGTGGGTCTGTTCTTTCATTGGAAGGGTCTCATCTCCTCCTCTCTGTTCAGAGGTTAAAACATATATATTGTGTCAATAGGGACTCCCAGATTTCCTCCTCTCTCTGTTCAGCAAGTGAATCAAAAGAGCTCAAAAAGCATACAACAAGTATGCAGAACAATAACAAAATCTACAATATACATTATTGTAGGCTGCTATTCATAAATTCAAATAAAACAAAACACCAATTCACAGAACCCACAGTTATTATGCTAATATAAAATATAATACAATTTACCACACTGTGTTGTTCGTGTCGTTCAATGAGAAACAGGATCTTTTTATAACTTTTATTAACGTGCTCCGTTTACATCAACTCCATCTACCTGGTACCTATTAGTTCCTGTCCTCTCGCTACCACTACATCATCTCCGGTCCTGTCCTATAACAAGGACCTCTACTGACACCTAGTGGTAGGAGTATCCAATCGTCACATCCTCCTTTCTTTGAGGTAAGAAAAATAACAAACAGCTAACAGTTCAAGTTACACAATTGTACAGGTATCAGCTACAATCTTAACTGCAGCTATGTCCTTAAAGCATTTTACTGAAACACACAACCAAACATGTTTACTATGAACTAACCCTTAAACTTTATTTTATATGTATAACATATCAACTCAAAACATTAAACACATTCTTACACATTCATGCTTATTGTCTTTTTTTTCTTTTTTTTTACAAGTTCAGTCTATCAGGCTTTGTGATGTGTCTTGTGGATCTTCTTATCACAGGTTCACTTGACATGTGTGTGTTAGTGTGTGGTTCAGTATATCTGTCTGTGTTACAGTCACTTGGAAATGGACGGATGGGCTCAGACTCACTGCAGGCTTCACTGAGCTCTGGAACAGCTTCTGGAGTTTTTAGGAGACTGCGGCGATTGCGTCTGAAGATTTGTCCTTCTTCTGTTCTCACCGTGAATGACCGTGGAGCGACTTCATCAAGAACAGTGGCTTTTGTCTTCCATCCATCAGGACCTTGAATCCTGACTGTGTCGTCGCTTGAGAGTGGTGGAAGCTGCTTGGCTGTTCTGTCATAGAATGACTTCTGCTTCATCTTCTGTAGCTGTAGCTTTTGTTTCAGCTTTGGACGTCTTCTTTGCTGTGAGTAACTCGGCAGTGTGGTACGAAGCTTTCTCTTCATGAGCAACTCAGCAGGTGACAGTCCACACTCAAGAGGTGATGCTCTGTAGCTGAGTAGAGCAAGGTATGGATCTGAGTCACTGTCAGCAGCTTTCTTCAGGAGTTGCTTGAGAATTTGGACTCCTTTCTCAGCCTTTCCATTAGACTGTGCATAGAGAGGACTGGAGGTCACATGATTGAAGTCGTACTGTTCTGCAAACTCTCTCCACTCTCCGCTACTGAAGCATGGTCCGTTATCAGACACAACGGTATGTGGTATGCCATGTCTGGCAAAGATCGATTTTGTGTGTGTTATGACACAGGCTGATGACATGTTTGCTAGCAGTGCCATTTCAGGGAAGTTGGAATAATAGTCAATGACTACTACATAGTCTCTTCCTTTGAGATGAAACAAGTCCATTCCTACCTTGTGCCACGGTGCTGCTGGCACATCAGCTACTATCATGGGCTCTTTGGTTTGCTTGTTCCTATGCTCCTGACATGTTTGACACCTGCTTATCAGTCTCTCTATGTCTTTGTTGATTCCAGGCCAGTAGACAGTATCTCTCGCCCTTCTTTTACACTTTGCGAGACCGAGATGACCTTCATGGATCCTCCGTAGCATGTCCTGCCTCAGAGCTCTTGGGATGATGATTCTGTCGTGTTTTAGCAACAGCAGCCCATAGACTACACTCAGCTCACCTCTGACATGGAAGAACTGTGGACAGGAACCTGGAGGCCATCCATTTTGCATGTTGTTGATGACTTGTTGCAGCTCTGTGTCTTTCGCTGTTTCCTCAGCTATCTGTCTGGACTTGGAGTCTGATACAGGAAGCACAGCAGACACCATGTTCACATGCCTCTGAACATCCTCTTCAGTTGTACTGACACTGTTCCCTGTTGGTGCTCGCGAGAGTGCGTCAGCGAGTACGAGATGCTTTCCTGGTGTATAGATCAGTCCAAAGTCGTATCTTTGCAATCTCATCATCATTCGCTGTATTCTTGGTGACATCTCATTCAGATTATTTTTGATTATAGCGACTAATGGACGATGGTCTGTCTCTACAGTGAAGCAGGGGAGGCCATATACGTAGCTGTGGAACCTCTCTAGCCCAAACACTAGCCCTAAACACTCCTTTTCTATTTGAGCGTAACGACACTCAGTTTCTGTCATAGACCTAGGACACTTTGATCCTCTTTGTGTGGTCGAAGAATGTTAGCACAGGTGCAGTGGTTAGTGCTCTCTGGAGCACTTGCCATTCATGCTCATGTTTGGAGGTCCACTTGAACTCACTCTCATTGTGCAGGAGCCCACGGATGCAGGATGTTTTCGCTGATAGGTTGGGGATAAATTTACCTATGAAGTTGACCATCCCCATGATGCGTAGCACCCCTGTTTTGTCTGTGGGCCTCGGCATGTCGAGTATGGCGTTGATTTTCTCCTGGTCGGGTTGGACACCTTGTGCTGAGAGCTTGTCTCCAAGGAAGACTATTTCCTGAGCTCCAAACTGGCATTTGCTCCTGTTGAGATCAGTCCATTCTTCCGTATGCTCTCCAGCACCTTTGTCAGCCTCTCATTGTGTTCTTGGATTGTGGAGCCCCAGACAATGATGTCGTCCACATAGGCTCAAACTCCATCCAGCCCCTCGATGATGTGTTCCACTGCTCTATGAATATTTCAGACGCAGAGATTATTCCAAATGGAAGTCTGAGGAAGCAGTATCGACCAAAAGGAGTGTTGAAGGTGCAATATTTGGTGCTGCTCTCTTCTAATTTGAGTTGCCAGAACCCTTGTGATGCATCAAGCTTTGTGAAGTATCTTGCACCCGCCATTTCACAGGTGATTTCCTCACGCTTGGAAGTCTGGTAGTGTTCACGCCTGATGTTCTCGTTTAGATCTTTTGGGTCCATGCATATTCTTAGGTCACCGTTTTTCTTTTTCACACACACCATTGAATTGACCCAGTCTGTTGGTTCTTCAATCTTCCTTATTACACCCAGTGTTGTCATCCTGTTTAGTTCCTCCTTTAGACGGTCTCTCAATGGTGCTGGGACCCTTCGTGCAGCATGCACAACTGGCTGTGCATTTTCTTTGAACTGGATTTTATAGGTGAATGGCAGTTCACCAAAGCCCTTGAACACATCTGAATAGCTCTGCACTATGGATTCAACAGAGTCACTAGATGTGCTCACAGTTGTGTTGATGCAGTACACTCTTTTCACCAGCTCTAAATCTTCGCATGCTTTATCACCTATCAGTGAGTCTAGTCCTTCAGCTACCACAGAGAAGAGTAAGTGGTGCACTTTCCTTTTCACTGTTACTTTCAGCTTGCATGTGCCTAAACAGTCAATTCTCTGTCCATTATAGTCCTTAAGCTCAAGCATTTTTCTTTGAATTTTTGGCTTTTCTTTCATTGCTTTGATGTCAGACATGCTGATTAGATTTGCTTTTGCACCAGTGTCTAGTTTCAGAGTGACTATAGTCCCATTTATTTGCAGTGGTGCTATCTATTTATCTTGCTTGACAGCATTTATCTGCTTCTGTGGCTCTACAGCCCACCATGCCAACAAAATATGGGTCACTGTCACTGTCAGTTTCAGTGTCTTCCCCCACTATATTTACAGATTTTCCCATCCTTTTCTCTTTCCCTTTAGAGAAGCACTGTTTGGCAAAGTGGTTATTTCCTTTACAATGAGCATTGCTTACCAAAAGCTGGACACTCCCTTGGCTTGTGCTGCGAGCCACAGCGTTTGCAGTTGAACGTCTCACCGTCTGTCCGTTGCGTTTGTGCGTGTTGTTTTCTTTTGTAGAAGACCGCGCCAACTGTCACATCATCACTCACTTTCATGGAGCCCGCTGCCATCTCGCCGAACGTCCTCACGTGAATCCGGGACAGCTCACTCGCATGACAAATCTTGATTGCCCCCTCTAATGTCAACTCAGCTTCCCTCAGCAGCCTTTCCCTGACCTTTTTATCCTCCACACCAACTACGATCTGGTCCCTGATCATGGAGTCCTTTAGTGTAGCAAAGTTACATGACTGTGCTTTTAGCTTTAGGTCAGTCAGAAAACTATCGAAAGGCTCGCCCTGCTGCTGGATTCTAGAACGGAACACATATCTCTCGTACGTCTCGTTCTTTTTGGGAGAGCAATGGGCATCAAATTTCTCGAGCACTTTATCCAGCATCTCGTTATCATCTCTTTCCTCAAACACGAACGTGTTATACACTTCTATGGCTTGTGGGCCTGCTATTGTTAGTAAGAGTGCTACTTTCCTGGTGTCCGGCTTCGTTTCCAATCCCAACGCTGTAATGTAGAGTAGAAACTGTTGTTTAAAAGTGCGCTAATTGCTGTCGACATTCCCCGTCAGCTGCAGACTCGTCGGTGGCTTTACTGAATCCATGTCGCATTTCACAGTTGTATCTTGCACTGTTTTACTCCTGGTACCATGTGTTGTTCGTGTCGTTCAATGAGAAACAGGATCTTTTTATAACTTTTATTAACGTGCTCCGTTTACATCAACTCCATCTACCTGGTACCTATTAGTTCCTGTCCTCTCGCTACCACTACATCATCTCCGGTCCTGTCCTATAACAAGGACCTCTACTGACACCTAGTGGTAGGAGTATCCAATCGTCACACACACATCCA
The DNA here is from genome assembly GCF_963989245.1 of Nansenia antarctica. NCBI lineage: Eukaryota > Metazoa > Chordata > Actinopteri > Argentiniformes > Microstomatidae > Nansenia > Nansenia antarctica. Next base: position 37,938,752 of record NC_137689.1, on the reverse strand, counting down.
CATACCTGTTCAGAGGTTAAAACAAATAATATTGCGTCAACAGGCACTCCCAGATCCTCTATCTGAACAGAACATGCATCTCCCAATGTTCGAATCCAATTCCCTAGAGCATTTCAAAAACGTGGCTCAGCAAATGAATAAAAAAAGAACGAGAAATGTCGCTCATAATATGACGCTATGTGTATGTTCGTGAAATCCGAAATTCCTAAATAAAAGTCCCTGTATCTAATACATGAAAAAATAAAAATAAAAGACACCACCAGTGTATACAATATGAAACAAACTCAAAAACAAAACAAACATTTTGAGAAATGGCTGGATGGATACTAGATTATCCAGAATTTCTGAGTATGCGGCGTGAACTGAACTCAACTGCCCCAAAATGCATCTCTTCTCTTCAGTCTCGTCAAACTGCGTCATACGTAATACAGCTGTTGTTTACATGGTCCGATTGCCTGAAGAGACTGAAAGCTTGCAATAAACAACGTTTTTTTGCACAGAATTCACTTCGCGGACGGCGAAGCTGCAGACGTTCCTGGCACTAGCCAACAAAGCACAACATGGGGATTTACCCCTTGACAATCAGTAAATAGTTATGAAGTTATGTTGTGATTAAATATTCATTTATTAATGAGTCTGTCAGTGTTCTGATGCTATAAAAGATTGTAATTTAAGAAGATTCTCACTTCACAATATAGCCTATAGCCAGGGGTGCACACAACTGGTGCGCCAGTGCGCATGCGTCGCCAAAATGCATGCTGCGCGCAGATCAGCCGCATTAAGGCGCTCTTGCGCACCAACAGCTGGAACCGCTGGGAGAGGAATTTACTTCCTCAAAATCCAACTGCTGACTGCTGACTGCTGCATCACTGCAAGCCCCACTAAGTAACTATTTGCCGACCCCTCAGCCGAAGGCCCGACGAGTAATCCATCACAACAGTCGACCGACGAAGACCACGGCGACTCCCCTCACGAAAACATTCGGAAAGTATCGTAACTCGTACTTTCATTCCGCGTATCGCGTATCGTATGGTTATCACGCCGCACGTGAAAATTCAGTCCCGAACGACTCGTCGCTAAAAGGAAAAACAACACCAAGGGATTTCACGTTTCTTTTCTATGAAGCTTTCAAACTTTCAGACGTTTGTTTTACAGCTTCATTATCGCACCTAGACCCCTGACCCAGGGAATATGGTTGGGAATTCTATTAGAAAAAAAATAAAAAAGACTTTGTTGCACAATCAAAATAATGAGCTATTTAAAATGATAGCCTACAACATCCTCTACCATGGTTGAAATTGAGGACAGTGATAACAGCAGCCAAGAGAGCAGTGATGATGATTAAGCTTGTAACATAAATAAATGCTTAGGCTGTAACTTTTTGTTGAAAAGTTGATTTCAGTGTTTACAGAACAGAGCAGTGCTTAAACACACTGAAATAAACGGACATCTCTTTAAAGAACAGACATTCAGTTAGTGCTTAAGGAGATGTCAGTTGATTTCATTTTGTTTTGCACACAATCATTTGTTCGTTCATCTTTATTTATGAATAAATGTCGTTTTGCTAATATAAGTTATCCATGTATCCCTTTTTTATCCATCCTGTGGGACGGGTCGTGACTCGCGAGCTCAGGGAGCACCAAGCAGCATCCCTAGGTGCTCCTCTGAGCACTGGCCCCAAAAAGTTATGTGCACCCCTGCCTATAGCCTACTGGAAGCTAGTAAGTGAGCTAGCTAACAAGTTAATGTAGGGCTACTTCGGGGTGAAAAATCATGTACATCTTAACATTTACATCAGACGACGAGCTGATTGCCTCCGTCGTCTGGTAAGAGGCATGTTGGTTGGATACAGTTGTGTTAGTAAATGATCACTGATGAAACAATGTTGGTGAGTGAAACAGGAGCTGCTAACTCTGGATCCAGGATGTCCCATGTAGGCGGTGGGCCGAAGCTGTCTATCTGCTTTCGTTTGTGAAATGATCGATCTACAACTACGGACTAGTTGATTTTTTCATATAAGCTAAATAGTTTTTTTTGGAACATGTTTCCGTCTGTTGGCAGCCGATTTTCGATCGACGTTTTATGAAAAGTAAACTTACGATCCATAAGTTAATAAGGAGAATGCTTGGGGCTACTATGCCGCTAACCAATCATAACCCGTTAAAGCGTCACCTGACTTGACGTCTGCCAATGATATTCCTTCAAAATACGGAACTAGACGTAAACAAAGTATTATCTGGAAAGACGAGAAGACTGAGTTGTTTCGGATAACTTTACTGTCAAGTAATGTTTCAGGTAAGATGTGCATGTCATACTAATTTATATCACATATTAATGAACAAGTCCATGTCATGTTGTGTCAATACAAACATGTTCTAATATGCTATTTTAGTGAAAAATCCGACCTATTGTCACCCGCGATTGTGAAGCTAATTAATTAACAAGCTAGTTATCTAACTTTAAAGGGTACAATAGCTAAGTTACCAATGTCAATTATGTCTATTCTCAATTATGTCAATAATAATTGTGCCAAATTGGGACCAGTAACATTAACTTGTGTGTGAGTATGTTATATGTGTGTGCAAGCATGTTTTTGATATTGTCAATCGTCTCACTTTTACGAGGTGAGCTGGTAAGACAAAACCCAAGACTAAGTGTATCTTCACTTGCCTTGCCTATAATTGACGAGACTAGACAAAGATTCAAGTGTTAGAGAACATTTATAACACTAGTGTGTTTTCGCAGTGCAAACACAGACACATGTCTGTACATGGTAGGTTGTTAGATTTGCATGTGCATTCCCTTTCACACATTTTGTTTTTTTGCAGGAGCAGTATACAAGCTCTAAAACTGCGACTGGGGCTGGGGGAAGGGACATCCAGTCAATCTCAAAGAAATCTCCCTCTATCTTCCAGCCATGGCTCATTGGCGGAGGGATGTCTGGCTGGCTCTTAAGGGACCTCCTGTATATGGCTGCCTGGTAGTTTGCCCGCTGACTATGTTTGTGCAAGGCATCCTTATTTAGTGGTAGACTTCGGTCATTGCACTTCCCACTCTTAAACATTTGACACCTAGCTAAATGTACATCCCTACAGCCTTTGTGGTCGTAGAGGTCGCATGTAAATGCCTCAATTTCCTCATAAAGCTCTGTTGGCAGTTGAAAAGCTGTTCCCAACTTTTGGAAAGTAGCACAATGCTCTTTGTTGGACAGGAGTGTTTTTACGGCCTTCACTTTTCCATTGCCGTGCAGTGCACTCACTGTATCACAGCCGGTGAAACAGTGAAATCCAATGAGCGCATCAGAGACTTCATCACCAAGATGGCTGTGTATTCTCTGTACGTGTATGGTGTTTGTTTGTCCCTTTCCCTGTGTGGAAGTACAGGTTTGCTCCTATTTCCTTACAGAAAGCGATAGCCAGTACAAACACATCTGTGTCAGGACTGCTGATCACAACATGTAAGCTATACTGTGAGGCATGTTCACAGTGAAGCAACAGCAGGGTGTCTGCCTCCTCCTGTATTGAGAACAGTGTGAGCAGTGGTAAAACCTCAAGTTCTGTGCCACTGCTGTTGACTCTGATCACATGACACTCAGACCCATGTCCAACAATCAAAGTAATGTCTTGAATTTGGTTTTTCCTGGACTTGGACCATGTCTCAAAAAGAAACTGTTGTAGGTTTTCTTTGTTTTGGCCACAAGCCAAGAACTTGGACCAAAGTATTCTGGTCAGCTGAATATATTGTTGTCAACTGCGCAATGTGCAATATTCGAAAACACCACTTGAAGGGTTATGTGCAATATATATTTATACCAAATGATGCCATGTCCAGGTGGAAACTGCTGCCAATGTCACTCAATGTTTGTTGCTGTCCTATTGTTTACTTTGCCTACTGTATGTTGTATGTATCGTCTCTGTTGCACTTGAAGCATGAAAGTACCATGCCCAAGACAAGTTTCCCCTCGGGGACAATAAAGTATAATCAATCAATCAATCAATCAATCAATCAATCAACTGACATCCTTTTGTTGCTCGTCGACCTCGTTCTGCATTCTTTATACTCAGTGTTTTGTAGGTGTCAGGGACAAAATGCACCACTTTAGATTTACTCACTTTGGCTGCATTGATCAGGTACATTAGTGCACTGTTGGCAAATCTTCCAAATGTATCTTGGGGTTTCATAGCCTGTACTAGTGCCATTGCATCCCACACCCAGGTTGAGCCATCAGGGATTTCTACGGTGGCTGGTGGATTTACTGATCCTTCTAGAAAGTGCATTAATTTGGCTTTGTTTTCACAAGAGAGCCATCTATGTTCGCAATTGCTGCAGGAAAGGGTCCCAGACTATAGACCAGCATTTCCCCTATGTCTATCTTCCTCACTGTTCCCACAACAATAGTAAAAGTAGTAAAGCTTCCAAAGTTATAGCCTAGTTTATTTAAAACTCTCCTAATCTGTTTACCAAGGTAACCCCAGATGCTCAGCCCTGGACTGCACTGCACATCTTCTGGACCTGACCTGGCAGGGCTGACCCTGACCCATTGATGCCTTGTTCATATCTTGTTCATGTCATATCTTAGCTTGTTTATATCATATTGTTAATAATGTTCATGTCATATCTTAGCTTGTTTATATCATCTTGTTCTTATAAATAACTTATATTGCTATAAAAAACCTGCAGCCTCCTGTAGGCCTACTGATTTTTCCCTTCTCTTGTGGGCTCTTTCAATGTTTCGTATGTTGGCATACTGCATATACATTAGAGATGCAACCTCAGCAAATATGTTCAAGTCAAGACTAAAAACCCATCTTTTTAATATTGCCTTTAAGTTACATAATAATTAAATTAAGATTATATAATGATTAAAGCACTTTGAGCTGCAACGTTTGCAGGAAAAGCGCTATACAAATAAAGTTATTATTATTATTATTATTATTATATAGCATTGTCTATGGTAGCCAATATTACCGTAGCTGGCACATCTGGAATGTAACTGTCTACTAGGTTATATTTTTTTTACAGCCCTTTCTGCAATTTGGCTTTCTGCAGTGTGAAGATTCACCCACTGTAGAGAACAATGTACAAATTTGGTCCAACTTGCATCTGAAAATGCTATAATATTGTCCGTTCGGTTTGTTAAATGCATACAACACTCCATAATTCATCACATCTCGTTATTTTCCCGTGGTTGCTAGGGTTAACATCCAGTCAGTTGCTAGGGTTAACAGCCAGTGTTTACATTTCGGGGTCCTAATGAAGCCGTACTCGAATTCTGATTGGTTTATCAACTAGAGCGACCAGCGATGTCCCTGAGCAGACAGACGATTAAAAAACAAGTTTGTGAAAATCTCCGACATAAATACAGCTGCCAACAAATTGTTATAGACTAAAGATAATTACTTAATATCGTATGTAAGAGATCGTTTACTCAGTAGATGGAAAAAGATAAACTTCGCGATAAACGCGTTCGGCCCACCACCTAATGAGGTAAGGTAAGAGGAAAGGGCATGGGAACAGGGGGCTATTCCACGTACGTTGGATTAGTATATAAAAAATATGAAGAACATTAGCGTGATTAATGGAGCCAGTTGGTGTTTTTCAGGATGCCCAACTCACCCGGGGTTTTAGCACCGACTTAGAGAGGATTAAGACATTAAACAGTTTGTTGTCACAGTGTGTGTCACGGGATGCAGATGTTCTGCTACTTCTAGCCCCAACTGTCCTGAACTATATTTTACCTACATGGACTCCTGTGTGAACATTCCACGGCACTGAACAGACCCACATGCGCAGAAGGACAATAACAATGACGTCAGGACGTCACGCACAGCGCACCGTTTACGGAAGTAACCATGGATAACATGACGGATAACATTACAACCGGTTTCATTTTCAAGTTTTTGTGCAGCGGAAGCCGGCAAAGATTTGAGCAAATGGTCAAAAGAAGAAGGATGAGGAAAAAGAGAGCCAAATGCTTAGCTGTGGCTTTTTGTGGAGCACTCGCTGCTATACCAAGTTCTATATACAGTATATTTACTGCCAAGGAACTGGCGCAGAATTGTGATGATTGTCTCTCTGTCGCTCCAGAGTGACGTAAAAGTCCCATTAAACTAGACATGTATCCGATATAATACCACCTCTGAACGCGACCCAGGTCGGATTTAAAAAAGTCAGATTTCATGTGACTTGCGCTGTTCACGCGGTCATGAATAAATCAGACCTGAGTCGCATGTCGGCAAAAACTTCGGATTTGGGTCACATTTCACTGCCGTGTAAACGAAGCCTTTGAGACTGACTTGAATGAGTGCAGCGGTTGCTCATTTGTGTGTGTCACACCCTTGTACACAACTGTAACAGGGGTTGTTTGGTTACCAGGCCTGAGTGATGAGTAACTTGCCTGTTGGAAGGCAGGTGCACTATCCACAGACTACAGCTAATCAGTATTGTTAATTGGTCAATTATGTGTCACGGAAAGATGTACAGTCATGTGAAAAAATTAGGACACCCCATGAAATACACTGAGCAAAAATATAAACGCAAAACGTTTTGCTCCAATTTTTCATGAGTTGAAACACAAAAGGCCTATTTCTCTCAAATTGTGTTCACAAACGTGTTTAAATCTATGTTAGTGAGCACTTCTCCTTTGCCGAGATAATCCATCCACCTGACAGGTGTGGCATATCCAGATGCTGATTAGACAGCATGATTATTGCACAGATGTGCCTTAGGCTGGTCACAATAAAAGGCCACTCCACAAATGTGCAGTTGTTTCACACAGCATAATACCACAGAAGTTTGGAGGGAGGTTTTTCCACGTAGTCTCTGTGACAATTGTTGACTCACCATCATACAGTAGTAGTATTGTGTTCTCAGGTCTCTATGTTGGTGATTGGATTGCAATTGGAGATTGAAGATTTAGAGACACTAAGAATTTGTCTTAAAATGCTGTTACAATTGGTATTTCCTTTTAGGTGTTTAAGCTCTATTGAATTTAACAGACCTAGCAAACAAGTGAGAATTTAGTATTCCACCAAACAAATCAACACCCCCAGACGCAGTCACATCATAAAACCCCAATTTTCTCAGCCACAACTTCTATTATTGAAAATGATTTCTACTGGGCTTTTATCCATGCTTATTCCAAAGCGACTTACAATCAATACATTTGACTAAGCAAGTGAATCATCAATGCACCAATTATCCATCAATTATTTAGACACTGGAGAAACAGAGAAACAGTACAAGGCGGGCAAATATACGTTTTTAGGGGACACAGTAGACGAAAGATGGGTAGTGACTGCAGTTCTGACAGCCGTGCGAAGCTCATTCCACCAGCAGGGAGCCAGTGTCGTGAAGAGACGTGATCGAGCAGCATGAATTGACTGCCGTGTTGGTGTAGAGGTGGTGGGGCCAGTCGGCCAGCCGAGGTGGAGGAGCGGAGTGAACGGGCTGGAGTTTGGGGGGTGACCATTTCCTTCAGGTAGGCAGGGACTGTCCCTTTAGCTGCCTGGTATGCAAGCACCAGGGTCTTGAATCTGATGCAAGCTGCTATCGGGAGCCAGTGCAGGGTGCGAAGGAGAGGGGTGACATGAGAGTATTTGGGGAGGTTGAACACCAGACGGGCAGCAGCGTTCTGGATGAGCTGCAGAGGTCTGATGGCGGAGGCGGGGAGCCCAGCCAGGAGTTTTGCTTTCTTTGCTTTATTTTCTTCTGAAAAGGCTGGAATTACATTTGGGGGATCTCACAAAGGTGTCATCTCACACTTGCTTATTTATTGAGGCCAAACAGAGACACCCGAGTCCTTTCAACACAAATGTGACACGGTTTCATTAAAAGGTCCTCATCTCGGCAATTGTGAAAGCTCGCAATCGAGCCAAACAAGTCTTGTTGTGAAAAAATGTGTTTTCCGGTTTTTGGCATAGGACGAAAATTGAAGCGATGAAGAACCCACTCGATATCATATCCAACAGTTTTACATTCACTAAATACCCAGTTAGTTATCAAAGTCGGGTGGGGGGTATTAGTGTGGCAGTGTGTGTAGCCACACCCACCCCAGCTGTATGTAAGGAGCCATGTGCGTGTGACCTGTTTGTTGACAAGTTTACAAGATGGAGGCTGAAGCTCTCGCTAATGCTATTAACAGAATTTCATAAGCAGGCAGAAATATCGACAGTGGGCAATTAATGAACTCCTTCATATTGGACTATACATAACGGGAACTCCGAACTCCGAATCTGACGATGACGAAGAAGACAACGGAATGTCAGACATTGATCTCCACATCAGTTCACTATCCATGGCCCAGTCGTTTGCAGACAGACCTTCTGCTGTGTTCTTGGGTAAGTTTTAGTGAGTTAGATGTGTTGTTTACTAGGATTTTGTGTTGTTTACTTAGGATAGCCAAACAGTTATTTGTTGTTTTGTGAGTAAGGTAGATAACGCCTTTGTTAGCGTCAGTTATCAAACCACTGAAACTGTGCTCACCACAATCATGCAACCCCTCTACAAAACTAATAGGAGGTGCGAGGAAGAAATAGGTTGTCAAAGATAAAACATAATGAATAAATACATTTGTTGCAGACCTACTAAACGTGCAACATACTGTAATATGTTTCATGCACCATTTTAGTGTGTTTGTGTGTAGCCTACCAGCTAGCCAAACAAGTGTTAGCTTTTTAGCTAGCTAGGTAGCTTTGTCAGAGATATAGATTATAGAAAAAGTAAATGCTTTTTGTAATGAACGGTAATTGATATGTAGATTTGCTGTAGAATAATACTGTGAATTGAAATGATTTCACTAGCCTACTTCATACAATACAAGTACAATACACTGAGAGTCTATGGAAAACCTACACTAGAGAAGTGTCCACACCTCTGACCTGAAATTTGTGTTACAGAATGACGAGGTGAGAGGTTCTGAGAGATGACACCTTGATGTGAGTCACCAGCACTTCAGGTATTTGTCAATGTCATTGTATAAGCAATTCTATTTTATGAAGATAGTAGTAGGCTATTTCTTAAAAGTGGTGTTGGTAACTGTAATGTCACTTGGACATAGAATAATAAGACACTCGAGTCTGGGTTCAACAAAGGTATAACCAGTTTACTTCAGTTCTCTAGACACCTGTCAGTCAGACACAACATTATTCTTTTTTACCATTCTATTATTGTATTGCTCAATTGTATCTTGCCTATTTTTTTCCATTGCCATGAATTTTACTCTCTTATACTTGTAATGGGATGTAATAAACTTTTGGCACACATAGCAATAAACAAATCATGAATCTTGAATTATTATTATTATTATTATTATTATTATTATTATTATTATTTAGCTATTTAAACGTGTCAGCCCTGCAATTTTGTTTCCTGAGTGTTAGCTGACAACCCCACTGACAGATGACAGGTAGGTAATGACAGGTAGTGTAATGGGGGAGTGGTTGTCTTTAGGGTGTGGTTGTCTTGAGGGAGTGATTAGGGTGGAGTTAACCAGCTATTGTTCCCACCCATTACCTCTGTGAAAAACGTCTCTGAAGACTTTGAGGCTGGATATCTCAGTACGGTGGTTCAGGGGGTATCACCATTAAAATATCCATGACTTCTTCAACTTGTTTCAGATTTCAATGTATGACACATCCAGTGGTGTAGTCTACGTGATACGCAGGACTACGCCGTATACCCACTAGGAAAGGACAAGGATTTGCGTATACCCACTAGAAAATGCGCGAGGATACGTAACGGCGTTTTGTGACAGAACTTTCACTTTCATTCATAAAATTCACCCCGTCTGTGTTACGAAGCACTTACTTCGAACTTTCTGACATGTTTGTTATCGCATAACCAGTCGTTCAGAATGCTAGTCTCAGTATTTCCCCTACAGAGCCTTGGGGTGGGCGGGCCGCGAATTTGCGAAACCTAGGATGGTAGGGGGAGGCAGGCAATGAGGGAGTGCTTCGCCAACCAATCAGGTAGCGGTATTGCCCTGCCTCCCCTTACCATCCTAGGTTTCGCAAATTCGCGGTTGGGCCAGACCTCCACACACAGCTTCGTGCCGCTGGAGAATGCTTTTGGTTTGTTTTGTGTGCGCGTGCGACGCGAGAGAGTTTTTGCAGGGTGAAAGCTCTGCAGAAGAAAGTAAGTGTCGTATATTTTTAACACACATATATAACGTATATTTTTACACATATAACACACATATATAACGTATATCTTACACATATAACACACATATATAACGTATATTTTTACACATATTACATACATATTACATTACACATACATTTGGGGACAGATGGTCGCGGGGAGATTTGGGAATCGATTGTCGCACATGCGCACACACACACACACGCACACGCACACCCCCAAGGGTATAGGCCAATCGGTTCGAGGGCAGAGGCCTAGAAGGAAGGATCACGATTGGCCAAGAACATACTGTGATGTGATTGGCTGAGAGACCGGTATAAAACCAGGGGACAAAGAGAGCTCAGTCTTCTTGTCTTCCTCGGACCCCGTCGTGACTGTTTGTGTGTAAACCTGATCCTGTGTAATCTGATGACCCGATCTTGTCTTTTTTGAATAAATAGTCTTAACTTTGGTCAGGACTTTTTCCCTCATTTTTGATCACCAAACAGAGAAAATAGACTACAAAGTGGCGAGCCAGCCAGGAGATCAAAAAATAGCCAGTCGGTTTGCAACTCTTCAACAAAGGTGAGTCTTCTGCTGAATAACCCTTCTTTGTTGGCAAAATTGACTGCGTAAATCAGATGGGCTATATTTAAAAGAATCTTGATGTGTTGAAGTATATAATTGGGTAGAGGTTAGGCAGAGAGCCGGGTTGTGAAACCTGTATTGGTAAAAACGTTTTAATTGTACGATACTTTAAAATATCGTGTTTGTAGTACAGCAGAGAATGAGCTGCATGTAGGCTTGTTTTGGGAACAAGGTATTAGCATAAAAACTGAGGGAAAGACGTTTTCCCAGTGGGCTGATAAATGTGTTTTGTATCAGAAAATAGTCTGATGAGTGTAAAGGAATGAGAATTCTTGGTTGATGTGTTTTGTAAGTAAGAGCTTAGTCCGTGTTTATGAGCAGGAAATAGCTCTATTCGATTGTATGGAATCTGAATTCCTAGTTTGAAAGAGCATAGTCCGTGTTTGTGAGCAGAAAATAGCGCTATTTTAAGATATACATTGTTAATTTACTTGAGAACACGGAGAAAAAACGTGGCTCTAGTAGAAAGGACGCCATTTTTTCATTGTGTGAACGCATGTCAGACACGTGGACACAGGGCCTCTAGTTGAAAGGACGCCATTTTTTCCTTTGTGTGAACGCATGTAGACACGTGGACACACAGAGCCTCTAGTAGAAAGCATACGCCATTTTAGGAGTATTTGAATAAGATTATCTTGGCAAATAATACGTTTAACTGCATTGAAAGATAATCTTGAAATTGCTGTGTCGTGGAAAATAATAATTATTGTGGAAAAGCAATGTTGTGTTGTAAAGATTAATCAGAGAAGTCCACAGCGGTTTTCTTCAGAGGCGGTAAGTAGAACAAAGGATTGTTGGGTGGCCTTCTCCCCCCCCTTGACCTCCATTTTTTCAAATACACACGCGCGAGTTTGATAGATTTCAGTACTCATCTCTTAAAGATAACGATAAAACCATACACATAGACTAGTATTGATAAAGATAGAGATATAGTGAATTGATCTCGGGGTATTTCAAATAAGTTTAAAGGTACGGTTACTCGGAAAACAGGAGTTTACACGGGGACTCGCGCGTGGACAGCGCAGCCACATTTCATACACACAGCGCACGCGAAGCGAATAGGCCTGCTTACAGAATATTGGTGAAAGAATCTAAAAGGTTAATGCATAGATTGATGTTGTGAATGACTGTTCAGTATTACATTAATTTAATTAATTACTTATCAGTTGAATTAATTATTCAGATCATTCATTTTCTGTTTCCCAAAACAATTGATTGATTCCACAAGTTTTAAATCAATGTATATGATGATATAATGAATAATTCAAACTAGTCATTCATTCCTTTATAGATTGTAAAAGTAAAAGATAGATTGTGAGGTTTAGGTAAGATAGAGTCATTCTGTGAGACAAAGCTGTTGGCTGCCGGCGCCCTCTACTGGCCAGAACACGATAAGACATTTTCAGTGTGCTGCCCTCTGCTGGCCAGAACACGATAAGACATTTTTAATTGTTTACTGCCATCTAGTGGACGAAACACGATAAGACATTTTTAATTGTTTGCTGCCCTCTAGTGGACGAAACACGATAAGACATTTTTAATTGTTTGCTGCCCTCCAGTGGACGGAATACGATAAGACACTTTGGAACACTGGTCCTCCATCAGTGCATCCATCTGAGGTCGATGAAATAGTCCTTTACAATAATAAATGGATGGTTACTTCAATTAATTTAAGTAATTACAAATTGATTGAATTAATTATTCAGATCATTTCATTTTCTGTTTTCACAAAACTTTGATCAATTGGTTTATAATAGTCTAAGGATAACGTTTTCTTTCACAGGTTTACATCAATGAAGTGTAAATTACTAAGTCTAATTAATTATGCATTCCTTTCAAATAACAAGTCGATTTCTTTACAGATTGTAATTAATAATTAATCATTTTATTCCTTCCAAATGACAAGTCGATTTCTTTACAGGTTGTAATTAATATTCGTGTTTTACATCTTTTTATTTCAAGTTAAGTTCTTTTTTCACAGTTTTTGATTAAAGAATAGCAGAACAGTTTCTATCTGAGGATTGATCAATCAAGGGGTTGTGGATCAGAAAGACTTAGAGCGTGACCTGCCTTTGTAATTTGATAATTGTGTTGAACAGCCTTTGTAGTTTAATAATTAAGTTGACCTGAACTATAATTAGTATTGATTGAGCAATTAAGTGACACACATTCATACATAATAAGGGAAAAACATTTAGATTAAAACACACACACATAGATTACATTTAAGTCAATAATACACAATACCACTGAAACAATCCGTTGTTCTGAAGTTGTAGTGTTCTGTGTAGACAGTTGACACAGTTAAAAGTTGGACTAGCATCTGTTTAGCAGATACGGCAACAGAAGGTGGGTTGTAAGAAAAGTACACCTTATAGCATATTATCAGCATATTGAGCAGTATAAATCAATCAGCTTAACATGGGAGCCGCATCCACTAAAATTGTAACGGCTGTTACCACAGCTAGTGGAATATTGGCAACTTTATCCCCTGTGGCTATAGTGGAAAAAATGAATCCTCTTGTTAAAGAAATTAGCAAAATGTCAACGAAATGGAATATTCGTTGGGCAGACATTGAACAACCATGGCCAGAGGAAGGCACCTTTGACTTACAATTAATTGCAACATTGGAGATACTTATCAATGTACACAAGGCAAATCAGAAAGGGAAAAATAGGTCAGAGAAACGCAAGTTAGAATTAGACATCTTAGACCTCTTTAAGGTAGAGGGGCAGAAAGTAGCATTAGCTTGGAATGAGAAAACAGCTCACATGGATCCAGAAAAAAGAGATGAATTGGCCAAAGCAATGGAAGAGAAAGTGAACATTCCATTCTCACACACAGCTCCAATCTCCAGTCCTCCTCCCTATGCCAAGAGACTGGAGGACAATTCTCAGCGGATCTACCCTCAGGTCCCTGTCCTAAGTACGAGCGGAACCTTCACTATCCAAGATGAGGATGAAAATGTACTAGAGAGGGGAAGAGCGAAAGTGACCGTGGACTTCGAACCAGAGAACAGGTCAGGTGCCAAACAGAAGAAGAAGAAGGAGCCGAGGGGAAAAGGGGACGACAGGAGGGACAAGACGGATGACAGTGAAGATGGCAGTGGAGGTGATAGCGAAGATTCCAGTGATGACAGCAATGCACAAGGAGGCTACAGTGCTCCAATGAGAAAACTACTAGCCAGGGCCGAAAAGCAGGGAGGGAAAATACGCTATAAGAAGGGAAAAGAAGAAAATAGTTCTGAAGATGAGCAGAAGTCTCTGAAGGTAGGGAAGAGAAGAGAGAGCTTAAAGCAAAAGAAGAAGAAGCTGCAGGAAGAGCGGGAGGAAGAGGAGGGAGAAAGGAGGGCAAGAAAACTCCATGCGAGAATCCTAAGAGACGAAGAAGACTACAGACAACAGATGCAGGACCTAGAAGTAGAGAGAGAAACGCATCGTCAATCTCGAGCGGCATCATCACATACAGCCCGGTTGAACTCCCCAAGGTCCGGAGCGACACCAAGGCGGGACGTAAAAACGGAGCCACAAGTAAGCGATTATGACCCAAGGCACTCTGCGGGGAACAGGGGGAGGGCACCGGAAGAAGAGGCAACTCAGGGGAACTTCCCAGTGCTGATTCGAGGTAACCAGATGGAATATCGTCCTTGGAATCATACAGATCTGTCAGAAGTGATAGAAAAACTCCCAGTCCTGGAAGATGGTGGCCACCCCTGGACGACGCAAGTCGACGTGAGATTGACAGGAACGCACGCTGCTATGGGAGACCTGAAAAGACTCTTAGCTACCATTACAGGATTGGACACCATGCAGGAAATATTGATGAAGGCGGGACTTCATAGATATATCGATACATCCGTTTATGACCCAGAGCTCTTCGCAGCAAACAGAGGCAAGCTGTGGAAGGCAATCAGAGAAACATACCCTACTCACATTCACCCAGACAATGTCATTGTGAAGCCACTGGGGGGAGATGAAAATCCCCGGGGGTTTGTTGCCCGTGTGCACTCTCAATGGAGAAGTGTGACAGGGAAGGATGCCGAAGATAACCCGTTAGAAAAAGCCATAATCAGGGAAAAGATTCAACAAGGTCTCCCTACCCCAGTTAAGAACAAGTTAGCAGAAGTGGTGGGGCTACGACACATGAGCAAGGCTGTTTATATAGACAACATAGCACACCAAGTAGAATTATTTAGAAAGAAGATTCAGACACAGAAGGCACAAGACGAGGACTCACTCAGAAAACTAACTCAAGTGCAATTGACTGAAGGCAAGAAAACCAGAGAGAGAGTGCAGACTATAGCCCTACAGGTCCCATCTCAGCCACAGCAACTGCAAATTGTCCCTCCCCAGTCATACCCACAGGGGCCACAAGGGGGGTATCCATACCCACAGGGGCCACCAGGGGTGCAAGTGGTTCCATACCAGCCATACAACCAGCCTGGCCAAGGACCACCACAAGAGGGATGGACCACAGCAGGGAGGAAGATGCTAGGACCATGTTTCCTATGCGGCCAGTATGGACACTTAAAACGTACCTGCTTTAAGAAGAACCAGGGGGGCGCAGGGGGGAAACAAAAAGGAGGATATAGGCCCCCTGCTGCACCGGCTCCAGGAGTGGTGAACCCCTATGGAGGCCCAGCAGCTGGGCTATAGGGGTGCCCAGAAGATCCGAGAGGGGGGTGCCAGCTGGTGGTGACAAACAGGCCTGAAGATGAACCTACAATATGGGTGTCGGTCAACCAACGTCCATTAGAATTGATGGTGGACAGTGGAGCAGCCTACACCTGTCTGAAGCCTGAAGACGCCACGCACCTTCCTATGTCTGGGAAATATGTGAAGACAATCGGATTCGAGGGAATTAAACAGCTGATCCCTACCACTGAGCTTGTAAGTTTAGAGTACAAAGGACAGAGAGCAGATCTGTCAATACTTGTATCAGAACACACGCCAATAGGGCTACTAGGGAGAGATGCCCTATGCCAATTAAATTGTACCGTGAAATGCACACCTGACGGCTGTCAGGTGACAGTGCCACAAGAGAACAGACAGCTGTCTGTCATGATGGACAACAACGCATCTATGGTATATTGGGTGGGAGGGCTTAGCCCAGACCTAATGGAACCAGCAAGGATGTGGGACAATTATATCCTGGCACACATGGCAGAGGCCAGAAGGCCTACTGATCCATTGCATTGTACACTCCAGTATTTTAGAGAAGTTGCAGATGCAACCCCAGATGAGTGGCTGAAGCATCAGCCAAAACAGGTACAGCTTAGTACAAGTTGTATAATCCTAGGCCCTCAGGGAGTGGCTATGAAGATAAACAGTGACACTTATCTAGATCAGGAGCATAAGATTGAGGGTAGCATCCCTCATGTGACACTTATGATATCTGAACACTATAAACAGAAGCATTTAGGGGCAATGATGGCAGACTCAGAAAAAGCCAGATTTGTAACGACAAAAGAAAACCCTGCTATCTGGAGGAGCATTGATGGACAGTTCACAAAACTGATGATCTCTGCTCAAGGAATAGGACATCCGCAGACTGTGAAGCTAATGAACCAGCTAATCCTTCCTGTACAAGCTGAAAGAGACCTCAGAGAAGAAATGATGCAGAATGTGCCAGCCGACCTGTGGGCAAAGAACAGTACAGACATTGGATTTGTGAAATCAGCTCGTCCATTGAGAGTTGAACTCATACCGGGTGCAAAACCCCCTTGGAAAAACCAATACCCATTGAAACAGGAAGCAATTGATGGAATTGAGCCACAGATCAAAGGACTGTTAGAGGCAGGAGTCCTGAAGATAACTCAATATCCGTTAAGCAATACACCTCTTCTGCCAGTGACGAAACCTGATGGTTCATATCGTCTGGTACATGACCTACGGGCTGTGAATGAGATAGTTGTCAGCTATCCAGCTGAAGTTCCTGATCCTCATGTGCTGTTGACTCAGATTCCATCTACAGCCAAAGTGTTTACAGTGATTGATTTATGCGGGGCTTTCTTTTCTATACCTCTTAGTGTAGAAAGTCAAGGGTTATTTGGGTTTACCTACAAAGGTCAGCATTATCAATATACCAGAATGCCACAGGGGTACAAACACAGTCCTCATGTTTTTAATCAGGTCTTGAAGGAGGACTTAGACGGGTTAGAACAGATGATAAGTAGTACTGCCATTCAGTACATGGATGACATACTCCTTTGTGCCCCAGATGAAGAAACATGTCACAGGGATTCCGTTAAACTGTTAAAGGTTTTGGCGGAGAAGGGACACAAGGTGTCTAAAAAGAAGCTACAGTATTGTCAGGAAAAGGTAACTTACTTAGGACAATCCATTACACAGGGACATCGCAGCGTCACTAATGAACATTTGGAAGCTATTCAGAAGGCTCCAAAACCACGAACGGTTAGGGAAATGATGATGTTTTTGGGCATTACTGGGTATAGTTCAGCATGGGTGGAGGATTACACTAGACTAGTCGCTCCATTGAGGGGGATGATTAAGGAAACAGGTAGTGATAACCTCCAATGTAGCATTACTTGGACAAGGGAAGCTGATTTGGCGTTTGAGACAATTAAACACAAATTGCAAGAAGCGCCAGCTTTAGCGCTTCCAGATTATTCCAAAGAATTTGGACTGTATGTTTCTTCTTCAGCCGAGGGGAAGTATGCCTGCGCTGTTCTTACGCAACCAACAGGCATTGGACCTAGTCCACAGCCCATAGCCTATTATTCTGTCGCATATTCAGAGGTAGAAATGGGTTTCGCGCCATGCTACAGAGCAATGGCCGGGGCATATCTTATGTACGAGAAGGCAACAACCTTAACAATGGGGTACCCAATTACCATTCTCTGCCACCACAGTCTAAGGAACCTCTTGAATCAAGGCAAGTACACTTTGACGATGCCTAGGATTAGGGATTATTACAGGATGTTGGAAAGGGAAGATGTAACATTACTAAGATGTAACACACTTAACCCAGCAGAGACCTTGCCAACCCCAGAAGATGGGGAACCACACGATTGTGTGAAGGAAGCTACGAGGTACTCTAAGCTTAGAGCAGATCTACTAGCTTTGCCTTTAAAGGAAGCTGACGTTGAGTATTGGACTGATGGATCTTGTTACCGGGTAGGAGAAAATTTACGTGCCGGGTATGCCATAGTCCGATCCCAAAATTCGGAGTTCATTGTGGAACAAGCCGAGGCTGTTCCTCAGCCTTGTTCAGCTCAGTTGGCTGAATTGATTGCCCTCACAGAAGCATGCAACTTGGGAACCGGACAAAGAGTGACAGTATACACCGACTCTGCCTATGCCCACAATGTGTGTCATTTACATGGAGCTGTATGGAAGGGACGGGGTTTTAAGAAAACTGATGGTTCGCCTATTCAGCACCACGCTCAAATCATGAAGCTGTTACAAGCCATGATGAAACCAAGGGAATTAGCCATAGTGAAGTGTGCCGCACACAGATCTGACTCATCACATGTCACACAAGGTAACAGGGCTGCAGATGATGCAGCCAAAGCTATTACAGGAGCAGACAAAGCAGGTAAAGTTCTGCTGGTCACACATGAAGCACAGTTACAGGGCATGGTCACGCTTGAGGATTTGTTGATGTTACAGAGTGAGGCAAATGCACTAGACAAAAACCTATGGTTAACAAGGGGAGCTAGTCAGGATGACACAGGTCTATGGAGAAATCATGAGGGACTGGTTGTGGCACCCCCAGATTTATTAGGCATACTGATACAGGAAGCCCATGGATTAGCACATGTGTCCAGGGGGGAGGTAAGACGCAAGATCACCAAGGAATATGGTTTTTGGGCTCCATATTTGTTGGAACAAATAGACCATATCCTTGGTCAATGTGTGGTCTGTTTGAAGAACAATATCAGACCTGGAATACCAGTGGGAACTGGGCATATCCCTACCCCAAACGGGCCAATGAAACATTTAGTGATTGACTATGTGGACATGATTCGTCCTGTTGCAGGATACAGGTACATGCTAGTTGTAGTAGACAGGTTCAGCAGATGGGTAGAAGCTTGCCCCACTCGAAGAAAGGATGCTCAGTCTGTAGCAAAGTTCCTATGCAGGGAATTCATGCCTAGGTTTGGAATTCCAGATAGGATATCGTCAGACAATGGTAAGGAATTTGTGGATAAGACGGTAAAGCTTATACTACAAAAGTTGGGAATCAAGCAGAGATTTGGGTGTATTTACTCACCTCAAAGCCAGGGGATAGTGGAGAGGATGAACGGGGTCCTTAAGAACCGTCTTTCTAAAGTCTGTAAGCATACAGGTCTTAATTGGCTGGAAGGACTCCCTCTTGCATTGATGGCCTGTCGTTCCAGTGAGATTCGAGGGCTGCACTTGACTCCCCATGAACTGGCTATGGGGAGAATAATGACAGCTCCCTGTGCACGAACCAGTGGGAAAGGGCCAAGTTTGGCTCTCCTGGAGAGTGACATGAAAGCCTATGTACAGTACATGACTAACCGGCAAAAGAGTATCTCTTCTTATGTGCTCCACAAACAGGAACGTGAAGAGGAGGTGAACGCACAGGAGAGGAAGGACGCGTTGCAACCGGGTGACAAAGTATACGTGAAGGTCTACAGACGGAAGTGGCATGAGGCTCGACGGGAAGGACCATACGAGGTCGTTCGGTGCACTGGGACTGCCATCCAAATCAAGGGGTCCCCCACCTGGTACCACGTTCATCACTGCATCAAGGCACCCAATGAGGACGATGAGGGAGAACCTCAGCAGGATGGTGAGGAGACCCCTGGGGACGAGGAAGTCCACAGCTTGGACATCCAGGCTGACGAAGATGTTGGTGAGTATCTGCGCCGTGATGCAGATGATGCCGGGGGCCTCGTCCCAGACCCTGTCCAGCCCAGAGATGAGTGGGCCAACGGAGACCGTGAAGGATCCAGTGACTGCGACACCCCTCTTGGGGGTTCTACCAAGCCTGGTGTTGCCCCTGTTGTCACCCCTTCCGACCCTGACAATGCTCCAGACGGAGATGTCAGCAACCCGGGCGGCTGCCCGGACCAAGGTACCATTGAGAGACACAGACCTGTCAGTGATACACCCCAACCAGACAGACCCCGTAAAACACCAAGGCCAATTAGGAGGAAACTCAAGCCATGCCGTTTCAGAGACTAATATACCCCTTAGTGTTCCTACCCCATTGACTTCTTTGGACAATGTTACACTTTACTCACACACTGTTATGCCTGGACGTCAGAGAAGAATGATCACAGCAGGTAGAGCTTTTGTTTGCCCACATTCACGTTGTACTGTTGATGATTGTTTGATCTATACCGCCGAAGCGGACGAGTGGTATTTATTGGATGCTAAATATGTTACACTTAATCAACACTCAAGCAACACGCAAGAAACTCGTGTGACATTAACTAATGTTGACAAGGTGTTGAACTCGTATTGGTGTGCTAGACGTGATATCGGTGAACAGGTGTCTAGTAAATCCAACAATTTCAAGGACAAAGTTTGTAGGACCAATCCTGACTTTCCACACCACTATAGGTTGGACTGTGAGAAATTTGTGCATAAATATGTTCACGTTGAGTTACCAGGAAAGGTTGAAAATGTTGCTGTGAAGGCTTCTACGAAGGCGATTGTAGTCGCTACTGACGATTATTTGTTGTATGATTCTAATCACCTGGGGACACGGTCCCACCCTAATTCTGCCACTAGTATCATGAAAGATTTTGCTTCAAAAATGAATTATTCTGATTGCTGGATTTGTCAACAGGTCCCTGTAAGTGCGTCTGCTCCTATGTTTTTCCCCATACCGTTAACTAAAGCAGAATGGCTTCATTATAATTGGCAGGGTTTAGCCCCATTTGTTTTACAGGGCAAGAACCAGAGCTCTTCTTGTCAGCCCAGCACGATTCTGGTTCCTTTAAATTCTTCCTATGCAGGTGTGGATATTGGTGTGTTGGAACGTCTGACAGCAGCGGTTAACAAACACCATAGGCCTAGCGGTGTGGGGAAGGTTATTATTGATAGGCTTACACATTTGTCACAACCAACAGGTCCGAAGAAGATATATATTATCCAAGCTATGTTCGTTCAATTAAATGGTACTGCATTGAGTCCTCATCTGTCATGTTCTGGGAGTGTGACTTCTACACGGTGGAGGGGTTCAGTTGTTATTTCTGGATTGAAATGTAAAGTTGTTGATTGTGCTATGGTGCCTCAAATGAAATTACATGATACCAATACTACCAGACGGCAGAAAGGCACCACGCAGCTTAAAGTCATGCCTCTCGTAAATATTACAACCTGTATTGACATTCAATCTCGGCCCAAGAGCAGCGCGGTTCGTCAGCTAGGGGCCGCGTCTTGTATAGGTGGTGTCATGTTCTTGTATCCTGGTAAGGAGCTTCAACTCCCGGAACATGTGTTTCTTGTGTGTGATAATGATGCATTCTCTAAGCTTCCTGCTTCGAGTGAGGGTGTTTGTTATTTGGCTCATCTGATACCTTTGATTAGGAAAGTTACTCGGGAGGAGATGTCTGTACTTCACAAACAAGCAACCCATCGTAGTCGTAGGGCGTTATCTACCGCTCAGAAGTTTTTTGGCCTAATATTCCCAAGTTATGGTGTCTACAACTCTCAGACTGAATTAAGTGCCCTATCATCCGTTCTTGAAAAACACATTAATGCTTCGGATGCTGTAGTATCTGCCCTGGCTACTGAATTGACTGAAACTAAGAATGTAGCTCTCCAAAATAGAATGGCTTTGGACATTATTTTGGCCAGTCAGGGTGGTACTTGTGCTTTGATAGGCGGTGAATGCTGCAGTTATATTTCGGATTCTGATAACGCTTTGTATGATTTTCATGAATCTAACAAGAAGGGTGTAGAGGATTTACATAAAGAACACGGTTGGAATATGTTAGATTTCTTTGATTCTGCTTTTTCAGGTATTGGTAATATGGTCAGGTCCGTCGCTATTATTTTTGTTGTCATTATCATCTGTATTATGTTACTTGGTATTTTAATCAAATGTTGTGGAAAGTGTATTTCTGATGTTCCTATTAATGCTTTAATGTTGACCAACATAGCTGATGAGCAAAAGCTGGATTCTGTTTTGCTTTCTGATTTTGTTTCCTCCTTTGATGATTTGTTTATTAAGTGATGTTTTATGATTATTTGCTTCGATTACTGTTTGTTTCTTTCTATATCATGTGATTGATGTCAGTTGAGAAGTGATGTGGTGGTTATGCAAAGATAGGAAAGAGGTTCTGTTCCTAGCACAACGAAGAAAAAAGCTCTTGACTGGGAAAGGATATCAATCTGAGACAGCGGTAAAGGCTGTTCTCCAACTGGGTTCATGTGCTAGTAACCTCTGTCCCTGGCGCTTCGAGGACAAAGAAAACATCGGTCGTTGGAAGTTTCTATATTATTTGTGCATGATGGACTGTATTTAGTTTAATTGTGATTGTTATTTTCAAGATTCTTTTTATTATTGGTTGGTTTCTATTTTTTGCATGATATCTTTGGGTTCTTAATACTGATCCTGGGTTGGTCTGTATTATTGTGCTTCTTGTGTTAGGTGTTGATATGGTTTTTCTGTCTGTTGTTATTTATTTATTTTTTATTTTTTTTTTTTTTTTCTTAGCTGCGATATGTGAGGTTTGTGTTTTTGTTTTGGTTTATGTGATCATTTAGTTTCGGAACACCCTCTGGGTGGTCCGAGGGGGGATGTGTCGTATATTTTTAACACACATATATAACGTATATTTTTACACATATAACACACATATATAACGTATATCTTACACATATAACACACATATATAACGTATATTTTTACACATATTACATACATATTACATTACACATAAATTTGGGGACAGATGGTCGCGGGGAGATTTGGGAATCGATTGTCGCACATGCGCACACACACACGCACACGCACACCCCCAAGGGTATAGGCCAATCGGTTCGAGGGCAGAGGCCTAGAAGGAAGGATCACGATTGGCCAAGAACATACTGTGATGTGATTGGCTGAGAGACCGGTATAAAACCAGGGGACAAAGAGAGCTCAGTCTTCTTGTCTTCCTCGGACCCCGTCGTGACTGTTTGTGTGTAAACCTGATCCTGTGTAATCTGATGACCCGATCTTGTCTTTTTTGAATAAATAGTCTTAACTTTGGTCAGGACTTTTTCCCTCATTTTTGATCACCAAACAGAGAAAATAGACTACATAAGCAAGTTGAAACGTTAGCAAATATAATTACTGTGTTCTGACAGAGAAAGTTGGTTCAAATTAGTCGTTATTATTGTGATTAGAAAGTGTCTGATTATAGTTTCATGGTGTGAATAATAGTGTCAAAGAACTAGCAAGCTAGCTAGCTCAGAGGTGATTAGATGAGCTAGTCTGCTGCACACATGCCAGCTAAAGAGCTAACTGGAGGCACTTTATTATTTTACTTAAAGTAGATATACAATCTTTCTTATTCTGCTAGAATTGGGCTTTATGGTAATACCATAATGGTATATTTACAGTACATGGACAGTGGATTGAAGCATTGGAACAAACCCTCACTCATTGGAAATGTCTGTTTTTTGTAGTTGGACATACGATTTTCTTACAGGTGAGAGAGTAAGTAAAGACAGTATCTGACTGCATTGCCCACAGCAACCCAATATTCAATTAGAATTATGTTATGATTTGATATGAATTCAATGTATACCTCTTATTAAATTATAAATACTCTGGTTGTTATGTTTGCCTTTTGGTTGACAGCAAAAGAGGGAAAGAGGAGGATAGGGAGGGAGAGAAGGAGAGAGCAGGATGGTGTCGGCACACCAGAGCGAGAGAGCAAGAACCAGGTGAGAAAGTGGACAGGTAGTCAAGACCACATAAGTAAGTAGCCTTGAGAACCAATGGTTCTGGAGCCTAACGGCCCATAGGGAAGGAGCCTATCTCCTGTTTCTGTAGCGTGAGGCAGCTTGATGTACAAGTACAGTCCATGCCACCCCCCCCCCCCCCCCAAGGCAGCAAACACTGGTGTAGATGCATACTGTATGCATAAGTGAGTGTGGTGGTGCTTATGGGGTGTCGCTACGGGACAGGTGTCGCTCTGACTGGGAGGGCAAAATCACAGTATACCCACTAGAAAAAACTAGACTACACCACTGGACACATCATTTTAAAGCTTACAATCTACCCTTTCATAATCTGAAAAAAAACAGAAAAATGATTTTGCCCTACTTGCGGACTTTTTAACCATGCCCTGTCACAAATGTATTCTCTGAAATACAAAATGTATGTAGCCCCTTAGAGCACATGGTGGAGAACAAAACAGCACTAATCTGTTCCTCAATGTAATAAATAGTTCCCTAAATTCAGTTAATCCTTCCCTTGATTTATTAATTTGTTCCCTTAATGTATTCATCTGTTCCCTCAAATTAACTGTATTAATGTATTCATCTGTTCCCACGATTTAGCATAGCTCGTCCCCACACAGTTCTTCTTTCGTGTAACGTCAGAGGTCCAACTCTGTGTCGCGTAGCCATGCCCGCATCTCTGGTTCTAGGTCGAAGAGGCTGGCTTCTGAGGGTGGTCTATATAAGGGGCAGATGGTGATTATGTGGTCGGCGGTCTGCTCTGGGTCACCGCACTCGCATGCCGCACTGTCCGCCAGGCCCCACGCCTTCATTGATGTTTTAAAGCGACCGACACCAGTTCGTAGACGGTTCAGTGTTGTCCATTGCCGGCGTGGTAGGTCGTCTCCTCCAATGGCGCCATCTCCTGGGTCCCAGATGTAGCGGTGGATTCGGGAGGGCCCGGCTGACTCCCACTCCTGCTTCCAAGCTGCTGCCAACCATGCATCTCTGGAGATGTCCTCAGAGGTGGAGTTGAGCATGGCTTGTGCTGCCTTGTTGTAAGGGTGGCGGGTCTTGAGTCGGCTTGGAGGTGCTGGTGTTATGGTGGTGTTGTGCAGGATGTGCCAGTCATGCTTTTGTGCCTTCCTGGCCAGGGCGAGGGTGGCAGCCTCCCGTCAGAGGCCGGCTGGTGCTATTCCCGCGAGGACTGGCAAGAGGGACACAGGGGTAGGCTTCAAGCATCCAGTAATTATTCTGAGGGAGGTATTGATAGCCACGTCGACCTTTCTCGCATGAGGGCTTCTGCTCCAGACTGGGGCGCAGTATTCCGCTGCAGAGAAGACCAGGGCTTGGGTGGATATTCTTAGCGTCTTAGCGGAGGCTCCCCAGGTTGTACCAGCAAGGCGGCGGATTAGCGCGGCCCTGGATGTCACTTTGGCCTTGACTTCTTCCAGGTGTTGTTTGAAGGATAATGTCCGATCCAGGCGCACTCCAAGGTACTTCGGGGCTTGCTGGACCTCCAGACATTTGTTGTCAACGCGCACCTCAAGTTCCCTCCTGGCTTCTCTGGTGCTAAGGTGGTATGCCGCTGCGACTGTCTTTCCGACACTGAGTTGTAGACGCCACCTTCGAAGGTACCCACACAGTTGATTTTGTTGGGTATGAACAGTGGCATTGGGGATACATGTATCCAACATTTTGATATGAACAAAGTGCAGCAGTACCCTCTAACCATCTTGGTATAAAGCTTGACTGAATACCATAATGTGTTAATATCATGACGCATTCATGCCAGCTAGCCTTCAAAGTGTGCATGCTTTTGCCGGGACCATAGCCGCAGACATAGCTAGCTGTCAACAGAGAGCTGACTTTACAGAAGTTGCTAGCTTTCATCACAAGATGGTAGTAACCATGGCTGTGAGGGCACGCATGCCAATAGCCCATAGCCCTGTTACTGAGACATTAGGAAGCACTAGTTCTACTGTTTTAAGTTATGCTGGAGATAGCAATGCATTCATACCAGGCACGTGCCGTGAGCTTTTAGATTGGGTAAGCATAAGATATAGAAATACACATAATTACACATACACGCTATCAGTGAACGCAGTTTCAAGGAAATGCAATTTTGATGCCCTAGAACCCGCTAATAAACTGTAGTGTCACTGTGTGATCAGATTACCAAAAACAAAAAAAACTGTTGCCAGTTTCGACTATATCAGGGGTGCTCATTGTTCAATCTTTTTTTAACCAAGATCTTTTCAAGTAGCCAGCCTGCTGAAATCTACAAGTCCAGTTTCAACATCGCAAACGCACACACGCACAACACAGACACACACCGTTTCCATCCTCCATAGTAAACTCACAACACACTTTCTTTTCACACTTTGTCACCCAGGCACTTGACATCACATCACAAACCCTCCCTCTCTATCTCTCTCAAACACTTTTGGTCCAGAACCAATGGCACGGACAGCGACATTAGGCCTATCTCAGCGATTGATTAAGAAGCTCTCTCTCCAAACACAATGGCACAGGCCGACATTCAAAGGAGCAGAGGAAGTCTTACATAAGAAGCCATAACCAGCAGCACAGCAGTACTCAAACCATATAAACAAGCCCAGATCGCCACCAGCCTCGCGAATCATATAAATCATATAAACCGCTCATACCAGGCTTGCTGTAGCCCCTAGCGACTCTCCCTTTCTGGGTGTGAAGATCGGTGAGCGGTGGCTTCGGGCGGCATTTAGCCAGTAGTTCTGTTTTTCCAGTCCAGTCCAGTCTACGAAATCCCTTTAGGTCGTGTCCATATTCACAAAATCAAGCAAGTTATCCTTATTGATTATTATTATTTAGATCGTTTGAGCTAGCTAGCATAAGCTATTCTGCCGGGCGAGAGGTGAAATGTTAAGTGAACTTGAAAGTGATAGCCAATCAGTAGCTCTTATCGGAATGAAAGAACTACTGATTGGCTGTAAGCATGCTTACCCTGGCCACATTAAACAGCGGGCTGAGGCTTCGGGAAAAAAAAAAAGACATTTTCACGCATTCGAATGTACGCGAGGGAAAGCAGAGAGAGAAGTGCTTATAATGTAACGCAATGCAAGCAGAGTAGGAAGTGCTTACTCCTGCAGGTGGCGCTAAAAATGCAACGTCAAAATGAATGACTCCTGCTGCCCTGGGACCTAAAATACGACTCTTTTAATGAAAACAAACAAACGGTTACATGCACTTTTATTTAAATATTTTTCACAGTCCTTTTTATTTTTTTCGTTGGGTAAGCACTGCTTACTCTGCTTATATGGACGGCACGTCCTTGATTCATACATACATACATACTGTCCTGTCAGATGTTGATAGATATAGCTAAAGCTTTAGGGAGTAGGCAGCTAGCAAGCTACTTCATGGAACTACAGCTTATAGCTGCTCGGTTGAAAGCTAGCTCGCTCTGTGGCTGTATAGTATGGCCGCAGATAGAGCTAGCTGTTATAGGTGGGTGTCCAGTAGCCCCAACTGTTCCCCTCAAGTCATTCATGCTTCTCTTCAACTCCAATCACAAATAAGAGCTTTCCCATTAAATTCCATGGAATTTGCCTGGTAAGGGGCATGTGTGAACAGAATGTCAAGGGAAAACAGCTCAGGCAATTTCCCTGACCTTGTGACCTTCCTCAAGACCTTGTGTAATTCCATGGTGTGGGGAGCATGGCGCGTTCGACCTGCAGGGGGAGCCACAGGATGGTTGGTGAAGGGGATGGGGGCGTAATTGGCACCAGCTGATGCCAATTAGGTCCTCATCAAGCGCCTTCTTAATGTGTTGCTTTTTTTCCCCCCGGGAGTTCAGTAGGTGGAGGAGAGAGAGAGCGAAGGAGAACGGAAAGGAGAAGGAGAACGGGCGAGAGAGAGTCTGGGAGAGAGAGTGGCGAAAAGCACTGCGAACCAGCCGCGACCGAAAGGGTCGGGCGAGAGAAGCGAGTGCACGGAGAAGAACTCCCCTGAGCGAGGCTCAGCTTAAAGAGACATTTACCAGCCCAGTGTGTATGAAATAAACTGGGCTCCGCCCGTTCTTATACCCGCCAGTACTATTGTCCGTCTCCCTCTGTGCACAAACCCGTTACACATGGGAAATTTAGGGAAGGCTTAGTTGTGAACAGAAGCATGAACATTGCCTGGTCCAGCATGTTAAGGGTTACTTATGTCTGACACAAGACGTTTTCACGTGGAACAAGTGAACCAATCACAGCGAGTAGTTTCTCGTCTAAGGCTTAATTATTTTGGTTCACTTCACTAATGGGCTAGTTAACCCACATCACATCAGCCAAAGTAGTGATGAATATATTTCCACAACTGGATAATACTTCATTTCCAATCATAGTTTATTGGTAGCTTACGTACTTAGCTAGCTTACTTAATGTACATTTTGTGATAGACGCATTACGGAGCAAACACACCATCTCCTCCCACTGCTGTCCTGCATCACACAATCAGCAGGGAGAGAGCCCGGAGCGCAGAGCGCATAAGCATTGCCCCAGACCCCGAATATCACTACTACTAAATATAATTCTTCAACTGGATACTACTTAATTTCCAATCATAGTTAGGTAGCTTACTTACTTAGCTAGATTACTTACTTCAATCAACCAGTGCGCATCAGTGGCATTTCCAGTCACTCCCTCGCTTCAACTGTGCTTACTCAGGCCGACAACACAGTGTGCACTGCGCTGTTCCGTCTGTTTATTGTTACTAGCAATATGTCTAATTGAGTTAACTTGTATTAAGCTTACCATCACCAAGTCCTCCCATACTGTACTTATCATTTCATAACTGTACATATCCTTTTCTAATATCCTATTGCTATTGCATATAAGTACAGTATGAGCTGGGCTTTCTAGTCTCACCCGTAGTATATTGTTTGAGACACCAAACATTTGAAATGTTGGCATGGCCATTAAAACACCTAATATATTCCAGATATATTATCACAGGGAGGCCCAAGGGAGGATGACTGGAGGCTAGCACCCCCCATGGTCTCTCTGATTTGGGCGCAATTCGTACAAGCGATGGCAGAGTGTCCAGTTATATACGTCTCCACCCCTGGCGTCTATCCTCCCTCAGTTGGCAGGAGTGAGATCGGAGGAGTTTATTCTTATAGCCCCCGACCACCCCAGAGATGATCAGATAAAAGCGAGCCGAGCTGGTGACCCAAATAGGCGGTGTAGGCAAGTACACAGACCAACTGCCGTTAATCCCCTGGTACAACATCTGCAAACCCGCAAAAATGCTCATTTTGGTTACTTACAGAAGTCTCCTTTCAGAGTTCCATCTGGGGATACGCCGTACCCACTTTATGCATTGGTCAAATCCAGAGAGTTTGGACTCTCCTCCGACACCACACAACTACTATCCTATATCCCAAAAGTTACATACGCAATAGTGGCAGGATATTAGAATAGGATATGTACAGTTATGAAATTACTTATGAAAGTACAGTAGGCTATGGGAGTACAACTATTGCGTATGTAACTTTTGGACTAGTATAGTATGTCTATATCAACAGTAATCAAGTGCTTTAGTCGGCGAGCGAATTTGGTGATGGTAAGCATAATACAAGTTAACTCGCTGTTAAATAAAAATTGAAATATGATGATAAATACATAAAACGAAGGTATGATCACTATTGCCTATGTCATTTACACACACCCAACTGTGCCTGAACAAAGATCATAGCAACTGCCGCACTTCCCCTCATATGGCAGTCTCATGCGCCTGTCTCGGTCGAATTCACGCCTACTACGTTCCAGTTTTGCATCCAGTTGCATGCGTGATTTAAGTAGCTCGTGCAAACCTGGGAATGCCATTGACATGTTTGTAAAGGCACAACACGGGAATGTTAGGGCATTTAGCTCATGTGTGAACGGCGAAAATCACTGGTGGGTTGGGATTCCATGTAATTTACAGGGAACTGTGTGTGAAAAGGGCTTTACTACCTTTCTTTCAAAGTAAGTGAAGCATGATCATGTGACGGGAACAGTTGGAGATGACATGTTACATTAATATCTGATGAGCAATACCACCAGACCATTGCATTCTTGCTCCCTACTGAATTGTTGTTATTTATCAGTGATGGCTGTACTGTAGTGATGATTGTTAGATGTGATCATTTATATTCAGTATGAAGACAAGAGAAAATTGAGGGTTAACGATTTATTAAATTGAGAGAACAAAATAGTAAACCAAGGGAATGGATTAGAGCAATCTTTTCTCTTAAATCAATGCATAGAAAGCATCAATGCATCAACAGAAAGTTATTTCAAATTCCATTAACATGGAAACCAAATTGGCTTACTGGGCTTAACACTAGAACAGCTGTGCCTTTTTACCTACTAGAAGAGCCGCCTCGGTGACACCCTCTTTTTCAATGCTAAGCTGCTATTTACACACAACGACCACTAGTTGGCCGCTTGTAAATTAGCTTGCTTCCTACACAGAAAGCTTATATTAGCTTATCCTGATGTGATTTTGAAAATGTAAGGATACTGGGTGGTAGAACGCACATATCTAGGAAAAGTCATGAAAGGAGGGTCCTGAAATTTAATTGAGTGCAAAGGTATATACATTTGTATATTTGCTAATTAAGTGCTAAAGCACATTCTCCTGTCACCCACCTTGACAAGAAGAACTCCTATGTGAGGATGCTGTTTGTATACTACAGCTCAGCATTCAACACCAGTCCCCTCCAGACTCGACTGCAAGTTCAGGGACTTAGGCATCGACCCCAGCCGATGCAACTGGATCCTGGACTTCCTGTCAGACCATAAACAAGTGGTGAAGATGGGCTCTAG
Organism: Nansenia antarctica; assembly: GCF_963989245.1. Classification (NCBI taxonomy): domain Eukaryota; kingdom Metazoa; phylum Chordata; class Actinopteri; order Argentiniformes; family Microstomatidae; genus Nansenia; species Nansenia antarctica. The sequence continues at coordinate 37,908,270 of NC_137689.1, read as the reverse complement.
GACCTCTGACCATCAGCACAGAAGCCCTCCAAGGCTGTGTCCTAAGCCCCCTCATGTACTCTGTACACCCACGACTGTGTGGCCACTCACAGCTCCAACACAGTGATCTAGTTCGCCGACGACAAGGCGGCCTACAGGAGTGAGGTCGACTGCTAGCTTAGTGCAGCCAGGCCAATAACCTCGCTCTCAACGCCAACAAGACCAAGGAGCTGGTGGTGGACTTCAGGAAGAAGAGGCAGGCACAAGACCCCTTCACCATCAACGGGTCTGCTGTGGAGAGGGTCAACAGCATCTAGTTTCTGGGGGTTCACATCACCAACAACGTCACCTGGGATGAACACACCAAACAGGTGGTGAAAAAAAGCACAATGTTGCCTCTTCCCATCTCAGGCGGCTGAAAAGTTTGGCTTAGGGATTCATGACGGGATGCATCACTGCCTGGTACGGGAACTGAACTTCCCAAAAGCGCAAAGCCTGCAAAGGGTAGTACGGACAGCTGAAAACAACACCTACAAGGCCCTCTTGGGGCAATATTAGGGGCCACAGCCACCCCAATCAGAAACTGTTGGAGCTGCTGCCATCGGGGAAACGGTACCGAAGCCTCAGGGCTAAAACCCAGAGGCTGACAAGCAGCTATCTCCCCCAGGCAATCAGGCTCCTGGGGAAAAAAAACAAACACTGGAAGAATACAAAAGTCTGCCCCCTAACCAGCCCCATGCACACTACAAAAATGAACATATTACAGTATTATAACTACTCCACACTAGTGGATTACTTGTACAGTATATCTCAAAAGTGAGTACACCCTTTAGATTTTTGCAAATATTCTGTCATATCCTTTCAGGGGATAACATTATCCTACTGAAACTTTGATATAACTTAAAGTAGTCAGTGTGCTGCTTGAATAACAGTATAGATTTATTGTCCTTTGAAAATTACTCAGTACACAGCTGTTAATGTCTAAACAGCTGGCAACAAAAGTGAGTACACCCCATAGTGAACATGTCCTAATTGTGCCCAATGATGTTGTTTTCCCGCCCTGGTGTCATGTGACTCATTAGTGTTACAAGGATTCAGGTGTAAATGATAAGCAGGGCTGTTAAATTTGGTTTAATTTTGAGCGGCTGAAAAAAAGGATTATTGCGCTTCACAAAGATGGCCTTGGCTATAAGAAGATTGCCAACACCCTGAAAATGAGTTGCAGCACAGTGGCTAAGATCATACAGCGGTTTTCCAGGACAGGTTCCACTCGGAACAGGCCTCCCCAGGGTCGACCAAAGAAGTTGAGTCCACGTGCTCAGCGTCATATCCAGAGGTTGGTTTCCAAAAATAGACGTGCGAGTGCTTCCAGCATTGCTGCAGAGGTTGCAGAAGTAGGATGTCAGCCTGTCAGTGCCCAGACCATACGCCGCACACTGCATCAAATCGGTTTGTATGGCCGTCGCCCCAGACAGAAGCCTCTTCTGAAACCGATGCATAAGAAAGCCCGCAAACAGTTTGCTGAAGACAATGAATCCAAGAACATGAGTTACTGGAACCATGTCCTGTGGTCTGATGAGACCAAAATAAACCTGTTTGGGTCAGATGGTGTCCGGCGTGTGTGGCGGCACCCTGGTGAGGAGTACCAAGACAAATGTGTTTTGCCTACAGTCAAGCATGGTGGTGGCAGCATCATGGTCTGGGGCTGCATGAGTGCTGCCGGCACTGGGGAGCTGCATTTCATTGAGGGACACATGAATTCCAATATATACTGTGACATCCTGCAGCAGAGCATGATCCCCTCTCTTCGGAAACTGGGCCGTAGGGCATTTTTCCAACATGATAATGACCCTAAACACACCTCCAAGATGACAACGGCCTTGCTGAAGAAGCTGAAGGTTAAGGTGATGGACTGGCCAAGTATGTCTCCAGACCTAAACCCAATTGAGCACATGTGGGGCATCCTCAAGAGGAAGGTGGAGGAGTGCAAGGTGTCCAACATCCGTGCGCTCCGTGATGTCGTCATGGAGGAGTGATTCAATTCAATCAGCACACTGACTACTTTAAGTTATATCAAAGTTTCATTAAGATAGTGTTATCCCCTGAAAGGATATGACAGAATATTTGCAAAAATCTAAAGGGTGTACTCACTTTTGAGATATACTGTATACCAATGGACTAATTTACTACCATACTGTATTGAATTATATCGCATTGTATTACTTTATCAATGTAGGGTTACTTATTTTACTTACTTACGTTACTTATTATTATTATTATTATTATTATTGTGTTTTTTGTATCTGAATGCTGCATTGTCAATGTTGAGGAACCAAAGCCAAAGAATGTTACTGTTGTGTACAGTGAGGTAATAAAAGTGATTCTGATTCTGATACTGAATTCTATACCTTCAGAACCACTACAAAGCTCAATCTAATATACCATACTAAGACTGCCTCAACCTTAGATGAGAGTCCATCGCCTCAGCTTTCATGTCTGCTCTTGAAATGAACAAATGATTTTGAAAAAAGTCACCCCCTTCTCAGACACAATGACATTGAAAATTGATTATTTGAAACGTGATTTTATTTCTGAGTAATAAGGTATGTGTGTGGTGAGCCTCTGTCAGAATGACACAGAGAGCACAACAACCTCAGTGCAGACAGTGCTGACAATATTGGTGATGCCTCCAAATAATCATTCAAATAAAAATGAGATGGAGTATGGTTTGATTGTAGAGGCTTACTTAATCAGCTTGTTAGACAGTTCAGTTTCTTCAATGAATGACAGAATGAGCAACCTATGGATTACAGAATACATGTAGGAGAATTAATGTGAGACAGGAGTAAGGATTTTGTGTTTAATTCGGATTGAGACTGGATAGAAAAGTAGCCTACAGTAATATATAATATTCAGTATCGTGAATCGTGAGTTGAATGTATCATTACATACCTAATGTAAGGTAATAGGTACAGTTACAGTTAGGTCCATATATATTTGGACACAGACAGAATTTTTGTAATTTTAGCTAGATAGTTTACCAAAACATCTTCAAGTTACAGTAATATAATGAATATGGGCTTAAAGTGCAGACTCTCAGCTTTTTGGTAAGGGTATTCACATCCAAATTGAAGGAAGGGTTTAGGAATGACAGCTCTTTAAAATGTAGCTCCCTCTTTTTCAAGGGACCAAAAGTAATTGGACAATTGACTCAAATGCTGTTTCATGGGCCAGTGTGGGCTATTCGTTCATTATTTCTTTATCAAGGGCTGTCGACTGACGGATGAGAACTGTCTAGAGTCTCGTTCCCCATTGGATGAGACGGATGAGAACAGTCACTCTAGAGTCTCGTTCCCCAAGCCAGAAACCTTGGTTTTTGGTCGTAAATATTGAACACATACAACATTTACGATTGTCGGCCCGACCATTTTCTGAGCAGATTGTCGGGAGAAATGGACTCTTAATACACCTCACACCACAGGATAATCTTGTAGGATAATCTTTAGAGCCATCCGACAATCGGGCGTTTGCTGTCTTTGGTCGGAAGGGGGAAAATCGGCCCGAAATCTACCAGATTATCTTTATGTGTGTACCCGGCTTTACTCAATCGACGAAGATACATTATGAGAAGGGATGAGGGCTGACAGGTGAGGCAGCACTGTGTGAGAACTGACGACTTCCTAACATGAGCTCTCTATTAAGTTCAGGCTTTTCCTTCTTTATCATTCTGTCTTAAAATGTGCTCATGATGATGCATTCTGTCACCATCACAAGTGGAGTGATTTTAGCAATGCAAAAAGTAATCAACCCAAGTGACAAATGAATGTATTTATTTATTTCATACATGTTGTTATGGATGATGTGTGGTAGGGTGAAGACAGCAAATTAAATAAGTAATATTGTTTACATAATCATAAAACTCTTCCTGCTACCTTTCACTTGTATCCCCTAATCGTCTCTCAGACTGAGCACAGGTTGTGCCCGTGTGTATTCTGTCTGTTGTTACAGTGATGGACTGTACAATAAATTGCCACAGAGGGACTATGACAACTTTCATTACTGCAAGTAACTCAAGCTCAACCACTCAACCCACAAGCAGGGAGGGCAAACAAGGACTGATTGCTTGGTGGTGTCAACATGCCACCTTGGGCCAGATTATCACTTCCACCGCTGTCCGTAAATCAAGAGGTGCAACAGGGAGAATCAGGCCTCTACCAGATCATTATGGACTGCAGTGAACGAGATGGTGCCTAAGCGGCTACACCGTAGCCTACGCAAGGGCTCTCCCAATTTATAGTTCTGCGTTGGTCGGTCTGCGTCTGCGTCCCATTGGTCGGTGTACTCATAGCGGCATAATAGCGATTTTTTTGTTATGCTTGTTGTAAAGAAAATGTCTATAATGCATTGAAATGACATTAAACTAAGATAATAAGATGGTTATCATAATTTTTCAAATCTTTATTAATAAGTAATTACAGAAAAAGTTAATTACATTTCTGTCATGGCTTCAGAGGTGCGCGTGAGCCTACGGCGTAGGCTACGCCGTAGATTTTACGCAGAGGTATAAATTGGGCTTAAGACGTAGCTCAAAGCTAGCTTATCCTCGATTCACACACTCGTTTGTTAACACTAGAAACCCCCGGGCCCTCATTACTAACCAAAGTACCCAGATTGATGTCTGGAGACCTCCATTTGTCTTATCTCTCCAGCTATATAGTCTCGACCAGGGGGCACTTGGCTCATACATGTGTGGACTTAGCAGTGGTAAAGAGTAAGTAAAGAGGATCTAGTTTAAGCTTGGGTTACTGGTAGTGTGATAGCTATCTTGTTTTTTAAAAGCTGTTAGCCTACTAAGTACTTTCTACTGAACCCACTGGTTTCTGAGGCCTAAGTAGGTGTTCATTTGCAACTGGGAGGAGTCTTATCTCTCCAGCTATATAGTCCAAATGGTAAATGGACTGACTTACATAGCCTCTCAATCACACATTCACACACCAAAACCCTCCACCGGCCGACTGGCCCCACCACCTCTACGCCAACGCAGCAGTCACGCTGCCCGGTCACGTCTCTTCACTACACTGGCTCCCCGCTGGTGGAATGAGCTTCCCACAGCTGTCAGAACTGCAGAGTCACTCCCAATCTTCCGTCGGAGACTGAAGACCCAACTCTTCAGGTTACATCTTAACTGCTCCTCCTGAGACATCTACTACCCCCCAGCACTGTGTCTCCTGAGACACCTGCTTCCCCCTATACTGTGTCTCCTAAAATGTCTACTTCCCCCCATGTACTGTTTCTCCAGTGTAAAAAAAATAAATAACAATTATTTCTTTCACGACGACTGCCAATGGCCCCTGGCCTGAGCTAAATTACTCTTCCTGCTATGACTGGTGAATTGATGATTTACTTTGCTTAGTCAAATGTATCGATTGTAAGACGCTTTGGAATAAAGCGTCTGCTAAATGCCAAAAATGTAAATTTGTTGACGAACAGTGTAATCATTGAATTAGCCAAAAAACGTCAGCTCTATGCTCCACCATGCAAACCAAGTGTTCAAAATATCTGTTATGAAGGTGAATCTTTCGGTCTCCCTACGATACCATGCCCTTATCAATGATACACACATATATGTCGACTACTGTAGCCTTCATACACACACACACATACCTGTAGGTTACTGTAGCCTTCATACACACACAGGTGGTGACAATAATATGGTGCTTCTAATAGACTGTTACTTTTTTTTGGGCTTGAGCGAAACAATTCTAATAAGCCTACATTTCAAAATACGGGTGTGATGGGTAAGTTGTGAAGTTCTCTTCGCAGACTGGGAGCAAGCTGTGAAGGCTTCTGTTCATGTGTAATCACATTGATCATGCTGGCAGGGTTCTCATACACACAAAGCCATGGCAGCACATCACCCCCACCCTCATCCGCCTCCACTGGCTTCCGGGCAAGTCCCGCATCTCCTACAAAATCCTCCTTCTCACCTACAAATCCCTCCATGCCCGCGCCCCCCAGTACTTATCCGACCTCCTCCGCCCACCTGCCCCTCCACGGAATCTGCAGTCTTCAGACTCAGGCCTGTTTGGCACCCCCCGCACCAACCTGCGAACCTTCGAGGACAGAGCTTTTAGTGTGGCAGCACCCACCCTCTGGAACTCTCTCCCTGCCCCCCCCCACCCTCTGGAACTCTCTCCCTGCCCCCCCACCCTCTGGAACTCTCTCCCTACCCCCCCCCACCCTCTGGAACTCTCTCCCTGCCCCCCCACCCTCTGCAAACTCTCTCCCTGCCCCCCCCACCCTCTGGAACTCTCTCCCTGCCCCCCCACCCTCTGGAACTCTCTCCCTGCCCCCCCCCCACCCTCTGGAACTCTCTCCCTGCCCCCCCCCCCACCCTCTGGAACTCTCTCCCTGCCCCCCCACCCTCTGGAACTCTCTCCCTGCCCCCCCCCCCCCACCCTCTGGAACTCTCTCCCTGCCCCCCCCCCACCCTCTGGAACTCTCTCCCTGCCCCCCCCAACCTCTGGAACTCTCTCCCTGCGGTGATCCGCAACATCCCCACCCCGGATGCCTCTAAAACGGCCCTCAAGTCCCACCTGTTTGCTAAGGCCTTCGGCCCCTAGTTCTGTTGTTGTTTGTGTTTGCCTGACTGTTTATTACAGTTATTATTGTTGTTGTTGTTGTTAAAAAGTAATTATAGTCTGTCTGTTTGTTTTTCTGATATCACCATTAAAGTTGAAATGGATAAGCCAATAATATCTGTAAGGTACATTTCATAAAGCCAACGCACACACGCACAGGAGAGTTTGTTGTCAACCATTATCCACATCTTTACGCAATGACTTCCCTCTTCCCAAATTGTTATCAACATCAGTGGTGTTGATCCAGACACACACACTGTAGCCTACATACACACATGGGAGGAGATCATAGGATTCTCATTGAAAACAAGGTCTAAATACACAGAAAAACACTGACATACAGGTAGGCTGGTGGGCGCTGGCTTCTATTCACATGTAATCGCACATTGATCATGCAAATAACTGTTATTGTATTTCTGTCTATGTGTGCGACCCATTATGGTTGAAATGGGTAAATCAATCACCACTGTAGGGTAGAAGCTACGGTGAGGGAGTGCAAATGGACCATTTTCTATGCTAAAACATGTTAAAAATAGTCATTTAGAAATAGTCATTTAGAAAAGTGAGGAAAGGAGGAGGGCATGGGCTATTGTCCACCACTATTGTCCACCACCGATGATTCGGTCTCGGCCCATTCGAACCATTGGGACAATTTTTTATAAAACTTCCTGCTATACAAATGGGACATTTTTTAAATTACACTGATTTTGACTAAATTAACTAATGTGTCTTGCCCATACACACAGCTCTCCACTTTCCACCCTGTTATGACGTGCTTAGTGACGTCACCTTGAAACTCCTAAACAATCTCTGACGTCACTAAGCACGTCATAACAGGGTGGAAAGTGGAGAGCTAGGAGTGTAGCCTAATGCAGTAGGCAAATCGTGACGTTAGAATTATAAGGTTCTGTGCCCCGCGGTGGTGTAGCGGTCTAAGCACTGGCCACTAGTGCAAGCTGCCCACCGGGGACTGGGATCGAATCCCAGCTCGCCAGATCCGGATATGGCTGGGGCACACACGGGGAGCGGCATATTGGGCGGCCGCTCCCGAGGGCGGTATAGGAGTATTTCCGGACAAGGATCCGTCGCGCAACACCGCCCCCTGGGTGCCGGAATAACGGCGCTGGGCTCGAGGAGCCAGTCAGCTAGTCTGCCTGGCGGCCTCCTCTGGGACTGCCGGCCACGGGGTCGTGCGGCGGATCCTTCGCAATAGGCAGGGGATAATTGGATGCTAGGTTGGGTTCAATTGGCTACCAAATTGGGTGAAAAAAGGGATAAAATAAAAATAAAAAATATAAATATTATAAGGTTCTATCTGTCTGGTGTTATTTTTAAAATGTTGACTTTTTTGAGTTACTAATTCATAAAATACAAAGGTTCCATCTCACAAAACATAATGGAATGTAAAAACTTTGACGCTCAATATCTCTGAACCATCCTAAACGGAGATAGAACCGTATAATTCTAAGCTCACGATATAGCCTAAGAAAATGAGGTTCTGGCAGCTTTTCAGTCTGTCTACCAAGGCAGTTGTAGGCTATATAGTATATGAATTTGGGAATAATATTTTGTGAGTGAAGTCTGTTGAAGCATAATTCAAACCTGAAACTTCCTATATCAATATGGAAACCAGAGTTGTGTTAACCCTGGGACCGTCTGTTTGGTATCACTAGTGTCACCCTGGGCCAAGGAGATAGAGTGGAATCTGGAGTTTGTTTGTCTAAGAAAATCTCAATTTTGTTCTTGAGTATTTTTTATTTGTTTTAATTCAATCCAAATTGAGCAAATAGGAATAATAGCACACTAGAAGGTTGTTGTCTCTAACCCTATGATGTCCTAAAACAATGTTTCATCGCAAATGTCCTGATCCAGCAAATTGTAATGAATATCAAGATAATCTTCCAGGAATACCCTATTTGTGACAAGTGCGCTAAACAATACCTGTGTATAAAATAATGCTGACTAACTCTGAGGGCTTTCAGTGTGGGAGCTGAGAGGTGTGTCGTGTTTGTTCCTGTGTCATGTTCGATTTGTGTCTGCAAGCTTTTAAGTCATGTTCAAACCCAACATCCATCGGTATCAATGTTGGGACGCGTGAAGGAATGGGGGACTGAGGCAAGAAGCTGTACATCTCTTAATGGAGTATTTGTGTTCAATGTATTTGACACATTCTTCTCCTGAGGGGATAGAATATGGACTTGAATGGTGTGGGGGGTTTTATCCGCACTCTCCCAGGGCTTGAATAATTAGTAGTCACAAGAATTCAAGTCAGGGACCCTAGGCATCTATTCCAAGTAGCATTAGAGGCAAGTGTCCTGGTTGGTTGATAGTGCCTGGTACTACACAACATCCAGGTCTGCTGGGAACCTTAAGAGCTCTTTAAATGTTCCATTTATGTGTCTATGTGCAACCTAAGCACTAAAGGTTCCTCCAATGAGCTGATATGGGAGCAAAATATATACAGTATATACACAGAGTAAGGGGGATTGAGGATGTAGTAGAGAACTGATGATCAAAGTAACTGTTCTTAAGGGTTGAGCAAAGAGGAGGTGAAGGATCGGAAGGAGATCATCAAGGTGTTTAAAGGGGAGAAGGGGATTTTTAAAAAATCAACTGTATGTACACATGGTGTCAAATACTGTCAATATAATTCTTAAACAAGGGGAGAAAAAAACCCAAACGAGGTGAGAGCTATGTAGAAAATGGCAAACTGTATGATTATCTCCTGGTTTATATCTACCTACAGTACTGCAGTTACCTGCTCTCCTTTAAATGATTTGTTAACGTGGGGAGTTCCCAATGTCTACATACCTTCCAAACACTTTGATGAGCATTGAGACAGTGAGGGCTCCGAGCAGGCCCCCGATGGCGAATATGGACACGGTGAGGGACCACAGCAAGGTGACCGTCTCTGCTTTTATGTGCTCTCCATAACGCTCCATCCATGTCTGGTTATAAAACGTCTTTATATACTGCACAGGGGAGGAACAGGAAGACAGTCAACAACTCAGCAAACATATTTTTATAGTATACCTAATATACTAGAAGTCATTTCTTAAAATGCCTGCTTTTTGGGAGAAAATAAATGTAACCTTTGTCTTACCTTTGAGGTGAATACATTTCAAATATGTGAACAAAAGGTTCAAGGTTGAGCTACGTTATTGCGGAGGTACAACTGGCCTTTTGCATACATTTCACTGTATCATCTGCCGTAGGCTACTGTTTTGCGTGTGTTTGCAGCTGTTTTGCGTGTGTTTTGATTCAGAGCGAGTTTCTCCGGTATCTGGTTTGAGGTGTACCAACATTCAAATAAGAATATCTTCAACTACTTTCATGACACATCATTTGAAAGCTGACAAACTCCTCTTTCATAATTTGGAAAAAAACAGAAAAATGACCTTGCCCTACTCGAGGACTTTCTCACCAGAACTTGACACCAAATCACTCAATAAGTTGAATTGAGTCGATCTTAATGCAAGGAGAATAGCTTATGTAATTTTGGAATTAATATCTTTGTTTTTATAGGATCTCTGATTTGCGTAGGAACGACCGAGAAGAGCTCCAGAAAGACGTGGAAGCAGCAGGTACAGTGTTCACAAAGAAAACAACAGGCAACGCACTCCACCACTGTCATGCCTGGGGGGTCGGTCTCTCTCTCTCTCCTTCTGTCTCTCTCTCTCTCCCTCCCTCTGTCTCTCTCTCTCTCCCTGTAGGGACCACCGTAAGGTTAATAAACTCTAGTTCAGGTTTGGAGTAAAATCATGCTAAATAGGGCTGACTTAAATGCACGAGCTTGTTACTTTCTTCTGCAGAGAAGCGCGCTGACCTCCTTTTTAGGACTTCCATAATAGCATAGCACTAAAGACTCAACGCAGCCGGTTCTTAAAGGGAATGGCACCTGGCACGCTGATTGGGTTGATTGAGAAGACGCCCAAAACACACCCATGACTAATTTCTTTGCTTAGCGCCGGGTTTTAGGCGCCCACTACCGCACGCATAATAGCAAAGTGGCCTTGACCACGCCTCCACGTCTTAAGTTTAGATCTACCGCCTCGTCTTATTGCTTAAGACTTATGAAGTGCATAATAGGGCCCTGAAAGGCAACTGATAGCCAGCAGTGGCGGCTGGTGCTAAACATTTTGGGTGGGGCACACTTGCAGTGTTTCCTCCAGGATTTTTCACATTAGTGGCGGGGGGGGTCCTCTTTCGCGCGCGCGCTCAAAACAAAGACGTAATTTCACTTTACCCACGCAATACCCACTTAAACATGTGTGAGGATACGTAACGGCGTTTTGTGACAGAACTTTCACTTTCATTCATGAAATTCACCCCGTCTGTGTTACTGTTTACACAAGTACAATCACAGTGTGACAGTCAGATGGAGCATTCGGTAAACAACAACAGCAAGGTAATGCATCAGTTGAGTTAAAGAAAACAAACTCTTACCTTTGATGACAGAACATGAGCCGTGTTTACCCGTACCTCCGCCGTTCTGTTCGTGGTGATTTTAGAGGCAATAGATTATTTTTGCCCCCACGTTAGGTGCGAGGCTGCTCGGTTAACCCATTAGCGGGAACATTATTAGTTGCACAAAATAGGCTGATTTAATTGACCATGAACATCAGAGACAGACATTACGAATGTTCATTTAAAATACTCCGGAAGCCCGGAAGTCCGGAAAACCGGAAGTCGGAAGTCCTCAGCATAATGCATTGTCTGCAATACAACTGGATATTCAGGACGCACATTTTTGCGCCCCGGCCAAGAAATAGAGACAGCCAATTGGAGCGCTGCTACAGCTCACGTGTAAGCGAAAAGTATTCGGCCTGCCATAGACTGGCATTGACCGGCGCCCCGACTCCTCCCCCTATGTATTTTAACAGTGAATTTTACACACACAGATAAAAATGTTTATTGTATTGGAGGATTTTTAATGAATGCTGATAGGCGCCGACAGAATATCAGCCGCATTTTGTGAATAAACAATGTTTATTTAAAAAAAAAACTTTTACAAATCGCAACTAGGAAGTGAAGGTGGGGGCGGCGCCCCAGCGCCCTCTATCGGCCAGCCGCCACTGATAGCCAGTCAGTAGACAGAAAACAGACTGTGTTGCCAAGTCCCCATGCTATTGTCAATTATTTGATTATTTTGTGTCTCTTTTCTAGGCAGCTGATGTGATAATCAAGGCTGACATTGTGATCTCTGGTCTGCTCAGCCTGTCCACCGTAGGACCCGTTAACATTAGAACCCCAGTTATTGGATGAACCAGAGGCGCCTCTTGGACATTATTGCACACTGCACGCCTAATTACTCTGTTATTTTTCCTGTAATGAAGGAATTCAAAAGGTTTGTTTGCACCATATCATGCTACAAACCTTTATCTAATTGATAAGGGTCATACTAAGGGTTGTTCCACTTGGTACGTTGATTTTCATAGCTTGTAGATCTCCATGAGTTCAAACAATAGTCCAATAGTCTCCCCTCTACAGGATCAATCACAAGGTGACCCAATAGTTCTACTCACCAATGCAGGAGCGTTGACGACAGAGAGGTTGTAACCATAGAGATATGACGAACCCAGGGCGCCGAAGAAGGCAGCATTCACCAGGCAGGCAGTGATACGCTGTAGATAAGAACATGGGCACGCACACACACACACACACACACACACACACAAAGAGATGTTAGAGATAATGTTATTGTTACAATAGCATGTTCTATGTGAACCAAGCTTGAGAATTCTGGGAAGGCAAAGGCATATATAGTAAATACACCTGGAATCTGGGCCACACATCCACAGCTATCTCAGTATGTCCTTATGTATGCCACTGTTTCTACAGCAACTGTCAGATCCACTCAATGCTAATGACTTTGAATACAATGAGTACATACTTACCCACACCTGGGTTCAAATCATATACGTAGATCTGCACATGTTTGGCGCTATTAGAAATAGCATACTCTATGCACTTTTTCAAATGTCCGGTGTAGCCAGCAGGGACAGCAACACTATCTGCTGGACCTTTAAGTATTTGAAAGGATATCAAATACTACTTGAAGCCAGGTCTGGAGAGTTATGATGAGGATGGATGGAGGACATCATGGATGAATCTCCTGTCACTCAAAATGCTTTTTTACTTTTTTATTTATTTAACCTTTATTTATTTAACCAGGAGGTCCCTTGAGATTAAAATCTATTTTTCGAGGGAGACCTGGCCAAGACAGCACATCTTTGTAAGCCAAGGTTACAACATTGGAGAATAAAGCACAATAAAAACAGACAAGGGACAACAGATACATATTTCGAAATCCATTTTAGGAATAGCAATTGCACTCTTCTGTTACACATTTCTTAATCAGAGCTTTGAACTCTCCCAGGGAGATGAGATTATTAAGATGTAGTGTGGTCTAGAGGTTATTCCACGATCAGGCTGCAAAATAAGAGAAAGCTGATCTGCCAAGTTCAGAGCAAATCCTGGGTAGCCGGGTAGAGCAACCTAGTGCAGTGGTTCTCAACCTTTTTTGGGCCAGCGCCCCCCTGTCCATTATCCAGGTCTCTTACCGCCCCCCATCAAAAGAAAATGGCTTTTTTTCTTCCCTGAATATTAATGTTGACTAATATTCAGTGTTATATCATTTAAAAAGCATGTCACTGAATGCCAAATAATGGATTTGATTTAACTGGGCAGTTGGAATATCATTATCATTAGTCTACCAGAGAGCAGAAAAGCCATGTGAATACAAATGCTGTTTATGAGTGTTAAACAAACTCAGACAACATCAGAGAATACAAACAGACTGTTTTATGATGCTAATATTTATTAATTTTTTATTAGACTTTGTTAACACAGTTCCAAAGTTCAGAGCACTGCGCTCTGGGACCGCTCAGAGATGGGTGCTCTCTGACTGAAAAGACGGTTTGCCCGAGCGAACTGACCGTTCGTGCATTTACGAATGTACCTGTAATAACACTGCTGACAGCTGATCAATCGCAAGCAGACAGAGTAGTGGTTTCCTATAGCAACAAAAGACGTTGACAGCTGTTCGGAGTGCTTATGTGTTCGTTTCCAGGGCATCACATGAGGAGCAACATATCACTAAAAAGCGATCGTATATTTTAGTTTGTAAACGTTAAGACGAACACATCGCAATGCTAACCTCAGAATGGCACTAGGGATAACATCCACAACAACACTTAACAGTAATACATTTATGTAATATACTGTAATGAACCTGCGAGGGGAAGGGACATTCGTAGCTGATTTCTCCAGGTTAGATTATTGGTAAGCGACAGAGAACTTTCCGGACTGGTTTATTACAATACGATCGCTTTTTTGAGATAGGTTGTTCCTGCTGTGATGTTCTGGTATGATGGTATGGTATTAGCACTCATTTTAACTAAATTAAATAAGCTGTATTGAAAGGAAGCGAACGCATAAGTGCAGAGGGTAGTGTGTATACGCAGAGGGTAGTGTGTATACGCAGAGGGTAGTGTGTATACGCGGGGAGGGAGTATTTGGCACGACAGGCTTACGTCACCGGCGGGGACATGGACTCAGTATCAAAACTAACATAATAAATATTCTCTCTCGCTAAGAGCCAACAATTACAACGAGCCTACAAACTGAAACACATGTCACTCAAGCATAGCCTACAAGGAAAACACTCATAGAAATTAAACAAGACCGTAAATTAAACAACACCTTATCGCTGTTAGATGAGCAACACAAATTAAATAGCCTATTCCTCATAAATCTTCGCCAACTGGCTAAATCCAAAGACAATCAACTATTTACAGTTATATAGCCTATTCCACTCCTATCCGTGTTCAATTTGTGCTATGCAAGAAAAGGATGGCAAGGGTTGAAACATGACATTACAGATGGGATGAACCGGGGTTCTTTCTATCGTAGACTAGCATAGTATTGCAATGTCTGCACTGTACATGAACTGTCAAGATTCTTCTACAATGCAGCTTACCCAGACACATTGGAAACTATCAAAAGCTCTGCCTTTGCTAGCTGAGTTTTTAGCTTCATCTTCTTGTTGACACTCTCACTTTAAAAAAAAATGTGGGCGCTGCGCTACGTGTGTCTGCATCACAGAGCCCGGCCAAGTTCAGAACACTGCGCTCTGGGAGCGCTCAGAGATGGGTGCTCTGACTGAAAAGACGGTTTGTCCGAGCGAAATGACCGTTCGTGCATTTACGCAGGGTGCGAAATAAGGGTGAGCTCGGGGAGCTACAGCTCCCCTAGTGGTGACATGAGCTCCCCTGGAAACATGGTTTGTGAAATTTTGGGGGAGCTCTAAAATATTCCAAATTGCGATGGATTTATTCCAAGTTGTGACGGATTTTACCTGGTGTAATATGATTTGTAGAGGCATACAATCTATTTTGATGTTGGTATTAGGTATATAAATGATATATAATAGCCTATATAGCCTACATATAGGCCTTTATTGGCTACAACTATGCGAAGGTAACAGAGCAGGGTGCACTGACGCTGAACCCCTCATAGTGATAAGTAGGTGGACATGGTGCGTGCTGCTGAAATAGCCGACATGCGGTGTGTGGTTTGAAAAAAGTAACGCCAGCTCAGTAAATAATTCAAAGTTAATGTTTACTTATAGGCCATGTGAATGTGACTGCACCACACATGTGAACAGTAACAAAGCAAATGCAGTTTAATTTTATGAAAAACATTGACGCTGAATCCGCTTAGCCTATATGCTCCTGAAACGACAGAGCAAACACGCTACATTACCAGGGATAATAATTACAATGAGCCATTCATTAAAAATAGAAAAAATAATATTAGGCTATTAAATCTCACTTAATGAGAAAACTGGCATCTCCCATCGGTCACTATTTGTTGGCTATCTGGTGATATGGACGTCTTTGAGTGTCTAGAAAAGCGCTATAAGTCTAATGTATTATTATTATTTATTATTATTATGGACGTCACTTTAATCCGGCAGTTCTCAAGGTTTTTATGCACCAATCGATTCCTCTAGTCAGTGCGTCTTTATCACATTCATTGACGAAAAGGACGACTCCCATGTATAGGTGGAAGGGAACATTCATTGTGAGCACGGAAAATGTGAGTCTCACAACGGCTTTGCATTGATGAAACCAGGTAGGATGAACGCATAGTTCACTGTCCATTCCTAAATGCCCTGTTTCCACCGTCAACTTTCCTCTTTAGACCTTTGGAGAGTGACATGATGTTTCTCTTGCTAGCAGGTTAAATGTTTAGCTAACTTCACCCGGCACGCAAACAACCAATCCAATAATAATGTGACCTTGTAAGTCTGGGAGGAGGGGGGAATAATTATCACAATAAAACTATGTTAAATAATTATTAGAATAAGTTAGGCTGTGCTACATCGTCAGTCCACACATTTATTATTCAAAAATATGGAAAAGGGTGAAACTACGTTTCAACGTTGTTGAGAATCACAACACAAACTTGCTAGTCAAGCCAAAATACTGCAACGTAATGGATTGGACTGCTACCTAAATAACTACAACACTACTTTACATTGTTAGCAGGCTCATAAAACAAGCCGTGTTAGTTGACTAGCGATGTGTCATTGATTTTCGACAACGCGGAAATGTATTCACATTTTTCGAAAGAAAAGTCAAAGCATTAGAACGTAGAACGGAACATCGCACGCGCGCTTTGCGCACGGAAAGCCACCGGCCCCGATTTGGGCAGAAATTTTTTTTCCGTCAGGAGATTTTTTTGTTGTTGCTTTAATCCCTGGGCTCCCCCGCACACCGTGATTTAATTCGCACACTGCATTTACGAACGTAGGCCTACCCGTAATAACACTGCTGACAGCTGTTTTTCATGAGAAAAATACTTAATGCGCGAACGCCCCCCAAGAACACCTCAACGCCCCCCTTTTAAAAATATCTGCTCCAGCGCCCCCCGATGTTGTCTGAACGCCCCCGTTGAGAAACGATGATCTAGTGGATCGTAACAGTTGGTGAGTGATATGAGGATATCAAGGGAGATTGCCCAGTATGGCTTTGTAAATAAAGATGTACCAGTCATGCTGTCTCCTTAGGCTTAATGGCCAGGAAACCAGATCATAAAGTACCCAGTGATGTGTCTGTGTACGGGACAGTGAGTTGGATATAAAGCGTAGAGACCTGTGATACACAGAGTCTAGGCAGCAGAGAGTAGAGCAGGCAGCATGCCTGTAAATAATGTCCCCATTGTCTAGAACACTTAAGAACGTAGCCTGAACACGTTTTTTCCTAACTGCTATTGTGGTTCGGCCTTCATTTATAATGTGATTCAGAACCAGATGTTGCTTCATATAAATGTCTGCAAGAGAACACGTATGCCAAAAAACCAATCACAGAGGACGGTTGAACACAAGTACTCTACTATTTTGAGTAAGTTATCCCTTTGAGCAACTTGGTGTGCACCTCCAGCATATTGATCAAGTCCAAGAACAATCCATCCATCTACTGTATAAGCTGAAATGGATCCCAATCCCAGGAAACTGGAAGGAATTAGATCCACAGTTAAAATGTATTGTGCAACTGGCCGAGGCTGCCTGCCTTCACCTGTGGGTAACTCATCAGGACCAAGGTGCACTGCGGTACAAAGAGTCTTTGTGAGGATCACTCTACACCTGGGCCAAATGAGGTGAAAGAAGGAGGGATGGAAAGAGGGAGAAGTGGAAGGACAAGAGCAGGCCATGGGAACAGACCTCTGGTCTTGGTAAGCCAACTGGTTTTGCATATTTCAGAGGGGTGGGGGGGGTGGGGGCGCAGGTTACCCATCAGCCAAGCGTAGCTCCAAACCACCTTCATTTCATCCCGCTCCCCTTTGACTTTTCAAATGGCAGCACCAATGTGTCTGTCTGGGTTGGAGCCTGGGCTTGTTACCTAGTTGTCATCTCTCCAGGTCACGTCCCTGGAGGCAACTGATTCTCCTCAGCTCCATTTCGGTCAGACTCAGTTATTAATAATAGACAGATAATCTGTATTGATAGAAGAGAAGGCATCATCTATGATTCATTGCTAGCTGAAGGTCTTTCAGAAGAGCAAGCTGTAGTGGTGTAAAAACTCTGCACTGCACTTTATATATATAGCACTATCCAATGCACTGTTGTCTGTCCTGTGTTGTCCTGTTTTTTGCATTTGTTTTTGATCATGTATACATAAACGCACCTACTATAACGCCAAAGCAAATTCCTATATGTGTATGCATAATGGCAATAAACTTTATCTGAACGCCAGGTTCACGCAACCGAGAGCCGAGGGCTGTTTATTTTTTATCTTATAACTTCAAAATGATACACACGTAGAAAAATAACAACGAGCAGAAAAAAAATCGTCACACATACAGAATTAAACATACACGTACTGTATAGATAATAAAAGAAAATAAATAAGTGTGTGTGTGTATGTGTGTGTGTGTGTGTGTGTGTGAGAGAGAGAGAGAGAGAGAGAGAGAGAGAGAGTGTGTTCATGTGTGCATGCATGACCATGTATACAGTATGCATGAATGCATGACTCTCTGGGCCCTATTATGCACTTCATAAGTCTTAAGCAATAAGACGAGGCGGTAGATCTAAACTTAAGACGTGGAGGCGTGGTCAAGGCCACTTTGCTATTATGCGTGCGGTAGTGGGCGCCTAAGACCCGGCGCTAAGCCCAGAAATGGGTGTGTTTTGGGCGTCTTCTCAATCAACCCAATCAGCGTGCCAGGTGCCATTCCCTTTAAGAACCGGCTGCGTTAAGTCATAAGCGCTATGCTATTATGCAGTTCATAGGCGCTAGACTTCATGCACGTTTTGAAACACGAGCGCGCCTCCGCGGTTTGCGCATGCTCGCTGACCCACTTCTTAAGAAGTCGGTCGGCGCGCATGCGCAAACCGCGGAGGCGCGCTCGTGTTTCAAAACGTGCATAAAGTCTAGCGACAGTGGAGGCTGGTGACTTCCAGAATTGAGGAGGCCAAATTTTTTCCCGCTTGCTCGCTTCACTCGCGATGGAATGTTCCCTGTTCTTCTTATCTGTCTTTGTTAAAAAAATATTAATTTGTGTTTGGCGGTACTGAAGGGATTGGGACACTCTCAGGATGGTGGATGAAGCAGCTTTTATTGCCTGCACAATGGGTCATCAAATAAACAAAACAATTGGCATGAATCTCTGGTCCGCCTGCAGCAGCTATTGTCCCTTCTGCTCAGGCTCACAACATTCACCACAACATACTACATACAATCAATGACATGTCAAAAGCACTCAAACACTATGTCAATCAGACACACAACATACAATTCAGAACAATGCTTCATCCATTTCTAATATTTATCCTGCAGAACAGCACTCATACGCGTGTGGCGGAAAAAGGTACTACACGGAGGCCAGGCCTCCTGTGCCCACCCATTTTCAGTGATTTGGCCAATCACATATTGCCATGAAAAAAATTGCATTACATTGACTTCTATGAGAAACCACTTTCCGACAGGAGGCCTGGCCTCCGTGTAGTACCTTTTTCCGCCACACGCGTGTATGAGTGCTGTTCTGCAGGATAAATATTAGAAATGGATGAAGTATTGTTCTGAATTGTATGTTGTGTGTCTGATAAAAAATATAATTATTGCTTTTTTAAATCTCTCTCTCTTCTCTCAAATTATTGGGGAGGCCAGGCCTCCTCCACCTCTATGGAGGAGCCTCCACTGGTCTTAACCTGGCGGTGCGTCTTAATTAAGACTTAAGACGGCAAGTTAAGAAGTGCATAATAGGGCCCTTTGTCTGCTTGAGAGGTGGATTGACCGTCCATTCTGCTCTTCCACCTCAGTTGGCTGACTGGCACAACCGCCTCTACGTGGCTGCAGCCGTCCTGCTATCCGGTCATGGCTTTTAACTGTCCTGGCTCCCCGCTGGTGGTATGAGCTCCCCACTGCTATCAGGACTGCAGAGTCACTTTCTATCTTCCGCCGTAGACTGAAGACCTCAATCTCTTCAGGCTACACCTTAACTGTCCCTCCTGAGACTTCTCTATCCCCTCTACCCCCTGTACAGTTTCTCTACTGTAAATAATAAAAACAACAAAATACAAAAATCTTAATTATTCCTTCTTCTAGCATTATGACTGCCAATCGCCTCTGGTCCAAGCATAGACTTATTCTTGCTATGACTGATGGATTAGATGATTCACATACTTAGTCAAATGTATTTGTGACAGGATCTGGTGAAAAAGTCCCCAAGTAGGGCATTTTCATTTTTTTAAAGATTATTAAAGTGCAGATTGTAAGCTTTCAAATGATGTGTCATACATAGAAATCTGTGTTGCTACACTTCAAACGGAAAATCGGAGAAAATCGCTTTGGGATAAAAAACACACGTTTGAAACCATTGCGTTGGTAGCTAGCAGCTAGCAAGAAAACATTGCTATGTAACATCTAACTGCATGTTTAGCACATCACCACTAGATAGGACATCACTAACCCAGTAGCCACGAAGCAGGACAGCAGATGATGCAGTGAATCCAAATCACAAATGAACGTATTTAGTGATCCTAAAACTATTGTTTGTTACTTGGAGTGGGCTCCACAACACTTAAACGTCCGTAATATGAAACACTTTTTCTTTGTTTTAAAGGTCATTTTCACCAGACCGTGTCACATATGCCAGTCCCTGCAGCTCGTTAATCTCTCTCATCTTAAGTGCACTCCTCCTGCAGCATGCCCTATTGTCCAACACAACCACACAGACACATCATCTCTTCAATCAAACACTTGGGGAGAAGCCGAATGGATCAAATCCACTTCGACCACCTGTTGTGTCCTGTTTATACCGCCAGTGGGCGATAGTATGCTAGTGATGTATGCAGTTACGGAAGTGATGTATGCACTTCCGGATGTTAAGATGAAGTCGAATAAACGTGCGAAGTGAAGAGCAGCTGCGTGTCTCCCGGTCTGATTCTTTCCTAACTACTTTCCTACTACAGAATACCACATTTTTGGCGACGAGGATGGCTATTTCCGTACCCTTACCTACACCGTTCATGCCTGTGCCAGGCGAACCTGCTATTTCTTTTCCTACTTGGTTGAGAATGTTTGAAAATTACATGCTCGTAATTGATGCTACCGGAGAAAAATGGCCGGAGGAAAGAAAGCGCGCGATTCTTCTCCATGCACTTGGGACCGAAGGACAAAGACTGTTCTACACTCTAAAGGATACGGGTGTTACCTACACTTCTGCCGTGGATGGACTGAAAAAGTACTTTGTTCCTAAGGTGAATGTGATTGCTGAACGTCACAAATTTCGGCAGAGAGCTCAGGGTCCTGACGAGACGGTTAATCAGTTCCTTGCTTCATTACGCGAGCTAGCTGCAGCTTGTGAATTTGGTGCCATGGAGGAACAAATGATTCGTGATCAACTGATTGAGCGTGTTGCTAATACACGCATACGAGACAGACTTTTGCTTGAATCGGACTTGTCTCTGGACAAAGCTACTTCAATGGCCTTACAAATCTAGGCTGGACTACGGAACTCCAACGTTCTCTCTGGAGCTACAGCTTCGGTGAGAGCCATCGAGAAACAGCCGACGAGGAGGAGGTTCGACAAGGGCAAGAAGAAAGC
Organism: Nansenia antarctica; assembly: GCF_963989245.1. Lineage (NCBI taxonomy): Eukaryota > Metazoa > Chordata > Actinopteri > Argentiniformes > Microstomatidae > Nansenia > Nansenia antarctica. The sequence continues at coordinate 37,887,037 of NC_137689.1, read as the reverse complement.
TCCGACGACGACTGCACCTGCCACGGTCTACAGCCAGCCAGCTACAACTGGGAATCAGCGCGCCTGCTTCCGATGCGGATCCACAGGACACTTAGCTAACAAGCCTACATGCCCGGCGGTTAAGGTGACTTGCAATACATGCGGAAAAGTTGGACATTTTTCCAAGGTGTGTAGATCGGCTCAAAAAGAGGTGCGTGAGGTAGTGGTGAATGACGTTACTGTGCTTTACATGCAGGGGGCCGTCGTGAATGATAAAATTATGTGTACTGTACGAGTTGATGCAAATTATCATTCCCATGATGTTGAGCTGATAGTGGATACAGGCTCACCTGTTTCTATTATTCCAGAGAGTACTTACCAGACACTTTTCCATACATGTGGCCTTGCTGAGCCTACAGTGAATCTGCTTACTTACTCCAGAGAGAAAATTCCTGTTAAAGGTTGCATGCATGCTACAGATGTTCATAATGGACATTCAGTTACAGGTTCATTGATAGTGGTTGAATCAGGAAATGCATTGCTGGGACTAGATTTATTTGTAGCATTGCAGATGTGCATTGAGGGTAACAAAATTATTACTGTTAGCCCTGCTAGCTCTCCTACTGTGCTCCGAGCACCTACTGTACAGAGTACCACTCCACAGACCGAACCAGAGGTTCTAGTACAGGAGTTAGGGTGTGCAAAAGGTTTTATGCACAAAATACAGGTTAAACCAGATGCTGTGCCAGTACAGCAGAAACTGAGGAGGCTTCCGTTCTCAGTGAGGCAGGCTGTGACCGATGAGCTCGCAGATCTACAGGAAAAAGGCGTTATAGAACGTATAGACGCATCTCCATGGGTTTCCCCTATAGTTGTGACCCAGAGAAAGGGGGGAGGAAAGCCTCGCCTGTGTGTTGACCTCAGAGAACCTAATAAGGCAATCATCAGTGACTGTCATCCCTTACCGCACATGGATGAACTGTTCGCTGAGCTCCGTGGAGCCACAGTCTTTTCTACTATAGACTTAGCCTCTGCTTATCACCAGTTGCCATTGCATCCAGATAGCCGTGATTTAACTGCGTTTATCACGCATGAGAGTCTCTTTCGTTTCTGCCGAGTGCCATTTGGCCTCGCTTCTGCTCCTTCAGCTTTTCAGAAAATGATGTCGACTGTACTGACAGGCCTGCCAGGCGTACAGGCCTACCTGGATGATGTGATTTGCTACGGCGTCACACAGCAGGATCACGATGTCAGCCTACGGAGAGTGCTACATGCTCTAAATGAAGTGGGACTTAAACTGAACATGCACAAGTGTAAGTTCAACCAGAAAGCTCTGCGCTTCCTGGGCCACACTGTGTCCAAAGATGGTCTTCATCCTGACCAAGACGGGGTCAGTGCTGTGGCGAACGCGCCTGCCCCGCACGACACATCCTCCCTGCGGTCCTTCCTAGGACTTGCATCGTGGTATAGTAAATTCATACCTGACTTCTCTACTGTGGTGGAACCGCTACGTGCTACACTCAGGGAATCTACTGACACTAAGTTTGAATGGACAGCGGATGCAGAGTCCAGTTTTACTGAGGTTAAGAGACTGATTACTGAGAGTCCTACCTTAGCATTATATGATCCTGAGTTACCTACTTATGTCACTACCGATGCTTCTAACTATGGATTGGGGGCTGTAATGAGCCAGATTAGTTACCTACTTATGTCACTACCGATGCTTCTAACTATGGATTGGGGGCTGTAATGAGCCAGATTCACCCAGACAATACAGAGAGAACCATAGCTTTTGCGTCCAGGACACTTTCTCCTGCAGAGAGAAAGTACTCTACCGTAGAGCGTGAGGCGCTGGCATGCGTTTGGGCGGTGGAAAGGTGGAGAACCTACCTGTGGGGACATCGTTTTGTCCTACGCACAGACCACCAAGCGTTGACAACCCTACTCACTTCCAGGGGTACGGGTCGCGCAGGTCTGAGAATAGCGAGATGGTCTGCACGTCTACTATGCTTTACTTATGATGTCACTTACCATCCAGGGAAACGTAATGTGACTGCTGACTGCTTGTCCAGACTCCCTCTGCCTTCGACAGGAGAGGTGGAGGAGGAGCCAGACATGGTGGCTACTGTGTTCACAGGTTCCTCACATGCCATATCTGTGACCGAGTTCATTGCTGCCTGTGAGGCCTGTCCTGAACTGACTCAACTGAGACAGCAGATACAGAAAGGTTGGCCAAAATGCAGTAAGAATGTGACAAAGGAACTTGCTCCATATTTTAGAGTGAGAGATGAACTGGCTGTGGATGAACTACTTGTCATGAGAGGCCCCGACCGTGTGGTGGTTCCTACTACACTACGGTCTAAAGTTGTAAATTTAGCTCATGAAGCGCATCAGGGAATAGTGCGTACTAAACAGAGACTACGAGAGCTATATTGGTGGCCGCAAATGGACAGATGTGTCCAGACATTAGTAGGCTCATGTGTACCCTGTCAATACAATGACAAAACAGCCAAAACTGCGCCTGCACCACTTACCCCAGTGGAACTGCCAGGTGGACCATGGGAGAAGGTGGCCATTGACATTGTTGGTCCCTTTGACTGTGCGACATGGGACTGCCGTTATGCTATTACACTCACAGACTATTACAGTAAGTGGCCAGCGGTGGCGTTTGTCTCTACTGTAACTACAGAGGCGGTTATTAGCTTCTTGACTACAGTGTTTAGTCGTGAAGGTAACCCTTCCTTCCTGGTCTCTGACAACGGATGTCAGTTTACCTCCCATGCTTTTGCAAGCTTTCTGGGAGAGAGAGAGATAAAGCACCTGCGTTCCAGTGTTTATTATCCAAGAGCCAACGGGGTTATTGAGAGATTTAATCGAGTTCTCAAAGAGTGTATTCAGACGGCTGAGAGAATGCACAAGCCATGGAAACATGCAGTAACAGAGTTCTTACTGAACTATCGCGCTACGCCGCATGCTACTACAGGAGCTACTCCCTTTGAGTTGCTGAGGAACAGAAAGATGCGTACAAAACTAAATGTCCTCCCTGTCTCACAACAAATTAAGTCACATGAGAAAGTGCAGGAGACAGTGAGACGCAAGCAACAGGAGAGTAAGGAGTACACAGACAGAATGAGGGGAGCGAAAGTGCCCATGTTCCAAGTGAATGACACCGTACGTGTCCGCAGACCGGAGCATGTAAAAAAGGGATCATCAAGATTCACAGAACCGCTGACAGTAGTTAGTAAAGCAGGACAGAATACATACCTGCTCAGTGATGGTCGAAAATGGAATGCATCCAAGCTTACACGCTTCCCCAAGGATGCTCTGTCTGGCACCAGTGGTGAAAAGGAGATTGAGCTAGAGGAGTTCATGGTGCCCGAGACAGAGAATGTGTTTAATGAACCAGGTCCAAGAAGGAACCTTAGAGTCAGAAACCCACCTAGGTGGCTGGTAGACTTTGTGCCGTAGAGAACGTACTAAAAGGGTAGGATAGAACACGGTTCTAACTTAGTACAAAAAGGTCCTACAATGCAATGACAAAAGTGAATGTTCATTTCATGTTTCACTGTCATAAACTGTTTATTGTTGTTATTCATTCTGCTGATTCATTCATTTTCATTTCCTTAGTTTTCATTTTATTTCAATTGTACTGACACCAGTCTACAGAATATGGCATTCTTTGAGTACTGTAATTCCTTTAAGAAAGGGGGAAATGTTGTGTCCTGTTTATACCGCCAGTGGGCGCTAGTATGCTAGTGATGTATGCAGTTACGGAAGTGATGTATGCACTTCCGGATGTTAAGATGAAGTCGAATAAACGTGCGAAGTGAAGAGCAGCTGCGTGTCTCCCGGTCTGATTCTTTCCTAACTACTTTCCTACTACAGAATACCACACCACCCTGGCGACAGTTTAAATACCCACAGAAAAACACCAACATGTTGGCAGAGTTGCTGTAGCTTTAGAAGTAGTTTAGATGGTTTCTGTCTTTTATTATAAAAACATTATTGACATTATTGGTATTCCCTCCATATAATCACTGAATTAAAGAGTACCTGTGAAAATAGTTTGTAGCTTAATCAGCTTCTTAGATAGATTACCTCCCTTCACGACTGACTGACTGACTGACTGTCTCCCAGGCTTAAGGCTGTATTTGGCAAATTCTATTTGCTTACAGCAAATCAGTTCATGAATTACAGAGAACTGAAGAGGGAGAATGGTTAATATCAAAAGCAATGGGATTTTTCAGATATCCTTATATAATATCTACTTTCATCTCATCTCTAGTCATCAGCTTATTCTCTCCTAGGCCCTATGTGCAGGTAGCAACCAGCACGCGGAGACGCAGCATGTTTTATATGTTCAACATGAACTCGCCGCACCTGAGTGGAAAATTCATGACAAGAACTGCGCTGTTTGTGTTATGAGCATGCTGTGTCCATACGGTCTACTGCTGAAATGTGCAGAATAAACAGAGGAACATTATATTGCTATGAGTTCATTAATATTAGTCGATACTCATATTCATTCAAAGTACTTGATTCTCAATCTGTATAATACATATGATTGGACAACTAGGGGTGTGATTTAAGATGCTTAAAATGATGGGGCTGCACATTGTGCGCAAGTCAAGGTGCACCAGTCAGTCAGAACAGATATTAGCAAACACCTGTAGCTGTTCCTCTCAAGAATTTCCCAGCACATGGATCCATTCATCTTCCCTTCAATCATTTGGATTCCACCAGCACCATGTGAAGAGAAACAGCCCCATATCATGATGATTCCACCTCCAAACGTCACTGTAGGTCTGGTATTTTTAGGATCATATGCAGAGCCACTTCTCAAACATGGCACGTCACGTTGTTGCTGAAAAGTTTGTTTGGTCTTGTATGAGCGACTACATTCTCCCAGTAATCTACAGACTCATTAGCTGTTAGCATAAGCTGGTTTAGTGCTTTTCCTACTCAATACTTTTTTCCCATGTCATTCCACTTCTGCAGTATAGCTTTTTTATGGATTGGTTACAATTTCTTTAGCTGTGTAGTTTAATTGAGTTAATACCATTGCCTAAATTCCATGTGAATAGCTGCAATGTTGAATTAAAAAACTGTTGATGTGTTGAATACTTATTCCCCCCACTGTATGATGATCAGATGCACAAGCAGGATCCCATATGAGATGTTGTGTGGATATGCTCAGATCACCGTCACAAAGTCTTCAAGAATCAAATTAGTAATCAAATTAAAGCAGAAGTTGGGACTGTATATGGGCCCGTCTGGCTTCATTGTGTCGGGCTCACAGGGACAGGATCCTGGTCCTGTCTTGTTCATCTTGACATTTACATTTTAACCATTTAGCAGACACCTTTGTCCAAAGCGATTTACAATGAGAGATTACAGGGACAATCTCCCTGGAGTTATTTAGGGCTAAGTGCCTTACTCAAGGGCACACTAGTGGTGCTCCCAGGTGAGATTTGAACTCATGACCTTCTTGTTCAAATGGTTCTCACAAAGAATTTGATCTGTTGCTAATGGAGTGACACCCAGTAGCTTCTTGAAGAAGGTAATTGCATAATAGGCCATACGAAATCCTCTACAAAGTGTGAACCCCATCACATTCAATATGTGATTAGCGCATGTTAGCGGGTCACGGTAGATAAACACCCTGGCAGCTTGAACAGATGTATTCCATGCCTTTCACGTCAGGGGCTAAGATCACATGGAAACAAACACAAGCACAACCATGGACCATATTGTTATTAGAAGGACCACGCACTCTTCAGATGTGAATGATGTCCATGTGGGGTGACAGCAAAACATATACAAGGGTAGTGGTTTGACTAGGTTTGACTAGGTGGTTTGACTAGGTCTGATGAGATCCTGAAATGACTCACTGACCTGGTCTGACTCAGCTGTCTTGTTACTGTTGATCCGGCGGTCCGGCTCATCTTTTTGGGTCTTCTCAGGCTTTCCCATTTTGTTGACGTAATGGGGTATTACTCACCCACCACACACAAATACCTATGGAGACAGACAATGTGGTAAGGGTGCTAGTTTTTATATAGGAAATGATTGTGCTGACATAAGTTTCCACGACTTGAAACAGGCCAAAAGGGAAACGTTATTACTCAGCACAGATTACTCGGTAGATGAGTGGAATTCAATGAGGATCTTTTTTAAATTATTAAATAATGACAATTATTAATTCTTAAATTCTTTAAATACTACACAAATGTTCAGTATGTGAATCTCAACTGGATACTAATTCAAACACAATTTCTCACAACATACAAGGATATTGTTATTTGTTATCCTAGAAACCTCCAGGTTGAATAGTATTCTTAGTGGTGGAGCAAATATACATATCAGAGACCAGAGTCAATATAACACAGTTGCAGAAATAAACCACTGAATACATTCTCCGATTGCTCTGTGGTTGTCAGGTTAAAGAGGTAAAGTCAGACTGCCATCTGGTGGCTACTGTGATATTCCACTTCTCATGGTTCCTTGCAGACTAAGGCCTAGTAGTAGCACATATTTTACAGTATAACCTTTCATTCTTTTAAAACGTTGTTTTATTTGACAGTATTTTTTTAAGGCATTCCAAGTATATGAGGATTAGTTTGGGATTGACGGGATAGTGAGAGCGGGCCTAGCGGACGTTTGTTTGTTTTCAAGGTGCGTCTTGCACGAGGATACAGTGACCAGTCATACAAGTGAAATTGCCCAAAAATTATTGGATCTGATTGCTTTAAATGAATGTTGTCAGACTATGTTATATTATAGAGTAAGGCCATGGTATTGTCACAAAGTGAGAAAACAATACAGTAGCAGTGGTAATAAACAACCCTCCAAAGATGTCATGTGATTCTAAGAACAGCCTAGTCTTCCTCCAGTCCTATACATCCCATTTCTCCAACAGGCAACAGGCTTTTGCATGTGGGCTTAAAACTATATTATCTGAGCTTCCATCACAGTAGCCTGTGAGATCCCAAATCAGGAGCATTCAAAATATCATCCTGCATGAAAGAACAGGTGGTGTGGCAACCCCTCGTTCCAACGGGGAGGTAAAGGTCTTCAGCACCACGGAAAGCGGCCACCACGCCCGCGGGGCCCACGGGCCAATCGGCCCAACTCGGCGCACCTGAGAAAGCACAGGAAAGGAGCCGGGAGACAGTCAGAAGGGAGAGGGGGGGCCAGAAGGGAGAGGGGGGGGGGCAGAAGGGAGAGGGGTGTGCCAGAAGGGAGAGGGAGGGGCCAGAAGGGAGGGGGGGGCAGAAGGGAGAGGGGCAGGGGGGGGGGGGAGGGAGAGGGGGGGGCCAGAAGGGAGAGGAGGGGCCAGAAGGGAGAGGGGGGGGGGCAGAAGGGAGAGGGGGGGGGCCAGAAGGGAGAGGGAGGCCAGAAGGGAGAGGGGGGGCCAGAAGGGAGAGGGGGGGCCAGAAGGGAGAGGGGGGGGGGGGCAGAAGGGAGAGGGGGGGGGGGGCAGAAGGGAGAGGGGGGGCCAGAAGGGAGAGGGGGGGGCCAGAAGGGAGAGGGGGGGGCCAGAAGGGAGAGGGGGCCAGAAGGGAGAGGGGGGGGGGGCAGAAGGGAGAGGGGGGGCCAGAAGGGAGAGGGGGGGCCAGAAGGGAGAGGGGGGGGCCAGAAGGGAGAGGGGGCCAGAAGGAAGAGGGGGGGCCAGAAGGGAGAGGGGGGGGGGCAGAAGGGAGAGGGGGGGCCAGAATGGAGAGGGGGGGGCCAGAAGGGAGAGGGGGGGGGGGCAGAAGGGAGCGGGGGGGGGGGCAGAAGGGAGAGGGGGGGGGCCAGAAGGGAGCGGGGGGGGGGGCAGAAGGGAGAGGGGGGTGCCTGACAACTTTGCAGCCAGGAGGAAGGTGAGCACCAGAAACCGGTAGTATCAAAATTGTGTTGAAACCTAACATGCCCTGTTCTGTCTCCCCAGTAACCCCCCAGACGAGAGGCAGGTTGGTGGGGGACCCCCCAGACGAGAGGCAGGTTGGTGGGAGACCCCCCAGACGACGGGCAGGTTGGTGGGAGACCCCCCAGACGAGGGGCAGGTTTGTGGGAGACCCCCCAGACGAGGGGCAGGTTGGTAGGAGACCCCCCAGACTAGAGGCAGGTTGGTGGGAGACCCCCCAGACGAGAGGCAGGTTAGTGGGAGACCCCCCAGACGAGAGGCAGGTTGGTGGGAGACCCCCCAGACGAGGGGCAGCTGCCCCATTCCAGACCAGAGGGACCTGGGTCCAGCCCAGACCAGAGGGACCTGGGTCCAGCCCAGACCAGGTGGACATGGGTCCATCTTTCCCCTTTTTCCCTCTCACCAGGAAGATCCTTAGTTGGACTATTAAACACAGATGTTCCCTTTGTCTTCTGAAATCTGGCCAGAGTGGCTGAGACGTACCCTGGTGTCTGTGTCCTTCTCTAATGTGGGTGTGTCCTTCTCCCCCCATCCGGTACAAGTGGCCACAGTGTCTATCCCCTATACCATAACACAGACTCACATCGCAAGTCAATTTCACGGTGGTCAAATGGAAAGTACTGTATAAGCTCATATTTGTAGACTAGGCCTACGTTGTAGCTGAGAGTATCTGTCATGTGAATTCATGAATTGAATTATACAATTATACAAGTCTGAAGTTTACATACATTTAGGTTGAACTAATTTCTTAACCACAGATTTCATACTACTACTTTGTGCATGACACAAGTCATTTTGTTTTCCAACAATTATTTACAGACAGATTATTTCAGTTATATTATTATATTAAATTCTCACTTATAAAGAAATCAGCCAAGACCTCAGAAAAGTCGGGTTCATCCTTGGGAGCAATTTCCAAACGCCTGTACAGGGATTGTCCTGCGCATGTCCAAGATGGCGCCGTCCATGGCAGCTGTGGTACTGTGGAGTGTTGTTTGGTGTGTCTGTATGTCTGGAATAATGGATTCGTGTTCTGTGACATCTCTTATGTAAGAGAAGAACTCTTATGTCTCAGGGATTCCACCCCCTTGGACATTTTTCCTATTTTTCTCACCCGATCTACGGAAGTGCTGGATATCCTGATCCGAGGAACCGCAATCTTCACCCAGGCTGTGAGGTGGGTGAGACGACAGCGGGGAAAGAGAGCCGGGGCTCTCGCTAGACTGAGAAGACGCGGCTCCCGCACTCCACTCCCAGGAATATTTCTGGCCAACGTGAACTCCTTATGTAATAAAATGGACGAACTCCGGTGCCTTGTAGCGAAAAGCAAGGACTACAACTCTTCAGCAGCTTATGCCATCACGGAGACCTGGCTCTCTGAGGACGTCCCAGACGCAGCAGTACAACTGGAGGGTTTCCAGCTGTACCGAGCCGACAGAGACACATTTTCGTCCGGAAAAGTCTGCGGAGGAGGGGTATGTTTTTTCGTTAACGAGTCCTGGTGTACTGACGTGACAGTGATTAAACAACACTGCTCGGCTGCCCTAGAACTCATCATCATTAACTGTCGCCCGTTTTACTCGCCCCGTGAGTTCAGCTCTTTTATTCTTGCTTGTGTGTACATTCCACCAGACGCTGCTGTCGAAGAGGCACAGAGCGCACTAGCTGAGAATATTATGGAGACTGAACGTTTATATCCGGACAGTGCTGTGATTGTGTTGGGGGATTTTAATAAAGCAAAACTGAGCCGGGCTCTGCCCAAATATCGGCAGCAGGTCAAATGCCCCACTCGGGGAGAGAGGACGCTAGACCACTGCTACTGTACCATCAGGAACGCCTACCACGCTGTTTCCCGAGCTGCGCTGGGCAAATCTGACCACGACATTGTCCATCTGATCCCATCCTACAGGCAGAGACTAAAAGTGTCAAAACCTGTAGTTAAGTCGTTCAGAACAACAGCGAGGCTAAGGAGAAAACCAGCGCCTGGTTAGAGCGGGCTGGCTGTGACGAGGGCTATGTGGAGTGGGCGGGGGCTGAGGCCGGTAACGACTTGGATGCGTACACTGACACTGTGACGTCATTCGTCAGCTACTGCGAGGAAGCGTGTGTTCCAACTCGGACCAGGGTCAGTTATAATAATGACAAACCCTGGTTCACAGCCCAGCTCAGAAGGCTGAGGTTGGAGAAGGAGGATGCCTGGCAGAGGGGTGACAAGAACAGGTTTAGAGACGCCAGGTACAAGTTCGAGGCAGCTGTTAAGCAAGCAAAACATTGCTACTCTGAGAAACTGCAACAACAATTCTCAGATGGCAACGCTGCCTCTGTCTGGAAGGGTCTAAAACAAATCACCAACTATAAACCAAAACCCCCTCAGACCACAGAAAGCACTCTCCTTGCAAATGAACTGAACAAGTTTTAGTGCAGATTCGAACTACAGTCTGCCCCCTCTACTACTGCCCCCCCTCCCCCCCCCCTCTCCCCAACCTCCCCTCCTCCTCCCTTCTCTCCCCTGAGCCCCACCCCCTCTGCCCGCCCACATCTCTCTGTCTCAGAGAGAGAGGTGAACCGCCTGTTCAAGAGACAGAACCCCCGGAAGGCGGCCGGTCCGGATGCTGTCTCACCCTCCATGTTGAAGTTCTGCGCTGACCAGCTGTCCCCTGTGTTAAGCAACATCTTCAACTCCTCCCTGGAGTGCTATCAGGTACCAGCCTGCTTCAAGACCTCCACCATTATCCCTGTCCCCAAAAAGTCGAGGATCACAGGCCTGAATGACTACAGACCTGTTGCCCTGACCTCTGTAGTCATGAAGGTCTTTGAACGCCTCGTCCTTGCCCACCTGAAGTCCATCACAGACCCTGTCCTAGACCCCCTGCAGTTCGCGTATAGAGCCAACAGGTCCGTGGAGGACGCGGTCAACATGGCTCTACACCATGTCCTAGAACATCTGGACACGGCCGGGACCTACGCCAGAATCCTGTTCGTTGACTTCAGTTCGGCATTCAACACTATCTTGCCACCGATACTGGAGTGTGGGCTCTCTGCACTGCAGGTGCCTGACTACACCTGCAGGTGGATCACAAACTTTCTGTCCAACAGGACCCAGCGGGTGAAGCTCGGGAAGTCCATCTCTGAGCTGAGGACCATCAGCACCGGTTCCCCGCAGGGCTGCGTCCTGTCTCCCCTCCTGTTTTCCCTCTACACCAACTGCTGTACCTCCAGCCACCAGTCGGTCAAGCTCCTCAAGTTCGCAGACGATACCACCCTGGTAGGGCTCATCTACAGGGGGGATGAATCTGCTTACAGGAGCGAGATTGACTTGGTGGTCTCCTGGTGCACCCGGAACAACCTAGAGCTGAATGCTCTTAAGACAGTGGAGCTGATAGTGGACTTCAGGAGGAACCCACCCCCTCCCTCTCCAATCATACTGGGAGGCACTCCAGTCACCACAGTGGAGTCATGCCGCTTCCTTGGGGTAACAGTCTCTCGGGACTTGAAGTGGGGGCCCAACATCGACGCCCTCACAAAAAAGGCCCAGAAGAGACTGTTTTTCCTGAGGCAGCTCAGGAAATTCCACCTTCCAAAAACCACGCTGGTGAACTTCTACACGGCCATCATTGAGTCCATTGTCACCTCCGCCATCATCATCTGGTTCCCCGCTGCAGCGGCCAAGGACAAGGCCAAGCTGCAGCGGGTGATACGCTCGGCGGAGAGGGTGATTGGCTGCCCTTTGCCCCCCCTTGAGGCCCTGTTTAAAAGTAGGGCTTTGGGGAGGGCCAGGAAGATCATGGCTGACCCCGCACACCCAGGACACGGTCTCTTCGCCCCGCTCCCCTCAGGCAGGAGGGCGCGGCCCCTAAAAACTGTGAAGGCCCGACATACACACAGATTTTTCCCCACAGCCATCCGGCTCCTAAATGCCGCTGCCCCCCCCCCCCCCCCCCCCCTGACCTGACCCCTATCTATCTACCCTCCCTCCACCCCCACCCAGAGAGCTTTGGACTGTCTGGATATGAACACTTGAACACTTGATCTCTGCACTTTATATTTATATTAATTATGACTCTTGCACTTTGATGTTGGTTTGCACTGTCTTGTCCTGTCTTGCACCTGTCCTGCTGTAAACCGTGCTCCATTGTTCCAAACCAAATTCCTAACATGTTTACATGTCATGGCAATAAAAGTCTTCTGATTCTGATTCTGATTCTGATTCTGAAGGTACCACGTTCATCTGTACAATAGTACATGTGTCAACACCATGGGACCATGGCAGCCATCATACCACTCAGGAAGCAGACACGTTCCGTCTTCTAGAGATGAACATACTTCGGTGTGAAAATTAAGCCCAAAACAACAGCGAAAGACCTTGCGAAGATGCTGGAGGAAACAGGTACTAAAGTATCTACAGTGCCTTGGGACAGTATTCAGACCTCTTTTTCCACATTTTGTTGTGTTATAGAGTCAATTTAAAATTAATTAAATTAGAAGAATCTGCCACCAATTCACACACAATACCCCAGAATGACAAAGCCAAACCACTTTTTCAAAAATGTCAGTAAATGTATTTTACCCTTTGCTATGACACGGTTAAAATGAGCTAAAATGCTAAAATGTCATCAACAAATCACTCAGTGAGTTAAATGAGTTCATCTTAATGCAAGGATAATACTTTTTGTTGTTGTTTTTGTTTTACAGGGTCTCTGATGTGCATAATCACTTACACACTGTGTGGATTAGGTTGTCATTACAAACTGGACAAAAGGAGAGGAACAAAACTGCTCAGGAATGCAACCCTGAGGCCTGGGAAGTCTTACAAAAATCGACAAAGTTGAATGGTAGAGAGAAAAAAGCACAGTTGATGGGACAACATCATTGCATTTAAGAATCCTTTAACGGAAAATAATCTAGCTCATATCCATAATTGTGTTTGCAACAATGAAATCAAGTGATACAGCAAATAAAGTGACTGGTGTGATGGAAATCTATCAGTTGGCAACAACACAATGTGTATTCCTTAGTAAGTTTTAATAAAGTAGTTTGCAAAGTACTGGCTTCCAAAATCAACAGAAACTATAGGTCAGGATGATGACCTAAGGCAGAAGCCACACATATTGTCAGTGGTCAACATTTATAACATTTATACCCAAGGGAGATGTGATGTATTCACTGTTGCCATGGTTTTGTTAACTCTATGCATCCTGGGTATACGCTATGCATTCAGTACCTCTCCTTTAGCCTTGACAGAAAGGGTGACGTTATCTCAAACAAAAGGCTGGTTGTGTTGCTTTCTCCTTAGGAGCACCAGATGTATTCTTGATGCCGTGCTATCTGCCCAGAGTGGCAGATTAACGTTGTGCTGGACACTTTCTAAAGCAAGGACATCCCTAAAGGGGCACTAAACTCATGATCAGAAACATCGTCCCTGTTCAGAGACTGAAAACCTTGGTCGCAAAAGCTCTTTAGTATCAGACAATAACAGACTGTTGAGTTAAATTGAAAGTTCAGGAGGTTCAGAAGGTTAAAAGACATTCTTACTTTAAAGTGAGAGTTTGTGGATCACATAAAACACATAGCTTAATGATTTACGACATTACCTCATTCAGATGGCTAGTACTAAGTGAGAGCTTTAACACACACACATTAACATTAGTAGGACACATTTACCATTACACTGGAAATGTGTTTATTTGATTTTACTACAAAGCATGAAGTTTAGTGCAAATCCAGCACATGCAATGCAGTTTCTGCACCATCTCTCGTGTGAAGAATAGTGGTAGCTGCATCAAGTTATGGGTATGCTTGTCACTGTCAGGGACTGGGGAGTTTGTCAGGATCAAGAGAAATTAAATTAGGGTGTGGGTGTGTCATATTCTAGGCTGTGAAGACCAGCAAGAAGGAAGGAGACAAAACCTAATCTAATCTAAATCATTAGCGATTAAAAGAAAAGTATCAACAGTTTCATCATTCTCTTTGTCTTCCTCACATGCTCAGCAAACACGCCTGCGAACACGAACTTCGTAAGCCGTTTCTATTCCAGTAACGGAGCAGCTGGCTTGTAAGAAAATGTGTTTAGAAAGTGTCTTGTTTTTTTTCATAGAAAATAGTGTTTATTTCAGATAATGTAGTGGAAGATATTATCCTAATTTCCAGTTAAGTAGCTGCCATCTTGTTGTGATATTTTTGTTTATCCTGCCCCTTCGTCACCTAACGTTGATGACGCTCGTCGTCACGTCGTGACGATGACCAAAATGGTGGTGACTATTTCCAAGTCAAAGACATAAACTCTCTATTTGGACACAGCAGTAAGGGCCTGCATATTGTTCACCTTAATGTGAACAGTCTTGTGCCTAAACTGGACCAAATCAGAGAAATGTTCCATGACAGCAAGGTTCATATTTTGAGCTTCTCTGAGACCAAGTTTGATGAATCCATCAAAGACCCAGAGATTGAAATAGTTAACTACACAGTCATCAGAAACGACAGGAACAGGTATGGGGGTGGTGTCTGCATGTACATTCACAACGATATTATCTTTAACACCCGTGATGACCTGAATCATGAAAAATTAGAATCTGTTTGGGTTGAAATTATCTTTAACAAAGCAAAACCGGTGCTGGTTGGTACTATCTACAGACCTCCCGATCAGAGTGATTTCTATGATATTCTTGAGGGGTGCATGGATGACGTTGACTGTGTGGAAAAGATTCTTATTGGAGATTTGAACACGGACATGCTCAGAAATGAAGCATCCGTTTTCAAATCCTTCACTAGGTTTTCTGAATTACACGGTCTCCGTCAACAAATTACCAAACCCACTAGGGTGTGTATTTCTACTCAAACCACCATAGATCTCATTCTAACATCGGATGAGTCCAAAATCTCCAAGAGTGGGGTTATTGTATGTGGGCTAAGTGATCATTACATGATCTTTTGCACTCGTAAAAAACAAAAACCCAAGGCTGGCGGTCATAAAACTGTAACCACTAGATCCCTTAAATCCTATTCTAGTGAGGCCTTAAACCATAAACTGGAGAATCAAGACTGGTTTGATGAACTAAAATGCACACAGGTTGAAGAGGCATGGCTAGGTTTCAAAACCAAATTCCTAAATATTATTGACAGTATAGCCCCCATGAGAACCACCAGGGTTAAAACCCGATCGGAACCATGGATGAATTCGGACATTCTAAATGCTATGAAAGTCAGAGACCTAAAATGCTCTGAAGTTCAAAAATGCAAATCAAAATTAGTGAAACACTTAAACGAAGATCACAAAACCCACTTTGAGAAAATTAAAAAACAATGCAACAAACTATGCAATCAGGTAATTACCATGACCAAATCTGCTAAGAAAGAATACCTCGATAACAAAATCGAAGAAAACTTAAACAAACCACGTGACCTTTGGAAGCTACTTAATAGCCAACTAGGTTGCAGTCAAAAACTCAAAACCAGGTCTACAAACATCAGCATAAAATCTGGTGATTCTCTCCTTACAGACAAGCTGGATGTGGCTAAGTGCTTAAACACTTTCTTTACAACCATAGCCACTAAATTAGTTAACAATCTACCACCCCACTCAGGGCGTTATGGTGTAGAGCACATCCGTGAGTTCTACAATAAACTGGGTGTACGCAATGATGATTTTAAACTCTCCATGGTGTCAAACGATGAGGTGTTTAAAAAGCTAGGCGCTCTACACTCAGAAAAGGCCACGGGCCATGACAATATTCCAGCCAGATTTCTAAAAGACTCAGCTGCCTCCATTACCCCAATCATCACCCACATAATAAACCTCTCCATCAAACAGGGACACGTTCCCCTTGACTTTAAAATAGCAAGGGTAACCCCACTGTATAAAAAAGGAAGCAAATTAGACCCAGGCAACTACCGACCTGTTTCTATTCTTAATTCCATCTCGAAACTTATGGAAAAAATAGTTTATGAACAGGTCGATAGGTACCTTACCGAAAAAAAGCTGATGTATGAATTTCAATCAGGATTCAGAACATCCCATTCCACTGACACATGCCTTCTCTATTTGAACGACCACATCAACCATGAGGTGGACTCGGGCAAGTACTGCGGCATGGTCATGCTGGACCTCCAGAAGGCCTTCGACACAGTAGATCACCACATATTGTTAGATAAACTGAAAGCAATTGGGTTCGATAGAACATCGGTGAGCTGGATGCAATCCTACTTAGAGGGGAGGGAACAGGTGGTTAGTGTGAACGGAACACTGTCCCCCCCCCTCCCAGTGACCTGCGGCGTTCCACAAGGAAGCATTTTGGGACCTTTACTGTTCCTAATATATGTGAATGACATGACATCAGCATGTGATTGCAATTTGTTCCTGTTCGCGGATGACTCGGCTCTGCTGGTCTCTGACAGGGACATATTGCAGGTGGAAAAAGCGCTAAGCACTGAACTGAGTAGAATCTGCATCTGGCTAGCTGACAATAAACTATCAATACACCTAGGTAAAACTGAAACCATCCTATACGGATCCCCATCTAAACTCAGAAAGGCTGAACATTTTAAAATAAAAGTGGGTAACATTAATATCACAAGAAAAGAGGATATTACATACCTGGGCTCCATCTTAGAGGCAAATCTTTCCGGAGATAAAATGGCAGCAAAAGTAATCAAAAAAGTGAACCATAGAACTAGATTCTTGTACAGGATATCCTCACTTGTCAGTAAAAACACACTGAGGACCCTATCAGGAGCTCTCATTCAATGTCACTTCGACTATGCCGTAACATCATGGTACTATAGAACCACAAAGGCCCATAAAACAAGACTCCAGACAGCCCAAAATAAACTGGTTAGGCTTCTGCTAGGCCTCAACCCTAGGACACATCTAACCGCTGCTCATTTTTTGAGCCTTGATTGGCTACGAGTAGTTGACAGAGTGCAGCAGCTTGCACTGGGCCTGGTCTTCAAGATACGCTACACCACAAAGACACCCAAGTACCTGTCAACATACTTCCAAAAAGTGAACAACGTCCACACATACAACACCAGAGGAAGCTCCACGAACCACGTTCAACCGCGTTGCACCACAAACAAGGGGTTAAACTCGTTTGCAAACTATGCAGTAAAAATGTGGAACGCCCTTCCTATAATCTTAAAGGAGTGCAAAACACTGCCCACCTTCAAAACCACTCTCAAAAAACATTTACAGGAGGCTGCAATCCGTAACTGGACCCTCTAAATCAAAAATCAGATAAAAAGACCCGAACTACCCACTGTACATACTTGGTGTTTTGTCCCCCGCCCCCACCTGTGGTGTATGTCCCCACCTGTCCTACCCGCTGTACATACCTTATGTTTTGTTGTATTGTTCTTCCCATGATGGATGTGTGTTTATCCTGTAGATAGTAATAGTTATTTGTCTGTATTATCTTGTAGATAGTACTAGTTTTTTTGTCTGTCTTACATGTAACGATGAATTGAGAATCAAGGACCCCAATTGAAATAAGCCAGTGGCTTTCTTGGGTTTTTATCCTGTTAGTTGACCTTGTATGTAATATGTACTTTCATGTACCTACTTCTGCAAATCTTCTAATAAAGTTTTCAATCAATCAATCACGCTGATGGTTCTGGTTACCAGTGGCGGCTGGCCGATAGAGGGCGCTGGGGCGCCGCCCACACCTTCACTTCCTAGTTGCGATTTGTAAACGTTTTTAAAAAAAATAAACATTGTTTATTCACAAAATGCGGCTGATATTCTGTCGGCGCCTATCAGCATTCATTAAAAATCCTCCAATACAATAAACATTTTTATCTGTGTGTGTAAAATTCACTGTTAAAATACATAGGGGGAGGAGTCGGGACGCCGGTCGAATGTAAGTCTATCGCAGGCCAAATACTTTTCGCTTACACGTGAGCTGTAGCAGCGCTCCAATTGGCTGTCTCCTATTTCTCGGCCGGTGCGCAAAAATTTGCGCCCTGAATATCCGGTTGTATATCCAGCATATGCTCCAATGCGGAAGTCCTGAGGACTTCCGACTTCCGGGGCAGCATGGATTGAACGCAAGCACGACTGCTCTCCTAACAAATTACGTTTTTTACAATGTAAGGAGGATTTATTTCTGTAAACAAATTGAACAAATGGATTAGAAGGAGGCATCTTTTGTTCCTAACTTGAGGATATTGCAACTGGACCTATTACCGAAGTCAAACTTATCTCGTTTGTGGTCGCAATCTCCGCACCAGCTGTTTGTTGATTGTTTGATATAGGTTACTCAAGTTGTATGGCCAACGCTGCTGGCAGCAGAGAGTTAAGAAATCTAAGAAGCGATCTAAAACAAAAAGTTACGGTGATGGACCGCGGAGAACTTGCATCAATTATGAGAGAAGTCATACGTGAAGAGCTTGACTCCGCATTTGATCTGAAACTTAAACCAATTAAAGAATGTCTGGATTCACTCCGCAAGGATATGATTTCCAATACGACCAAGGTAAAGGACCTGGAAACAGCCGCTAACGAGACGGAACGCTGTCTAACTGATATCGAACAAAAACGTTCTCAACCCCGCGGGAGGCTAACGTGAGGTATGGGCTGTTATTTCCACGCAAGCTGATTGTCACATTTGCTAACAACACTGCCTCCTTCACGGACCACAGAGAGGCCATGGCACACTACATCCAGGTAATTAAACCAACTCTATAATTCTGACTACATCAATGGCTAACATCAATACCTGAACAACAGCCCACTACAATGGGCAATGTGACAGTAGACAATGTAATGAATCCTGGATTGATGGAGATGCCTATAGGCTACGTGACATTTAATTGGAGTCCCTGACTATGACGAATATATGATATGTATGTATATATGAATAACAATTGATATGGATCAATTTATACCTCTTATTAGATTATAAATACTCTGGTTGTTATGTTTGCCTTTTGGTTGACAGCAAAAGGGAGAGAGAAGGATAGGGAGGGAGAGAAGGAGAGAGAGCAGGATGGTGTCGGCACACCAGAGAGAGAGAGAGAGAGAGAGAGAGAGAGAGAGAGAGAGAGAGAGAGAGAGACAGCAAGAACCAGGTGAGAAAGTGGACAGGTAGTCAAGACCACATAAGTAAGTAGCCTAATGGCCCATAGGGAAGGAGCCTATCTCTTGTTTCCGTAGCGTGAGGCGGCTTAATGTACAAGTTAGTACACCCCCTGGATATGACGCTGGTATGTCGCAGGGTCTTACCCCCTGGGGGGGGGGGGGGGGGGGGTCCATGCCACGGTCCATGCCACCCCCCCAAGGCAGCAAACCTAGGGGAAACACTGTTATTCTCATGCTAAAATCGACTGTAAATCCAGATTCAGATTCAGATTCAGATAACGTTTATTGCCATTATGCTTGACACATATAGGAATTTGCTTTGGCATTACAGAAGGTGCATTTATGCTTTTTTCACATATATATGAACAAAACAAGTACAATACAAATGCACATAAGATGTGAAATGGAGTTAACAAAAGGAAGAGAAAGGGAAACTGAAGCTACTTGTTTATTTTTTCTAAAATTAAGCACTTTATTTGAAGATGCACATTTTCTGTCATGTATTTTTACATGTAAATGCAGACCTTATTTTACTTGAAATGAGAAAATAACATCTATTTATTATTAGAGTACTTATTATTTATAATCCCTCCAGTTCAATGTGAAAATGTACAATACCCCGTGGAACAACGCTCATCGCCATGCCGACAGGAGCAAATACATTCCCCAGCATGAATAAGCAAACATGCTGCTAAATATTCCACTATTGGCATTATACAATTGAATTGTACTTTATTTATTTTATTTGACAGTCAGTTGTTGACTACATACAGACGTTGATACTACTAGGTTACTTCAATATATATACAGTTGAATGGGAAA
The DNA here is from genome assembly GCF_963989245.1 of Nansenia antarctica. NCBI lineage: Eukaryota > Metazoa > Chordata > Actinopteri > Argentiniformes > Microstomatidae > Nansenia > Nansenia antarctica. The sequence goes on along the minus strand of NC_137689.1, from coordinate 37,867,256 downwards.
GTGTGTCCAAACTGTTGACTGGTACTATATATATATGATGCTTGAAAGTATGTGAACCCCTTGTGCAATTATAGTTAGGTTTTAGAAGAAGGTGATAGGAGAAGGTTTTTCCTTCTATCAATGGCCCCGGGCCTGAGCTAGATTACTCTTCCTGCTATGCATGGTGGACTGATGATTCACATGCTTAGTATTCAAATGTATTGATTGTAAGTCGCTTTGGAATAAGGCGTCTGCTAAATGCCAAAAATGTAAATGTAAATGTAAATGTTATATATTTCTTTCTTTTTTTACCATGAAATCTTTATTTAATCAGAACCAGTATTTATTATCTAACATAACATGTTTATATTGACCAATTCCTTATATTGGTTTAGAGGGAATCATGCATGTAGTAGAAAACATTTATTATAAAGAAATTAGTGCAGGTGCAAAAATAAGTGAACCCCAAGTTGCATTGGTTAGAATCCGGTGAGTAAATAATTGGGTACTAAATGAACCAGTTGAAGCAGAGATCTTTAGGAAAGAGTTTGGGTGGGACTCTGATAAATAGAGATAAGAAAGAGATAAGAACCCATAAGAAAGAGGTAAGAAACCACAAAACACACCATGCAGAGAGGAAAGGAGATCTCAGAGGACATCAGGAAGAGGTTAGAAAGAGCACATCAGTCTGCGGAAGGCTATATAAGATTTGAACTCCATCGCATCACTGTGAGGCAAATCATTTACAAATGGAGAGCATTTAACATGACAGCAACTCGGCCTAGAAGTGGACATCCTTCCAAAATATCCCAAAGAGCCACAAGAAAAATAACAAATCAGGTAAAAACCAACCCAAACATACTATTTACAGATTTGCAGACCTCCCTTGCTGCATTTCAGGTAACTGTGCATGCTTCAACAATAAGAAGAACACTGAATCAAAATGGCATCCGTGGGAGGGTTGCTAGGAAGAAGCCTCTGCTGTAAAAAAATAACCAAACTGCCCTTCTTAACTTTGCCGGAGACCATCTGGACATGCCTGAAGGTTTCTGGAAGTCCATTCTCTGGACAGATGAGTTCAAAATGGACCGTCTTGGTCACAATCAAATCCACAATGTTTGGGGAAAACCCAACACTGCCTACCACCAAAAGAACCATATCCCAACAGTCAAGCATGGTGGTGGGAATGTCATAATCTGGGGCTGCTTTTCCTCCTCTGGACCTGGCCGACTCCACATCATTATGGGAATCAAAAATGAATTTTGAGGTATACCAGGATATTTTTGAACAGAACCATCAGTCAAGGAGCTTAAGTATGTATATGAGAGTGACTATGTATTGAACATCTAATTTGTACAGTTAGGTCCATATATATTTGGACACAGACAGAATGTTTGTAATTGTAGCTGTTCATCTTCAAGTTACTGTTATATAATGAATGTGGGCTTAAAGTGCAGACTCTCAGCTTTATGGTAAGGGTATTCACATCCAAATTGAAGGAAGGGATTAGGAATTACAGCTCTTTAATATGTAGCTCCCTCTTTTTCAAGGGACCAAAAGTAATTGGACAATTGACTCAAAAGCTGTTTCATGGGCCAGTGTTTCCTGCTTATTTCTTTACCAATTAAGCAGGAAAAATGTCTGAGTTGATTCCAAGTGTGGCATTTGCATTTGCAAGATGTTGCTGTATACGCACAACATGTAGTCAACGGAGCTCTCAATGCAAGTGAAACAGGCCATCCTTAGCCTGCAAAAACAACCAAAAAACTAAACTGTGAATACCAACAGAAGAATATAGGGGATTTTGGCAAATATGTTTTGGTCCGCTACCCACACGTTGTTGTTGCTCATTCCACGAATGCATGATCCTTACAAGTTGTACCTCGTTGTAAAGGTGACTAATCAGGCTTTCCAACGATATAAAAGACCTAATAATCAACCAAAATAACATTTCTTTAAATAACTTTTTTGAGGAGTTTATTAGACAGACATATAAGATATGTGCGATCCAAAGTATCAAGGAGTATTGCAGTATTGTGCTGGGCAAAACATATTCTGGAAAAGAGGATGTTGTATACTCTATATTGTTGTCTTGTCTTACCATTTGAGTTACTGTGTGGAGATATGGGGGAATGCACACAAAAGCACTCTAAAACCATTGATTACACTACATAAAAAGCTATGAGAATTGTACATAAGGTCGAATTTCGTGATCATACAAATAACTTGTTCCTAATGTCAAATGCCTTAAAGCTTATGGACTTATTCAAATTTAAACTGTCACAGTTAATGTATAAAGCAAAGACTCATGAACTCCCAGGTAACATTCAAAAATGATTTATAGAGAGGGATATCATTTGAGAGGTAACTGCAACCCATCTCAGGAGCAGGTGCATATCACTCTATGGAGTTACCATGTGGAATGGGCTTGATTAAAACATTAAGGGAAGCAGACATATTGCTCTATTTATTTAAAATAATGTTATAAAGGAATGATATTCGCTAACTACCAAAATGAGGAAAGGGAAGGTGACTTTTGTTAATCTTCTGGATTCTAATCTGTGGTCTTGTTTGTCTTTTTCTTTTGTATTACATTGCGGATACTTATGTTTGTTATTTAGTTATTTAGTGTTGTTTCAGTATTAAGAATGGAAAATGATTTTTAAATTATTATTCTGTGTTGTTTCAATATTAAGAATGGGTACTTTAATGTACGTATTAATTAATGGATTATATCTTTTAAGTATTATTGTTCTCACTTGGAAGTGACGGACAGGGGTAGGACATGATAAGCTTAGGCTTCATCCTACTCCCTTTCCAACAGTGATACCTGTACTTTTCATTATTAGTTATTAGTTTTTTTTATTTTTAAATCATGTTCGAAATAAAGATTAATTAATTCATTCATTCATTCATAAAGCTGGGCTGAAAATGGGTCTTTCAACAAGACAAGGACCCAAAGCATTCAAATAAATCTACCAAAGAATGGCTCAGGATAAAGAAGATTTGTGTTTTGGATTGGCCAAGTCAAATTCTGACCTAAATCCAGTTGAGATGCTGTGGCAGGACCTGAAGCAGGCAGTTTATGCCAGACACCCCTCAAACCTCACTCAATTGGCTCACTTCTGTAAGGAGGAGTGGGCAAAAATATCTCAGAACAGAGACGGATTAGTGGATATACGAGACCTTTACTCCAAGTTATCGTTGCTAATGGAGGTGCCACAAGCTATTGACTGAAGAGGTTCACTTATTTTTGCACCTGGACTAATTTCTTCATAATTTAGTTTTCCTACTACACGCATGATTCCCTCTAAACCAACATATGGAATTGCATTTTTTTTTCTTTAACTGGACCTTGAATTTTAATTGAATACCCTGTACTGTTCTAGCCTGACAAAGAAATGAATGAAGATTAGGCATGATCATTGATAGATTAGGTTAACCCTAACCCCGATCATTGACTCTTAAGGGACAGTTAGTGTCGTCAGGGGCAACTATGTGACTAACCAAGCCATTAGTCAACTTGCTTCTGTGGCCAAGTCCTCTCTCAATGTCATGCTCCATGAAAACCAAATCATGTAAATGTTTACATCCCTATGACCAATAACACAAGATAAGAGAGTATTGTTTTAGCAGTTTAGAGGTTTTAGCCCTTATTGAGGGGAATAATGATACGTGCATATGCAGCTAGAGTGAAAAGATTGAGTGTGAAATAATCACGCATGCTTACGTCTATTATTGAATTACATTTCTAACAAATGTGCTCTGGGAACTGCAAACTCATTCCAACCTGCACTATGGAAAATAAACATTTTCCACTGCAAACTGCCAAGACCAGATGATGCTTTTGGGTGGACAGGATTTCTTTGCACTGTGGTTTTTCTAGTGCTGGTTTCATTGAACAGCGTTTGACTGTTGACCAGTTCTGACCTTAGACCTTAGCATACATATGGCCAGTTAGCATTACGTAACAAAGAACACTTTGGGACGGTTTCAGAGACAAGGCTTAAGCCTAGTCCTGGACTAAATCACACTTTCAATGTAAAATCTCCATTGAAGATGTTTTTTAGTCTAGGATTAGGCTTAAGCCTTGTCTGTGAAACCGGCCCTATAATGATTTAGAAATAATTGTATATGGCCCTGTAATGCTGTGTACTGCCAATGATTACACAACACAATTACACTCACACACACTACACATATACGTATATGGAGCGGTTTCACAACATGAGGTTTTCAGTGGGGAATAACTTAGACCTGGCAACCCTGCTGTGTACAAATACATTTGACTAAGTAAATGAATCAACTATCACCAGTCATAGCAGCATGAATCAACTATCACCAGTCATAGCAGCATGAATCAACTATCACCAGTCATAGCAGGAAAAACGTATCTATGCTCGGGCCAGGGGCCATTGGCAGTCATAATAGACAAAGATTTTAATATATATATATATATATATATATATATATATATATATATATATATATATATACAGTAGATAAACTGTACAGGGGGTTAACAGGGATGTAGATGTATCAGGCCGCAGGCTAAAAGGCTGGGAAGGAAATCTACACAAGCAGATAAGTACTGCCAAGTGAGTCAATAAATGCAGATGTGTATGTGATTGTCTTACCAAAACAACAAATCCCATTCATAGTGTATTCATTAGTTCACAAGGCCAAATAAAACATCATATTTAAAAACATTTATTTGCCTTTACTTTGCACAACTCTTTTTTCTTTTCTTATTTGACTACTTTACAGAGGAGGCTATTCATTTAGCTGTTCATTTGTAACTGTGTGTGTGCAAATCAATAAATAAAATAAAATCACACCTTGTAAGACTTTCTAATCCTACACTAGTCACATTACTTATGACACAAGTTCAGCCAACCTCTGAGCACAGAGAAGCGAATATTATACTGGACAATGATTTTAAATACTAACAAAAGTACCAAAAATATGTAATTTAATTATATCCTTCAACACGACACTGAATAATCAAGCCAATTAGCAAGTCTAGACTATTCAGAGACTATAAACCCAAACTATATTAGTGCACTGGCATATCCAGATTATTACTGTTCACTGGCGTATCAGATTATTACTGTTCACTGGCGTATCAGATTATTACTGTTCACTGGCGTATCAGATTATTACTGTTCACTGGCGTATCAGATTATTACTGTTCACTGGTGTGTCCAGATTATTACTGTTCACTGGTGTGTCCAGATTACTACTGTTCCAACAACACACCACATGGCCAACAGACACTTCAACACTTCAGGCAGTTAAAAGGGTCAAACACCTTCTTAGTCAAACATTAGCAAAACAGAGCAGGGGATGAAACTGAAAACAAGTACCGTGTCCACGCAATTGTTAGGGTTAAATATATACTCTTCATTGGTACAAAGAAGGACATTTGACATGTCAATGAGTTAACTTACCCACGGAAAGACTATCCACAGGCTGATACACTGAGAGAACTTGTCACTGAACCTTTCAACATTCTGGTAGTGAAAGATTATGTAATATGAACTAGAAATGATTAACATGCACTGAAATCATGGTGGTGAGCTAACGCATTCAGTACACGTACAAATACTTTAAAGTGTTGAAACGTTCATACTCCTATATGAACGTGTGTGCAGCTGTGCATTCTGTAGATTATTCAGAAATTAATTGAGTAATCCCATAAACATATACACACACTTACTTACTTACTTACTTACATACACACACACACACGCACGCACGCACGCACGCACGCACGCACGCATGCACGCACGCACGCACGCACGCACGCACGCACACACACACACACACACACACACACACACACACACACATAAAGGAGTATGAAAGTTTCAGCACATTACAATAGTTATGGAAGATTTTGCAACTGTGAGTGCTCTTGAGCCAAAGGGGTTATGCCTGGAGGGCTAGCTACATAACTGACCTCCTCCTGTCTGTATGACCCCACTGCCATCTCCTTGGCCCTCTCCTAACTCTCTTTAACCAGTGTCTGAGAGGGAGCAACCACACCGGCTAGGAATATGGCAGGATGTCCCTTGTCCTCTCAGTCACACAAACATGCAGCCCATGCCAGCCCATACTGGAGACTGATACTGGAGTAGTATCACAAAGTGTCAAATTCGTTATCAAATCACTCAATGATCTTTTGACCCCTCTTTGGCAGCTCTGTGCTGGTGACTTTGCTTCTGCCGCTGTTGAGTGAATAGATAGGGAATTCAAATGATCTTGATCAGGAGGAGGACACTTTCTCTCAAGATAACAACAACTTCCAACCAGGGCCATAACCTGGGTAAAAAAAATATGTTTTAAAGGTCATGCACAACCGATTCAGGAGCAATCTTCAAGTTCAGGAGCAATTTTCCAACAGGCGTTTTTTTTTCCAATAACGCCTTAACATCCATAATGCCTTAACATACACAATGCCTTAACATCCATAATGCCTTAACATACACAATGCCTTAACATCCATAATGCCTTAACATCCATAATGCATTAACCTCCATAATGCCTTAACATCCATAACGCCTTAACATCCATAATGCCTTAACATCCATAATGTCTTAACATCCATAATGCCTTAACATCCATAATGCCTTAACATCCATAACACCTCAACATCCATAATGCCTTAACATCCATAATGCCTTAACATCCATAACACCTTAACATCCATAATGCTTTCACATCCATAATGCCTTAACATCCATAACACCTTAACATCCATAATGCCTTAACATCCATAACGCCCATCCCTCCATTCAGGTGTCATAAACTGGAGACACTCTAGTCACTTTTGGAGACAGGCCGGACTGATTGATAATTAATTGTAAACATGTCTATTATTATCCTATGAGGACTGTTTAGCCTCAGGAATAACAACGTTTATATACTGTATTTCATATACGGTACAACAAACGGTGTATTATATGTATATGTTATTTTTATGTTTTATTGTCAGCGTCTTTGAGCCTCGGAAAAGCGCTATATACATTTAATGAATTATTATTATTATTATATGTATATGTGTATGTGCGGCAGGGTGGTATACTAGTGGTTTCGACGATGCCACTCTCACATATATAATAGGGGTGAGAGGCCCTCAGATACACCTGCTATAATTAAGAATGGGTTTCCCACTCATGTCCTTTCACAATTAAAATAACTCCCACAGAGGCAGTGATAGAAAAAGTATCAAAACAAAGTTTATTTTAAATAATCATCAAATGTAGATAAACATAGCGCACAATATAAAACTGGACATTCAACCAGTAAAATAATAAAATAAAATAAAATGGGCAGGGTGTAATAGTGGGCCTAAGTGAAATTGCACATGGTTGGTGAGGTAACTCTTCCAGCAGGCTACATCACACATACTGTAGATATAAAAAGGTTAGTCACACCAAACTATTGCGATCACACGGCAGCACACAGATCCTATCACACATAACACAGCAAACACTTTAGGCTATGTAGGGTAAACCTTTGTTCATAAAACACGTCAACTCACTGCACAACATATGTCACCTGGTTAACTAGCCAGTCCTCGACCAATACCTCAACCGTGGCTCAGCGCCAAACTACTACTACTCAGCCAGCCCTTGTAATGAAACAAAACAAACAAAACAAAACTGAATGGTATGGAGCCCCCCTAGGGTCACATGGTAGAAAACAAATATTTGATGTGGAAATCTGTTCCCTCGGTTTAGTAATCCTTTCCCTCGGTTTAGTAATTCGTTAGGGTTAGGGTTAGGTTAGAATCCTTGCGATTGTTCTGGCTCATAGGGCTTAACCCTAACCCTAACGAATTACTAAACCGAGGGAACGAATTACTAAACCGAGGGAACAGATTTACTAAACCGAGGGAACAGATTTACTAAACCGAGGGAACAGATTTACTAAACCGAGGGAACAGATTCACAAAAATGTTCTACCATGTGACCCCAGGGGGGCTCTGTAGAATGGCCCTAGTAATCACAGTGGGGGAAAAAACAGTGGCAGTCACTGGACACAAACCTGGTTTCTCCGCACTTGCCCAGAGCCAGCACAAGTCAGGCTCAGTAGAACTGGTTAGTAGAACTGGGTTAATGGCTGAGACATTCAGCACGCTAACCATTTCCAACGCGTTCATCGACTTTAATTATCGCGGGGCTTGATATAGAAGTGGAAATCTAGAGGCTGCCTAAAAGCTCATGGGTCCTTAACACTAGAAGAGCCGCGAGGGGTCACGGTGACCCCTGTGAGTAAAAAGAAAATTCTATCTTTGCACTCGATCAAATTTCAGGACCCTCCTTTCATGACTTTTCCTAGATATGTGCATTCTACCACCCCAGTATCCTTACATTTTCAAAATCACTTCAGGATAAGATAGTTGTTTTGCAGTTTTTCTGTGTAGGAGGCAGGCTAAAAAAAGAAGCGCCCTCTAGTGATCTTTTGTGTAAATAGCAGATTTACATTCTAAAAAGACCCCCAAGGCGGCTCTACTAGTAGGTAAAATAGGCACAGCTGTTGTATTGTTAATTTACCCAGCTACGCTGTCAACGGTGGGCTGCCTAACTCCTGGGTCCTAAAGCTACCCGGTTATGTATATACAACAAACAGTGAGTCAGCAAAGCACGGAGGATCATCAAATATCCCAGCCACCCCAACCACAGTCTGTTAGACCCCAGCCACCCCAACCACAGTCTGTTAGACCCCAGCCACCCCAACCACAGTCTGTTAGACCCCAGCCACCCCAACCACAGTCTGTTAGACCCCAGCCACCCCAACCACAGTCTGTTAGACCCCAGACCCCCAAACCACAGTCTGTTAGACCCCAGCCACCCCAACCACAGTCTGTTAGACCCCAGCCCCCCAAACCACAGTCTGTTAGACCCCAGCCACCCCAACCACAGTCTGTTAGACCCCAGCCACCCCAACCACAGTCTGTTAGACCCCAGCCACCCCAACCAGTCTGTTAGACCCCAGCCACCCCAACCACAGCCTGTTAGACCCCAGCCACCCCAACCACAGTCTGTTAGACCCCAGCCACCCCAACCACAGTCTGTTAGACCCCAGCCACCCCAACCACAGTCTGTTAGACCCCAGCCACCCCAACCACAGTCTGTTAGACCCCAGCCACCCCAACCACAGTCTGTTAGACCCCAGCCCCCCAAACCACAGTCTGTTAGACCCCAGCCACCCCAACCACAGTCTGTTAGACCCCAGCCCCCCAAACCACAGTCTGTTAGACCCCAGCCACCCCAACCACAGTCTGTTAGACCCCAGCCACCCCAACCAGTATGTTAGACCCCAGCCAACCCAACCACAGCCTGTTAGACCCCAGCCACCCCAACCACAGTCTGTTAGACCCCAGCCACCCCAACCACAGTCTGTTAGACCCCAGCCACCCCAACCACAGTCTGTTAGACCCCAGCCACCCCAACCACAGTCTGTTAGACCCCAGCCACCCCAACCACAGTCTGTTAGACCCCAGCCACCCCAACCACAGTCTGTTAGACCCCAGCCCCCCAAACCACAGTCTGTTAGACCCCAGCCACCCCAACCACAGTCTGTTAGACCCCAGCCACCCCAACCACAGTCTGTTAGACCCCAGCCACCCCAACCAGTCTGTTAGACCCCAGCCACCCCAACCACAGCCTGTTAGACCCCAGCCACCCCAACCACAGTCTGTTAGACCCCAGCCACCCCAACCACAGTCTGTTAGACCCCAGCCACCCCAACCACAGTCTGTTAGACCCCAGCCCCCCCAACCACAATCTGTTAGACCCCAGCCACCCCAACCACAGTCTGTTAGACCCCAGCCCCCCCAACCACAGTCTGTTAGACCCCAACCACAGTCTGTTAGACCCCAGCCCCCCCAACCACAGTCTGTTTGAACTGATACTGACCAAAAGACGAAGCCTCTTCCGGAGCCCCAAGGCCAAAAATCAGAGGCTAACCAACAGCTACTTCCCCCAGGCGATCAGGCTCATGAACAAGCCTACTGTAGATAATTGACTGTCATCCACAAGCACCTCCCATGCAAACACACTACCTAAGCTTAAGCTCGCAGTCATTTTACTACCATCACTTATGTCCTGTATTATTGACACTTTTTATTTAATTATGCATAGTGCCTTATTGTCTACAAATTGCAAGATACTGCTAATTGTAAATCATATTATTTGTCACTTATGTCCTGTACTATCGTCACTTTTTTATTATCTTGAATTATGCCTATTGCCTTATTGTCTTGTGCTGCAATGTCAGCAATCAAAGCCTAAGAATTTGACTCTCTTACTCTTACACAAATGTCATCATTCACTTGTATTTTGCCCCCAAGGTCAAGTTTGCCATGTAAATATTACAGGTCACAAATGAACTTTGTTAGTACAATCACCCTGAGCTTACAGTGGATGTTTCTCCCCAAGGTTAAAAACGTTCAAGTTAAATATTTACAGCAGGGGTCTCAAACTCAATTTACCTGGAGATACAGAGAACATGGTGGTAGTGACGTACATCTCAGGGTCAAGGACAGCCATGAAAATGTTGTTGATGAATGTGATGTGGGAAATGTACCAGGTCAAGATACACAAAGTGGTGCTTCTGGGACTTTACCTGAACAGACTGAACGTACACAGCCGGGTAAAGTCATCGAGACTCCAAACAGAAAGAACCCACCGAGAACCAAGAGGAGACCAGCTCACCTACAGGAGTTTGAGACTGACGATATGGAGGACAAACTGGAAACATGCGTGGATTTTTGTTACAGAGCAGTATGCGACATTCCTCAAACCTTCCAAGATGCCATAGCGTCACCCAAATCAAGGCAGTGGAAAAATGCCATGAACAAGGAGATGAGATCAGTGGAGAACGAGGCCTTCAACCTCACCCAATTGCCACCAGGCAAACGGGGCAGTGGGGGGGTAGTGGGTCTACACACTCAAGAGTGACACTGATGGGTCAGACAAATACAAGGCGAGATTTGTAGCAAAGGGCTGCAGTCAGAAACCAGGAACTGACTATGACGAGACATTCTCACCCACAGCTAATATGACAAGTGTAAGAGTACTCTTGCAAAAGGCAGCACAGGAGAACTTAATCTTACACCAGATGGATGTTAAAACAGCCTATTTGCATGCACCCATTGACTGTGAAATATATATGACACAACCAGAAGGTTATGAGAAAAAGTCAAAAACAGGTGAAGAGTTAGTATGCAAGTTGCAAAAATCTCTCTATGGTTTAAAGCAGTCAGGCAGAAACTGGAATGCTATGTTACAATGGTTTTGTACAAAACCCAGCTGATCAATGCACAAGAGAAAAGCACAACGAAAAGGTAATCCTAATAATATGGGTTGACGATGTCATTATAGCAGCCAGCAACGAGGGTGTATTGGAAAGTGTAAAGGGGATGCTCACTGAAAGGTTCAAAATGAAATGACCTGGGAAAGTTTAAATATATAGGGATAGATTTTGAGCAAACAGAAGGTCAAGTCAAAATGTCTCAGAAGAGATATGTGTGCAAAATACAAGAGAGATTTGAAATGCAGGATTGCAAGTCCAGAGAGACACCATGTGAGCCAAAACTAGAATACACAGCAGACGCTGAGAAAATTAGAGCCAAGAAAGTACAGGGAGGCAGTAGGAAGTTTAATCTACTTATCCACATGCACTAGACCAGATATACGTTTTGTGATCAGTAAACTATCGAGCACTGGAACACAGTAAAACATGTGTTCAGATACCTTAAAGGTACAGCAGAACAGGAGTTATGCTTTAAGAGAAACAGTGTACAGTGATGCTGACTGGGCGTCAGACGTAACAGACAGACGTAGTACATCAGGATATTGTGCCAGTCTCAGTGAAGGAAGCTCCTTGATCTCATGGAAGACAAAGAAGGCTGTAATCTACGAGGCAGAGTACATGTCCTTAGCATCAGCCATACAGGAATACATCTACTTAGAACAATTACTCAGAGGTATAGACAAATACAAATATGCACCAACAAAGGTGTCCGAAGACAACCAAGGTACTATAGCACCATAGCTAACCTTAATGATGTTAGGATCATATATTTTTCTACTACTAATGAGCAATTATCAGCACCGGCTGCTTCTTAGGAATGAGGGAGTCTTCTGGGGTGGAAGTCTCTGTGGCCTTGGCGCTTTGAGCCTGGAACAGAGATTACTCCCCTAGAAGCATCTAAGAACACACACGCCTCAGCACAGACAACAATCGCTGTATAGTTTTATACATCTTGACCTGGTCACGAGCACAGAGAATGGGTCTGCCGTGACTCATAGTTGGCCAATCAGCGTTCTAGGTAAGGGGCGTGTCCAAGCCCAAATGAACAATCATATACGTATGCAACTGTAACAGGAGAAATCTCACTCTCTCTGGGGCAACTGTCTCACTGAGGGTCCAATGCTGCAGCACTGTTTTGTAACTCTGCCTGTGATCTTCAATAAACAACCACGTGTGTAATATAGACAATCTCCTCCGTCTTTCTTCAACAAAAGAACTGGGGTCTAACAATGGCTCAGTCAAAACTTATAGCAACAAAAAAACAAGTTTGTAAATACGTAAATAGTTAGTTTGTAAACCTGCTCAGCCTTTTCTTTTTATTCATTTAGCCTTTCAGAATTGCATTTTATGCAAATTAGTTGATTACATCATCTAGCTACTTCTAGCTACTTTTGGGAGCACCAACAGCTACTTCCATTACAGAGGAGTTGGCAACACTGCTTATAGAGCCCAAATTACATCTTTTAGCCAATGGAGGATTTAAAATCCCCGCTCCCGGACCGGCTGGTGCGAAATGCATTCTGGGATGCAATATGCATACTGCAGTGTAAACGGTCGGCTGGTATTGGCATATTTATTATGAATGTAGTATGCAGTATATACTCATTGAGTATGCTAATATGCCATTTCGAACACAGCCTAAGTGTTTAGCCTACACGTTAACTAGCTAGCTAGTTAATGTTAGCTAGGTAGCTGTCATAGCCTCAAGCCAGCTAGCCTTGTTTGAGTCCTGCACTCTTCAAATAAGTGAAATGCTGGATATGTAACAGGGTTTATATTGGCTATTCCCCTTGTCTGTCAATTATTTTAGTTAAATGATTGCTGGTTAGTGGGTGTAGCTTGCCGACTTGGGAGTGGGGTTGATGTAAAACGTTCCCAGTACAGTGTGTATGAGCCCATGAGGTTCAAATTGCAAAACACTCTTCGGAAAACTGATTTATTAGTTTGAAAATGTAAAAATTATTACCAATTATATTATTTTGTAAGTAAGGAAATTCAGAAACGAATGATGGATGTTATGAATCTTGATAGATTATATATTTTATTGTATTTGTTTAAATGAGCAGTAAGTAAGCTAGCACTAGAGTAGTTAGCAAATGTTTCCTCATGTCTCATGCACAGTAGGTGACCGCACGTGTGTGGCTGCTGATGGATAATGAAACACCTGTAGTGACCGCTCCCTAGCGGAGCAAAGTATTCCTAATTCACGGCGTTCCAGCCTTGTAACAAAGCATTCTTATATGTTGGTGTTGACTCAATCACCCAGGCTGCCTAGCGGGTGATATGACGGGTTATAAGTGGGACAGAGTTGAATGAATGTTGTTGTTGTCAGTACGCATGCAGAGAGTGAGAATAAAGCACATGATTGTTTTTCTACCGGCAAACCGACTACATCGTCCTGTTATTGCCGTCACTCCTACATTGGTGACCCTGAATTTCTCTCGAACGTTTTCGGAGATCATTGAACATGACAACAAACGCAGTTTCACTCAAGCTGCCCGAGTTTTGGGAACAAAATGCCATAGCATGGTTTGCTCAAGCTGAAGCTCAATTCGCCCTCAGAGATGTTACCGTGGATAATACCAAATACTACTACGTGGTAGCAGCTCTTACCAATTCAACGGCAGCGAGAGTGGTGAGTCTTATTGAAAACCCACCGGCACAGCACAAATATGTTACCTTGAAGGCACACCTCATCGATACTTTTTGTCTGTCTGAATCTGAACGTGCACGCCAGCTCCTCTCTCTCCCTGGGCTCGGTGACACAAAACCCTCTGAACTGATGGACCACATGCTAGCTCTGCTGGGCGACCATCAGCCGTGTTTTCTTTTTAAAGAGCTTTTTTTGCAACAGTTGCCAGACCAGGTTCGTTTTTCTATGGCTAATTCAATCAAAACAGACTTTCGTCAGCTAGCCAAGGAAGCGGATATATTTTTCTCAGCTGGGAAGAGGTGTTTTACAGCCACCATGGATGAGTATCATGGGTTCCAACCACTGTCCATCTCCGCTACTGCTGTGGCCCGCCGGGTGAGGCCGGCGGGGTTGTGCTTTTACCATGCAAAATTCGGGAACAAAGCTAAGAAGTGCCTACCACCATGCAACTTCAGTGTGTCGGGAAACGCACAGGCCGCCACTCATTAGCAGCTGTGGGTGCCGGCCATTCTGCAGGCTTGCTGTACGTCACTGACTCCCTCTCTGGCCGCCGGTTTCTATGTGACACGGGGGCCCAGGTGAGCGTGCTGCCTGTATCGGCAATAGACATTAAAACAGCGAAACGAGGGCCCTCCCTTGAGGCTGCTAATGGCAGTGCAATCGCTACCTTCGGCAGGCGCACTGTGGGTTTGTGTTTTGCTGACCAGCGTTTTACCTGGAGTTTTGTGTTGGCCAAAGTGTCTACTCCCCTCTTAGGCGCTGACTTTCTCTGCGCTAACAGCCTCCTGGTGGACGTGGGGAACCGCCGACTCGTCAATGCTGAGACGTTCGGCTCCTTGTCATGTGAGCGCAGTGACGCAGCCACAATGAAGCTGTCCAGTGCTGTCTCGCCGGCTGATGAGTTCTCCCCTCTTCTATTGGAGTTCTCAGACATCACAACACCTACCTTCTCAGCCGCTGCCACCAAACACGGCGTCATGCATTACATCTCCACGGAAGGCCCACCAGTGCATGCCAGGGCCCGTCGCCTCGACCCACACAAGCTCACCATCGCGAAAGAGGAGTTTGCAGCCATGGAGACACTTGGCATCATTCGCCGTTCTGACAGTCCCTGGGCCTCGCCTCTCCATCTCGTTCCCAAGTCCAACGGAGGCTGGCGTCCGTGCGGCGACTACCGGCGCCTAAATGATGTCACCACACCTGACCGTTACCCCGTTCCACACATTCAAGACTTTTCAGCCCATCTAGCGGGCGCGTCTATTTTTTCTAAAGTGGATTTGGTACGGGGATACCACCAGGTGCCAGTTAGCCCTCAGGACGTCCCTAAGACAGCGGTTATAACACCATTCGGACTGTTTGAGTTTTTGAGGATGCCGTTTGGCCTCAAGAATGCCGCCCAGACCTTTCAGAGATTGATGGACGCCATGCTGGGCAACCTGCCTTTTGTGTTTGTCTACCTAGACGATATCTTGATAGCCAGCACGTCCAAGGCAGAGCACCTATCCCACCTCCGTCTCCTCTTCAGTCGCCTCCGGGAACATGGATTAATCATCAACCCAGCAAAGTGCCAGTTTGGACTGCCTGCCATGGATTTCCTCGGCCACCACATCACTACTGCTGGGGCGGTCCCGCTGCCATCAAAGGTGGACGCTGTGCTGCAGCTCCCACGCCCTACCAGCATTAGAGCTTTACAGGAGTTCCTGGGAATGGTGAATTTCTACCATCGATTCATCCCTCAGGCTGCCCACCTAATGCGCCCCTTGCATGGGGCTCTCAAGGGCAAGACCCCTAAGCACATCATCGAATGGTCCGACGAAATGTCAAAGGCGTTCTCAGACACCAAGGAAGCCCTCGCGAGCGCGACCATGCTGACTCACCCCGTGCCTGAGGCTTCCGTGGCCTTGACAACTGATGCCTCAGATTATGCCGTCGGAGCCGTTTACGAACAGCTGGTCAAGGGGGTTTGGCAACCCCTGGCATTTTTCAGCCGACAACTCCGCTCCAGTGAGCAAAAATACAGCACCTTTGACCGAGAGCTCCTCGCCCTGTACTTGGCAATCAGGCACTTCCGGTTCCTGCTGGAGGCTCGTCCATTCACGGTTTTTGTGGACCACAAACCGTTGATTTTTGCCATGGCTAAGGTGTCGGAGCCGTGGTCTGCCAGGCAGCAGCGTCATCTGGCTTATATCTCAGAGTTCACTACAGACATTCGGCATGTGGCGGGAAAGGACAACCCCGTAGCTGACTGCCTCTCTCGTGCCACTATCGGGGCTGTCCATCTCGGCATCGACTACGCCCGTATGGCTGCGGATCAGGCTTCGGACCCAGACATCCAGGAATACAGGACTAAAGTTTCTGGCCTCCAGTTGGCGGACATCCCCTTCAGCGACGACGGCACGACGCTGCTTTGTGACGTGTCCATGGAGCAGCCGCGCCCAGTAGTTCCACATGCTTGGAGACGGCAAGTTTTCGAGGCCATACATAGCCTCTCACACCCAGGCAGGAAACCTTCGCAGCGCCTGATTGCAGCGAAATTCGTCTGGCCCAGGATGAAGGTTGACATTGGTGGGTGGGTCAGGACCTGCGTGCCATGCCAACGGGCAAAGGTCCATCGTCATGTTAAGGCCCCGCTGGAGCGGTTCACGGTCCCTGAAAGACGCTTCGACCACGTCAACATTGATCTGGTGGGTCCCCTTCCCGCCTCCAGGGGGTACACTCACCTTCTGACGATGGTGGACAGAACCACCCGTTGGCCAGAGGCCGTCCCACTGACGGAGACTACCACAGTTGAGGTGGCCCGCGCATTCATCGGCACCTGGGTCGCCCGGTTTGGGGTCCCCTCAGACCTGTCCTCTGATCGGGGGGCCCAGTTCACTTCTGGCTTATGGACTTCCATTAGTCAGCAGCTGGGTGTCTCCCTCCACCGCACTACGGCTTATCACCCACAGGCTAATGGCCTGTGTGAACGTTTTCACCGGTCCATGAAGGCTGCTCTTAAAGCCGATCTCCGGGGCGGCGGCTGGGTCGACAGGCTTCCTTGGGTGATGCTGGGACTCCGTACTGCACCTAAAGAGGACCTTCTTTCATCCTCTGCTGAGCTGGTGTACGGCCAACCCCTCCGGGTTCCGGGGGATTTCCTCCCTTGTGCTACGGTCCCCTGGTCAGCACCAGAACAGCAAAGTGCTCTGCTGGACAAGGCCAAGTCGTTCCGGCCAATCCCTACCTCATGCCACGGCGTTCCTAAAGTACGTGTCCCGCCTGATCTGAAGGCATCGGGGTATGTCTTCATCCGCCAAGACGCCCATCGAGCCCCCCTGCAACCGCCCTATGATGGTCCCTACCGGGTCGTGGAGACAGGCGACAAATTCTTTATTATCGACATGGGGGGTAGTAAGGAACGCATCTCGGTGGATCGCCTTAAGCCAGCTCATCTGGACTTGGACCGTCCCGTCGAGGTGGCCCTCCCGCCCCGCCGCGGTCGCCCCCCTGTTAAAACAGCCCCGACCCTAGCTCCTGCAGACCCCCTGCCCTGCCTTCTGAGGCCGGCCAAACGTTCGCCTGTGGTTTTTCCCCTGCCTCGGTCTCCTGTGCCTGCTCAAGGGCGCCAGAGTCGCTTTGGGCGAGTTATCAGAGTCCCTGACCGTTTTTTGGGGCCGGTTCTTGTGAATTCTGGGGGGACGTGTGTAGTGACCGCTCCCTAGCGGAGCAAAGTATTCCTAATTCACGGCGTTCCAGCCTTGTAACAAAGCATTCTTATATGTTGGTGTTGACTCAATCACCCAGGCTGCCTAGCGGGTGATATGACGGGATATAAGTGGGACAGAGTTGAATGAATGTTGTTGTTGTCAGTACGCATGCAGAGAGTGAGAATAAAGCACATGATTGTTTTTCTACCGGCAAACCGACTACATCGTCCTGTTATTGCCGTCACTCCTACACACCTGCATTTATTTTGATTGCATAGTTTATGTTTTTTATAGTTTTTATGGGTTTTTTTGTTTTCTGGGGGATTGTATAGTTTATGCAAATTGCATAGTTACCTACCATTCTTTTTCTATTAACATCATGCCGTTATATCACTGTTTACACTTTTGGTTGGATGCTAAATTGCATTTCGTTGTATAGTACTTGTACTCTGTGATGACAAAAAAGTTGAATCTAATCTAATACAATAAACACTGACTGACTGGGAAACTGCTGTATGAGAAGTAATTACACAACGCGAAGAGAAGTCTGTTACACATACTGTTTCAACATTGATGCTTTAGTTAATGTTGTTAATGAAAGCTTCTTAGCAATAATGTTTTAATTACCGTGCACACAATAGGCTGCTGGTCGATGCACAGATACCTGTAAGTGCAAATTGTTCAATAATGGCAGCCTGTTTCGTTTCAAGATGTATAAGAAAAGATATTTAATATTCTTCTGCAGAAGTTTACAGGTCCGTCAGACGAGTCTGAACGTTTCAAAGTTCCTCCCAAAAAGTAAAGATCATTCATTTCATCTGAGTATTTATACAAACAGGTACCTTCAGGTAAGGGGTCCGCCCTCAGGTGAGGTTTAGACCAATCATGAGCAATGGGTGTGGACCTGTACATTTGATGAAGATGATTATGATGAAGGTTAGGGGGGAAGCGGCCCCCACTTTCTCCCAGACAGACAAAAGGTGAAAACGGAACACAATGGCCACAACTGGTTCAGTCTGGTCTTAGAGCACTGGGTCTGGGGCAACACAAAGGTCCGAAACTGCTCTAGATGGTAGGGCAATCAGGTCTTTGTAATCATGTAAATGTGTCTATTGTCTTAGCCCATGTCAAGCCTCAAGTAGAGAAACTGGTTTTACTGTGTGACAACAGGAAATCATCTTCTACAGTCTGCTGCAGACATTCAACCCAAGATGATGTTTTTGATTCTTAAATGTAGCTTATTACATATAATAATTTTCTCTCACATAGCTCAGTTTCAGTTGGGTTCACTCGCATCATTCAGATGCATAGAGACAGTGGGAAGGGGGGCTAGAGACTGCCAGGCAGACACTGTAAAGAGCAGATGTTTTCATCTCCTGGGGGGTATTCCATCAAGGTGTTATTCTGATAAGTCATGTGAGCAGGGACGCGGGAAGGGGGGTGCTGAGGGTGCTGCAGCACCCCCTAGCGGCAGGCAGAAGGAGCTCCTCCTGCCTGAAAAAAATAAAATAAAATAATAATAATTTAAAACAATATAATAAATATTGTTGCTTTTGGGAATACAAATAAATGTGTTTTTTGTAATACATGTAAAAATGTGTTTGTTAGTTTTAATTGTAGTGATCACATGGTCATCCAGGTCATATCCTGCTAGGGACTTGACATCCGAGTTAGCTATCAGCAGGTGCAAGTTCAACATGGCGCAAAAACGAATCTCTGAGTTCTTTAGCAAAAATGCTAAATCAGCCAGAACAATTGAAGTGGAGCTGGAAGAAGATGCTGATGCAGGGGCAGGGCCTTCTTCCACTTTGCCCACAGACCACCATCCTACCCCATCCAGTGTAGCAGCAGGACCTAGCAGGTCTGAGGCTTACGTTAGCCCTAGCCAACACAGACCAGGAGGAGACCAGGCGGTCCCGCCACCCCCACCCCCGTTTGACGAGCCGTGTCGACCAGACATACGTTTTCCTGGGAGGAAAATTGGAACAGAGACATTCGAGCGGTCATTTCAAAAAAGCTGGTTTACCAGGTGGAAATGGTTGCATTATGTCACTGAAAGAGACACTGTTCTTTGCTTCTCTTGCAGTAAAGCTATAGAGAAAGGGTTAAGGCACCACGACAGAAAGACAAGTGCATTTACAGTAGGAGGCTTTTGTAATTGGCGGAAAGCAACGACAAAGTTTAGCCAACACGAGATGTCTGACATACATTCAGAATCTGTGAGATTGCTTGCTTCGCTTAACAACACTCCCATTAATGCTCTACTGTCGGACGTTGTTGAGAAAGAGCAACAGACGGCCAGAAACGTATTAGAACTGATATTCAGATCCATCAGATTCTTAGGCAGCGAAGGGCTTCCGTTAAGAGGCAATAACAATCGAGATGGAGTGCTTTGGAAACTGATGATGGAGCGGACATACGCGTTGCCAAAATCCCGTGAGTGGCTACAGCGAAGAGACAACTGGATGTCCGACACCATTCAAAATGAAATACTCGAAATATTTGCTCATGCTGTTCAAAGAGAAATTATTTCAGAAGCGAGAGAGCGTCACTTCTATGGTCTAACTGCAGATGCGACCACTGATGTGAGTATTTCAGAGCAGTTTTCCATTTATCTGCAATATGTGGATTCAAAACTGGAGGCAGTGAATGTTTTCCTCGGGTTTTACAGTGCGCCTGATTCAACTGGAGAAACACTTTTTTCATGTATCAAAGATGTTTTTGTGCGCTTGAATTTGCCACTGGAGCGTCTAAAGGGATTTTGCTTCGATGGCGCTGCTAATATGTCGGGGCGCATGCAAGGCGTGCAAGCAAAACTGAAAGAGCAGTGTCCAAATGCATTATATGTGCACTGTAGTAACCATGCACTAGATCTGGTACTTCAGGAAGTGGCGAGGGAAGTTTGTGTTGTTGCAGACACATTCAACTTTGTACGGGGTGTCTCGGTGGTGATAGGGGAGTCGTCAAAGCGTAAGGCGGTGTTCCAGTCTATGTTTGGAATTGGTAGTGATGATGAGGTGGTCTGCAACTTGTTGGCATTATGCCCGACTCGATGGGCCGTACGCACAAAGGCTATTTCACGGGTTGTCTCCTCATATACAGCCGTTTTGGAGACACTGAAGACGTTAGAGCAAGATAAGACAGTCAGGGGAGATACTCGTGCAAAAATATCAGGTCTATACAAACAAGCCACAAAAGCCAGAACATACTTTGGACTTTTGAGCTGTGAGGCTCTTTTTGGACCGTGCGAGGCCGTAGCCTGAAGTCTCCAAAGTGAGAAGGCAAGTGCGAGTGGGGCATTGGAGTGTGTGAGTGTGTTACGACAGCGCATCCATGCACTGAGAGAAGATGGATTTGTCCAGGAGATCACTTCCAAAGTGACCGCTTGTGCAGAAAAAAACAAACTGCAAATGCCCCTTCCTCCACGAACCAGCAGAACCCCTGCCCGCTTAAGGGATACAGAGAAGACCGAGGCCGTTGTGACTGATGTAGGAGAGCAGCAGTGGCGGCGTGAGTTCTATGAGGCCTTGGATCTTGTGACAACCGAGCTGGATCGCCGATTCGACCAAGAAGGACTGCAAGTTGCTGCCCTGAGAGAGCAAACCATTATAAATGCCGCAAATGGAGTATACTCAGGGTTGACTGAGATCACGGCTGCACAGGTCCCCGATCAGCTTGACAAATGTTGTCTACATATGCAGCTCACAATGCTTGGTGACCTCTCCAAAACCAAAGGACTCAAGTCAGCTCAAGATGTCGCTGGATTCATCGGAGGACTGCATCCCCAAACAAGAGAGCTACTCACAGAGGTGGAGAAGTTTATAGAGCTGTGTCTATGTCTACCTGTTTCCGCGGCTTCTTCTGAGCGGTCCTTCTCTACCCTTCGCCGCCTCAAAACATGGCTAAGGAACAACATGACACAGAGACGACTCACACACCTGACGTTACTGCACGTCCACAGTGACATTCTTGAACGGATGGACATCCAGCCACTGATGAGGACATTTATCAACAACACACCCGAAAGGAAGTCCACCTTTGGGGTGTTCAAATAGGTAAGACATGCATTAATATTATACCTTTTTGGTTATTGCCGCCGTGCAGTGTAATAGTTAATATCATGCTTGTGGTATTGTCATTTTTATTCTCTTATGGATAGGCTATTGCTAGTGCCGCCGTGCATAATCTGTCTGTAATAATGGTCAACATCATGTTTGTGGACATTGTGGACACTGTGAGCTGAGTGGAAATTACTGTAAATTCCAACACATTGTTGGTAAAATATTTAACGTTACGTCTTTGTAGTGTGTGGGTGTGTGCGTGCTTAACTATTATTGCCCGTGCATTGGGGCCCGTCGTTATGCCACTGTGTGCGTGTGAGCGAACGAGCAAGCAGCGAGAGGGAGGGAGGGAGAGAGAAATCGTTATAATTTTTTCCCTGGTAATTTTTTGCCCTGTAGCGTATATAGACAGCACCTCAGCACCCCCAGTCAAAATACCTTCCCGCGTGCCTGCATGTGAGACATATAAAAAAAAGCCTGGATTTCCCTTTAGCAATGTTGATGGAATACCATTCCAGTCAGTGATCAGACTCGTTATCCTACTGGTCTATTTAACCTGTGTGTGTTTGTTCCCTCGGGGGAGTGAAGGAGACGGAGAGTGGCTGCCGCACCGACACCCAGAGAGAGAGAGAGAGAAAGAACGAAAGTGACAGAGCAGACAACATTCCCGAAAGGGGAACAGCTGGGCGTGGTGCGCAGACGCGGCCGCGCGCCAGCAGGACTGTCTGACGGACGTTATCGTTATTCTCATCTGAGAACCTCGCTCTCTAGCACGCCGGTGGCGTTGCGGGGCTGTGCAGCTGAATAAAATATATATTCTGCAACTGTTCCTCTGTGTCGACCTCCCTCTGTGCCTAGAGACTCATACATCTGGCGCCCAACGTGGGGCACAGAGAGAGGGTCGGCACACGCAGAAAAGGACTATGGATGCAGAACTAGGCCAGGTGCGCCACCTGGCCCGTATGCAGCAGGACCAGATGGCCCTGTTCACGGAGCTGTCGCGGGGACAGGCCGAGGAGCAGGCCAGGTTGCGGGAGCTACTCGTCCGGACCGAACCAGCCGAGGGGCGTCCCCGGGTCCGGCCCCAGAAGATGGGGGAACGGGATGACCCGGAGGC
This sequence comes from Nansenia antarctica, assembly GCF_963989245.1. Classification (NCBI taxonomy): domain Eukaryota; kingdom Metazoa; phylum Chordata; class Actinopteri; order Argentiniformes; family Microstomatidae; genus Nansenia; species Nansenia antarctica. Next base: position 37,844,435 of record NC_137689.1, on the reverse strand, counting down.
GTTCCTCACAACCTTCGAGGGGCTGGCCAGGGCGGTGGGGTGGCCGGAGCCGATATGGGCGTCCCAGCTGCTGCCCCTTCTCACCGGGGAAGCGCAGCTCGCAGCGCACGGGCTCCCGGCGGCCACCCAAGCCGACTACACCATCGTGGCCAATGGGACCGGCTGGGGCTCAGCCCAGAGGAACATCGCCGCCGGTTCCGCGCCTTGGCCTTCCCGGAGGGCGGCCGCCCCACCCTGTACACCCAGCAGCTGCGGGACCAGGCCCGGCGGTGGCTGAACCCGGAGGTGAGGTTGGGGGCGGAGGTGGTGGAGAATCTGGTGCTGGAGCGCTTTATTGAGGGCCTGCCGGCGCGCACCTCCGCCTGGGTCTCGTATCATCGACCCAGCGACCTCGCCTCCGCTGTGATCCTCGCCGACAACCACCTGCCCCGACCGCTGGCTCCAGCCCCGGGCCCAGCCCCGGTCCCGCGCCCTACTCCGACCCCGGCTATATATATATACCAAATGATGCCATGTCCAGGTGGAAACTGCTGCCAATGTCACTCAATGTTTGCTGCTGTCCTGTTGTTTACTTTGCCTGCTGTATGTTGTATGTATCGTCTCTGTTGCACTTGAAGCATGAAAGTACCATGCCCAAGACAAGTTTCCCCTAGGGGACATTAAAGTATAATCAATCAATCAATCAAAATCAGTTGTTTTTTCTCTTTTTTTCTATTAGACCACAGGCCAGCCTCTTCCTCCTCTGCCAAAAGGAGGAAGAGGAGGAAGAAGAGGAAGAAGAGGAAGAGGAGGAAGAAGATGAAGAGGAGGAAGAAGAGGAAGAGGAGGAAGAGGAGGAAGAAGAGGAAGGGGAGGAAGAGGAGGAAGAAGAGGAAGAGGAGGAAGAAGAGGAAGAGGAGGAAGAAGAGGAAGAAGACACCACAGTTTGAAGAGGAGGAAGAAGAGGAAGAGGAGGAAGAAGGCACCACAGTTTGAAGAGGAGGAAGAGGAGGAAGAAGGCACCACAGTTTGAAGAGGAGGAAGAAGACAGCACAGCTTGTCACCTCTGTTAGGGCTTTCACACCGGCAGTTCCGAACGCCAGTTCGCGTTCGTGTTCGGAAACCTCCGAACGTTGGCGCTGTCTGGCGAACGAGCCCGCGTTCATACCAGTGTATCGTTCGCCAGACAGCGCCAACGTTCGGAGGTTTCCGAACGCGAACCGGCGTTCGGAACTGCCGGTGTGAAAGCCCTATGTATGGAGCGTCTCCCTGAAGAGGTCATGAAGAGGTCATGAAGAGGTCATGCATGTGCTGCAACCTCTGGCTGCACTGGTCCCACTACTGGTGTGTGCAGGGAGCAGTACTGGTCCCACTACTGGTGTGTGCAGGGAGCAGATACTCTGAATACAAAGGGACACTCAATACCCACACAGAGACAAACCTTACTGGATACAATTAGACTCAATAACTAAGTTAAGTTTGGTTCAGTAATAAAAAAAACAAGACATGTAAAGTTACTGTACCATCATTGCAGTTCTTCATCACAAAACATATCAATACCTACATACCTGAGATGAGACCGCCATGTTCTTCAACAACAGGCAAACCAGCATGCTACCGCCTTCCCCGTCGTAACACAACTAAGCAATCTCTCTCTCTCTCTCTCTGAGAAAATCCCCAAGTAACTAATCCTTTTTTGTTCCCTTGGATTCCGAGTCCTTTGGTATGCGAGGGGAGGCCTAGGAATACCCCAGTGAAATGTGGTGCGTCTTGCATTACCCAATCCAAATATGAATAAGAACCAATGCCCAATAACAGAGCAAAGCGGTTATATTCACACACTTGCATCCACTGGAATGCATGCTTTACACTTTCAACATTCCACACTTATACTGGATATGCACCATCTCTGCCACTGACAAACACATTATGTAGGTACAGTACTGTATCTCAAACACACTGTAGGTTTAGGATACCTCAAACACACGACATAGGTTTACAATACCTCAAACACACTACATAGGTTTACAATACCTCAAACACACTACATAGGTTTACAATACCTCAAACACACTACATTGGCCTGGGATGCAGGGTGCTCTGGTGAACTGCCTGTGACCTCTGACCTTTGGATCACAGGCTGCCAGTGAGATGCGCCCCTGGTAATGAAAGCCAGGCCTGTAATCCGACCTCCCACCTGGGCCTTCCCAGTGCAAGGCAAGGCCCTAGTCAGTTAGAAACACCAGCAGCAGGTTTCCATTGGCAGGGTGCGACATCCAGAGAGCAGTCTGCACTGCAAGGATGTGGCTTGGGGTCTGTAATGGATTTTTCACATGTATGGCATTTCATAATGCTCTATACTGCATCTTGTAAAGGATTTTTAACATGTATGTATTGTATGTATGCATGGTGTATCCATTTTCACACAGAGTGTAACAGTGGAGTGTTCCTGTGGGATTGTTGTGAGTCTGTGTTTGTGAACACAGAGCTGTTTGGGCCTTGTGTTCATAAACAGTTTGTTTAGGACTCGCTGTCGGTCCCACAGGAACTTACTCCATCAGCAGACTCGTTATCAATGTTATGACTATGTTGACAATATATACATTGTACTATGTGAGAGTTTGGTGGCAGTCTTTTTGAAAGCTTCCCATTGTGAAGTCAATTAAGGGTTAGGGTTAAGGTTAGGTCGAGTTGTGAAAAGACCATTTTCTTTAATAAATAGTATACCTAGATTTAAAGCAAGTTCCTATCTTGAGTCTCGTTATTAATCCACAACAGGTCATGTGGATGAAAATGCTACATTAGGTCGCCCATACTTTTGTTATAGTGTGTGAATGTTGTCGTTCATATAAATGTACAGTCCTGTGAAAAAGATAGGACACCCTATGGAAGCCTTTGTCTTTTTCTAAATATTTATGGACATTTGATCTTCATTTTAACAATACTGAGAGATAGAGGAGGTAATAATAATAATAATTCCTTTGGTATTTCTTACACAGTAATGCACATGGTCTCTAACCTCACAGACTGTGGGGGGATAACATTGGCACTACAAAGTCAGGTCTTAAACATTTGAAGAAACTGGGATTTTGCGCTGCTGTGTCTCTGGTTCTCTAGTCTAAGTCTGAGGAACACACTGGTTCTCTGGTCTGAGGTGAACAAGCGTGGTTCTCTAGAGATGAACACACTGGTTCTCTAGTCTGAGGTATGGAGAACTGTGATATTTTGTTGTGGTGTCCCTTGTAAAAACAAATGTATAACTAAAAGGATCAGGCGATAACACTGGTATTCTATGAGCTATCGTTGACTGCAAGCAAGTCATTTAGCCGACAGATACAGTACTGTGGTCTAGCAAGGATCTTTGTCAGTGTGAGGGGCGGTTTAAAGCTGAACAGGATAGGCTACAGTGACCCTGACAGAGACAGTTAGGCTACAGAGACAGACAGTTAGGCTACAGAGACAGTTAGGCTACAGAGACAGACGACAGTTAGGCTACAGAGACAGACGACAGTTAGGCTACAGAGACAGTTAGGCTACAGAGACAGTTAGGCTACAGAGACAGACGACAGTTAGGCTACAGAGACAGTTAAGCCCAATGCACACGGCGTGCGATTTTGTCGCACGGCAACATTCGATTCTCCATTCACACTACTGAAGTGAGTGGGTGTGAATGGAGAATCGAATGTTGTCCTGCGACAATATCGCACGCCGTGTGCATTGACGTGCGACGCGATATTGTCGCAGGACAACATTCGATTCTCCATTCACACTCATGGCGTGGCTTTAGGCTACAGAGACAGACGTCAGTTAGGCTACAGAGACAGTAAGGCTACAGAGACAGACGACAGTTAGGCTACAGAGACAGTTAGGCTACAGAGACAGTTAGGCTACAGAGACAGTTAGACTACAGAGACAGTTAGGCTACAGAGACAGACGACAGTTAGGCTACAGAGACAGTTAGGCTACAGAGACAGAGACAGTTAGGCTACAGAGACAGTTAGGCTACAGAGACAGTTATGCTACAGAGACAGAAGACAGTTAGGCTACAGAGACAGTTAGGCAACAGAGACAGACGACAGTTAGGCTACAGAGACAGACGACAGTTAGGCTACAGAGACAGTTAGGCTACAGAGACAGACGACAGTTAGGCTACAGAGACAGACGACAGTTAGGCTACAGAGACAGTTAGGCTACAGAGACAGACGACAGTTAGGCTACAGAGACAGTTAGGCTACAGAGACAGACGACAGTTAGGCTACAGAGACAGACGACAGTTAGGCTACAGAGACAGACAACTGTTAGGCTACAGAGACAGATGACAGTTAGGCTACAGAGACAGACGACAGTTAGGCTACAGAGACAGACGACAGTTAGGCTACAGAGACAGACGACAGTTAGGCTACAGAGACAGTTAGGCTACAGAGACAGACGACAGTTAGGCTACAGAGACAGTTAGGCTACAGAGACAGTTAAGCTACAGAGACAGACGACAGTTAGGCTACAGAAACAGACGACAGTTAGGCTACAGAGACAGAGACAGTTAGGCTACAGAGACAGAGACAGTTAGGCTACAGATACGGCTGCAACAACGAATCGATGCAATCGATAAAAATTGATAAAAATTGATAATGAAATTCGTTGGCGACGAATTCCATTATCGATTCGTTGGGTCTTGTTCCATAACAAACCTACTTCCTGTTGACGCATGCCACGCTGTCTGGCCGGTGTAGGCATCGCGAATCATAGCGAATCATAGCGCTACCTATGGCCGGAAAGGGCAGAACCTATGACCGGAACCGGAAAAGTGGGAAAATCCGGTACCTACACCGGCGCGGCGGCTACATTTAAATCATGCTACTCAAAAGCCTTGAGAGTGAAGCTGTCTGCTGTCTGCTGTCAGGACATGCTAGTGAGTTAGCTAGCAGGGTTAGCTCGCTGCTGCCGCTAGCTGACTGTCACTACGCTGCTCGTACAGCTGTAGTCTGCGTAGCTGTGCTGAGAACCAGAGCAGTAACTATGTTTCTATAGAGGAGGGTTACACTAACTATGTTTCTATAGAGGAGGGTTACACTAACTATGTTTCTATAGAGGAGGGTTACACTAACTATGTTTCTATAGAGGAGGGTTACACTAACTATGTTTCTATAGAGGAGGGTTACACCAACTATGTTTCTATAGAGGAGGGTTACAGCTAACTATGTTTCTATAGAGGAGGGTTACACTAACTATGTTTCTATAGAGGAGGGTTACACTAACTATGTTTCTATAGAGGAGGGTTACAGCTAACTTCCTATTGTTTTATTATATAAGTACTGCTGGGCTCAGCCCTTCCATGGTCTCCTGCTCTCCATGCAAATGCGTTAGTGTGAGTTCTGGCGAAGCGTCAGCTAAATGACTGTAATGTAATGCGATAGCCAGTGAGTGTTTGCTCGCATTCATGAATTCAATATTGCATGACAAGTGTATTTAGCTAGCTGGCTAACGTCAGTGGTAGGGCAGAGGTGATAAGCTAAAGGCTAGCTAGTGGTAGCCTACCAAGCTACCCATGAGTTAGAGTGAGGCACTGACTGTAGCCTAGCCTATTGTATGGAGTGAGAGGACACATTGCATTGTTTTGGAGCATATCTGTTATATAAAAACATTAGTGTCTTGTCTGTAGCCTATATTGCACTTTGGGTTACTGACCTTTACATTAAGCAAAGTTATTACCTAAAACAATGCATGTATTGAACTAGAGTTCAACTACTTTATTGAAACAATCTACCGCCATAGTCCATGGCCTGTTGTTAAACCTATTTGATGTAGCAAAGCCTTTTTTATTTATATTATTTATTATTTTTTATTAATACTTATTCATTTTGCACATGTATATATAGGCCTGGCAAAATAAATCCTATTTTTTGTATCCGATTAATCTAAAAAAAATAATCGTTAGTTGCAGCCCTAGCTACAGATCCAGTTGGTTAAAATACTGTGATCTGATGCTGCCGGATCGCGTTAAGGCAGAGGTTGTACATTGTTTCCCTTTTTAAAATTCATTTTTACTGTATTTTATCTTTACCTTTTCTTTTTACTGTTTTCCCCTGCTTTTATATTCATTCTATGCTTGTATATGTTTTTATATATGTTTTTATATTCACTTTACATTCACAGCTTTACTTACTTACTTACTTACATATCATACTATACATATTATATCATAACTGTACATATTGATATTCATCTCATGTATATTCAGTTTATATTCATTTATTTATACTCACTGTAATACCTTATACTGTAATACCATGCAGTCTACATTTTCATGTCTTTTTCACCATGCCACTATTTGCGGTTAGATGCTAGACTGCATTTCATTGTCTCAGTACTTGTACTTGTGCAATGACAATAACGTTAAATCTAACCTAATCTAATCTAAACATTTCTCCCTTACTACCAATGGTGTATACAACATAGGTGTCTTTCTCATTATGTCTGTCATTCTACTCTCATTGAGGTATTTTAAAGTTTATTGATCATATTTCAGATTGTATTTTTTATCAATTGACATTTCAGAAAATATAGCTGACGGTGGCTTTAGGCCACATTCCGTGAAATGTGAAACAACAAATTGTCTGACCCACCACTGACACAGAAACATGTATCTCTTTAATAACCAGAGACAGCTTTGCTACGTGACTGCCGTTTAGTCTCACAACATGGGAGTGAGGAGTGTTGTGGTTTCCCCAGCACGCTCGACCATGTGAGCAGACAGAAAGATGCATGATGGGAACCTTATGCTGCCATTTCTCTATTTTGTCAATGAAAACAGTCGGATTACTGGGCAGTCGCATTGCTGTGAAAACATAAGTATTAAGAACAAACTTACCCGCCCCCCTATACCTCTGTCTCTTTGTGAACTGTCTGGTCTCCAAAATCACAAACTTGTCCTGTGAGATTCTCCCAAGCAAATGATTCAGGCTTTCAGTCACTCACTAACTGCCTTATCATTATCACATGAGAAACGTCTGGATAACTTAATTTAAACAGACTGAACAAAGAACATTCCAAGAGCTTTGCTGCGATTGTGGCATATGGACTCCATCCTCATGTCCTTCGAACAGAAGGCTTAAATCAAAGAAGAATAATGCTTAAACATTTGATACTGTTAAAACACAAAGGCGCAGAAGGGAGGTGAATAGTGTTGTGTGTGCCAGTATGACCCTCTGCTCCGACCCACAAAGGACTGAAAAGGATTCTGATTGGAGAGCGTAGCGGCATGCATTCTGTGGACATAATCATAATCGAAGATATTTTATTTGTTAGATTGGAAATTAGATGAATGAGCAAAAAACCAATGGGAAAAGCATGTGCACTGTCATGTCCCTGTCTGAGGGAGGCAGGGCCTTGGAGAAATCAGCACATTATGGGATAGAAACAACAACGTGGTCCTGTTACAATACATCTGTCCCACTACTTCCCTTACTCCCTAACCGTCGAGGGAGCCCTTCAGTGATGTTTTTTGTGTGGTTTTTTTTAAAGTATTTTTTTCTGAGTGGGGGCAGTCCCACTCATATTTGTAATTGTATTGGACAGATACAGTGAAGAGACAGACAGGAAAGTAAGAAGAAGAAGGGAGAGAGGGCATGTCAGCAGGGCATGGGCCGGACTAGACCACTGGACCACCCCAGGCCATGGTGCTAGACCACTGGACCACCCCAGGCCATGGTGCTAGACCACTGGACCACCCCAGGCCATGGTGCTAGACCACTGGACCACCCCAGGCCAAGGTGCTAGACCACTGGACCACCCCAGACCACGGTGCTAGACCACTGGACCACCCCAGGCCATGGTGCTAGACCACTGGACCACCCCAGGCCATGGTGCTAGACCACGGGACCACCCCAGGCCATGGTGCTAGACCACTGGACCCCCCAGGCCATGGTGCTAGACCACTGGACCCCCCAGGCCATGGTGCTAGACCACTGGACCCCCCAGGCCATGGTGCTAGACCACTGGACCCCCCAGGCCACCTTCAGTGATGTTTTGATGGCATCTCTGCGACTGAACGCTGAGGGAAGGGGATTGAGCGTGATTTAGACTAGTACCTTGTGCCATGTAGCAGTGTAGTGAGCTACTGTAGCTACTCGCTACATCCACTTGAACTTCATTATACGGACTAGTCATCTTTCTGTAACACTGTATCATTATATTGCCAAACTATACTTAATAGTTAGTACTAGTGTTGTTCCGATACCATTTTTTGATCCCGATACCGATACCGATACCTGACCGTGCAGTACTTGCCGATACCGAGTACCGATCCGATACCACGGCGTTTGAAAAAACAAAACAAAAAAACATGTTTTTTGAGCCGCATACTCACCTCAATGTAAAATTATTGCTAACACTTAGTCTGGCACTGCTCAAAACCTTTGGAAAACTCGTAGGGCCAGTTCCACAGACAAGGCTTAATTAAGCCTAGTCCTGGACTAAATCACACTTTCAATGTAAAATCTCTATTGAACATGCTTTTTAGTCTAGGATTAGGCTTAATCCTGTGAAACCAGCCCGTAAAGTTTTTGTAAAACTTAAGTAAAGAAAAAAAAAATAAATAAATAAATAAATAAATAAAAATTTGGTAAAGTACTCGCCGATACCGATACCAGCATTTTTGTGCGTATCGGTGGCCATGCCGATACTAGTATCGGTATCGGAACAACACTAGTTAGTACCCTACTAAGTCTTAGTGTATTTTAACTTCTTCCCTTGTAAAGTAATTAGTTAATGACATTTTAGGAGTAGCTTCCCTGTTACTGTCCTTTTCCTATCACCAAGCAAGAGTCATAACTAAGTTAACTTTAATTCAACATTCATGTCATTTGATCTTGTGTTGGGTTACTCACGGTAGTTGACTGCTTCTTCTTGATTCATGGGTACTTGAGGACGAATGAGTGAGCATGTACAGGGCCACCACCACTAGGGGGCCACCAAACATTGGATACAATTTTTTTTTTAAATCCTGAGGCCCCCCCACAGGCACAGCGTGTATGGGGGGTGGGGGGGCTCACACAAAGGAGTAGCCTAGCGCCACTGATCACCTTAATCCGCCACTGCCCCTACGGCTTCGTTTTCACCCCTATGGCTTAGTTTTGCGCGTTCACGTTTAGGGTAGGGGTGTCCCAATTCATATTTCATCGAGGGCTAGGGGTAAGGGGGAGGGCTATCCACGGCTTCGTTTCGAGCGATTTCAGGACCAGACTAGCTTCGAAGCCATAATGGCTTGATTTCAGCATGCATTGCGAATCATCTTTAGAAATGTTATGTCGCTCTATTCAATGCGGAAATGTCATTTACTTTCTCTGTAATTACTTATTAATAAAGATTTGAAAAATTATGATAACCATCTTATTATCTTAGTTTAATGTCATTACAATGCATTATAGACCTTTACTTTATAATAAGCATAACAAAAAAATCGCTTTTATGTCGAGGTGCTGTGTCTAACGTTACAGGCTGATTTGTGAATGACAGTCGTGCATATGCCATATTTCCATGTCTGATGGCATATGACACCTACTAATGTCATTTCAATGCATTATAGACCTTTTCTATAATGCATTGGGGGAAAAAATCGCTGTTATGCCGAGGTGCCGATGCTTAACATAGAAAGTTCCACAGTCCAGCATGCTCGGGTTTAGCAGTAGAGGACTGGTAGCCTACTTGATCACTTCCGTTAGACTACCAAAGCAGGACACCGGAGCACTCATATCTGCGCGTTTGTCACCCTGTTCCTCTGCCCCGGCGTCAGTCCAATGGAATCGTCAAGCACAGCCTTCCCCATAGAAATACATCGGTACGCGATTCACATTTCAGAGATGTACGATCATGTTTATTTAGAAATAAATTGTGGTGTTTGACAGCGGATGATGGTAGACATATTTAAAGTAAAGTTATCTATACAAAGTTAGGCTATGTGCATGATAGGCGTGAATTTGCCCCCCTTGGTGGTATATGACGCTATAGTTGTATTGCGGCACTTATTATACCAAAACAACACGCAATCTAATCCGAGCAGTTGTTATTATGCAATATTATCGATGGATGTGCCATTTTTGATGGAGGGCAGTGAGCGGGAGACTCATCAAGGACATGTAGTTAATTAATGCAGTGGACAGCGACTGTTTCTCCAGCGTTCCTGTCACATCGGATTTCGGAACGTCCTAAAAATAAATCTGTAAGTCATGCATTTTTCCAAGTTTCCCTTTAATGGCATAATATGACGCCTTAAATTTAACTAAAGTTCAGCCGAGAAGTTGTTGCACTGTTGTCCTAAATCAGTGCAGACTGGCAGGGTAGGAGCACAGGTTTCATACAGGTTAGTGCTTATTCTGTCATGGTCTGATAATGAAGCATTGTTCTTTTTTATTTGATGACTTGTTTGATCGATTGATAGCATAAAAGTGAAGTTGTGAATGAATCGCGAGCGTCAATGCTTTTCTACGATACTACTGATGACGTATCAGTCTTGAAGGGTTGAATTATTCTTTGTTACATTTTGAGAAGATTATTACTAAGGTCGAGACCAAGGTGATTTACTCGTTAGGGCTTCAATGAGTCAGGTGAATATAATTACAGGGTTGAACTATATATTCTGAAGTAACTCCATGCCTTCTAAAGCATCCAAAAGAGCTGCAAAAATGAGTAGCAGACACCGATCTAGTTGTTCACAGGATAGCGTACCTTAAACAACAAAGACCTACATGGCAGAGTTGCCAGAAAGAAGCCTTACCTACAATCTCAACACAAAAGGAAGTGTCTGAAGTATGGAAAAGAAAACCTTGAGAAACCTGAAGCCTATTGGAACAATGTGCTTTGGACTGACGAAACGGCCACAACCGATTGTAACAGGTACCACCTGCAGCCAATTAGTTTCACTCAAGGCGGGACTTTAGAGGGGAAGTTGGGGCGGATATGGGCCTTTAAGAACCAGGAACACGCACTGTGGGCATATCCGTCTCAGAGTTGGTTTGTCCCATCCGGAGTTCTGAAGTCCTAAAGGTAAAGGTAAAAACATGAGGGACAAACACGTCCGAATAAAGAAAACGCTAGCCAAGAAGAGATCCAAGCGGTGGCCAGAAAGTGCCAGTTTTCTTTCTGTTTCTCTCCTGGCTGGCACCGCACATCAAACACCGGGCGACAGAGTCCAACTTTGACGACAACACGGTAAATATAACGTTCTTTGTACCATGAACCTGTTATGTAATAGCGTGTAGGCTAGCTAGCTTGCTTACTAGCTAGCCATGGGAAACACGACAAAACACCATAAATATAATGTTCTTTGTATCATAAACCTCAAGTTATGTAGTGGTGTTTTGGCTTGCTAGCTAGCCATGGGAAACACACATGCAATGTCTATGTAGTATGTAGTAGAAAGGGACTGTTCAGGCAGTGTCCCTCTCAAAATCTGATTATGGTGACGGTTGTGAATGAATGTATAGTAGTTACAAAGACTAACCTAAGCTATTTTCACCTTCTTTCACTGTCACAGGCTGGAGATTTGAGCAGTAGCAGCTCAACAGAGGCAGACACAGTTGCCCAACAAGATGGACAACGTTGTCGTTGGCGTTGTCTCCCAGTGAATTCATCTACTGTTTAGCTGCAACCATTCGGGGCCTTGAGTGCCTTATGCCACACAAAGAAGGTATGGATCTGGAAGACCAAGAAGAAATTCAGATAGAATGGCCCGAGATCTGGTGAGAAATGCTCAGAAGAACCCACACATCACTGCAAAAGAGCTGCAAAAAAGAGTAGCAGACACTGGTCTAGTTGTTCACAGGATAGCAATACAGCGTACCTTAAACAACAAAGACCTACATGGCAGAGTTGCCAGAAAGAAGCCTTTCCTACGACCAACCCAAAATTAGGCGTCTGAAGTATGCAAAAGAAAACCTTGAGAAACCTGAAGCCTATTGGAACAATGTGCTATTGGACTGACGAAACCAAAATCTAACTTTTTGGCCACAACCAAAGAACGTATGTTTGGAGAAAAAAGGGTGAAGCATTTGTAGAGAAGAACACCTTGCCAACTGTTAAGCATGGAGCCATTATGCTTTGGGGTTAGCAGCTGGGGTCACAGGCAATATTGTGTGGGTGGGAGGAAGAATGGATTCCACCAAATATCAAGACATTCTAGAGGCTAATGTTTGAAGGTCAGTCCAGAAATTGAAGTTGAAGAGAGGTTGAGTATGTCAGCAAGACAATGACCTAAAGTAGAGATGCTCCGATCAGGGTTTTTGGTGCCGATCACCGATCACCGATCACTGGAATCAGTGATCTGCCGATCCGATATCTCCGATCACCGATCACAGCGTCGAAAATGGCAATTGAAGCATTCTATTTATTGTGTAGCATTATTTATGTTTTTAATTATTCTTAACACCATTGACATTGTATATTAAGTATTTAAATGAAATTAGGAGATGAGAAAGTATCATGAATTGACGACCATCTGTTTTATTGAATTCACAACCACCTGTAGCTTACTTCAGGAAAAACAAATAAAATGTGAAAATAAAAATCATAATAAATAAAATGTACACTGTCACATCAAATGTGCAACATTCCACTCGAATGAGAGGAACTAGGGGCTCTTAGAGAACTTGGAGCTTATACAGTATACTGTAGCTTTCCTGAGGAACAATAAACATACCCAAACTAAACTGCAACATAAACAGGCTATATCCAAATATAAAATACTGTTTCAAGTCAGTCAGTTTCAAGTCATATTTAGGAGGAGATAAGACAGCAAGTCAGCAATAATCAATAAAACAAAAAAACAAAACATTGCACCAAAGGAGATTTCAGACTCAAACCTTACTTCTGATTAAGCAGCATCACTGGCAGATTAGCCTTGAGAAATACAAGCATCTCAGCGTTTTTGGCACTCAGCCTGTTCCTCTTATCATCTAAAATGTCCTGCTGCTGAAAAGTCGCTCGCTATCTACACTTGTGCAAGGTGCAAAGAGGAAGACCTAAAACTCACGCGCTAATAGTTGTTGCTATGGGCCAAGTGACTTCCTGCTCGCGGGGTCACATGACGTCGCTGCACACTACCTACACTACGCTCGTGAAGTCGCGCTGGAACTCTGACCAGCACTCGTGGAACGCCTCTCGTCCAATCAAAGCACTCGGTCCCTTTATGACGTCGAGCCCAGTGTGCGCTTCGGCGCTCTCTGAGCGAATCGACGAACGCAGCAAATGCCGTATGATATTCGTGGTATTGAAAGACCTTGCGTGCGTTCCTCCCCGAGGTATTTCTTTTGAGCAGACATTACAAACGGCATATTTGTTGTCTCTTTCCGACACTGTGTAATATTTCCAGACTGGCGACGCCATTTTGTAAACTGATCGGTCGTGTTTGATCGGCCGTTTTGAGAACTCCGATCAAAACCGATCAAGGCCATATCGGCCGATACCGATCGGCGCCGATCAGATCGGAGCATCACTAACCTAAAGCATACCTCAGAATCAACCATGAAGTACCTCCAGGAAAGACGGATAAAGGTTTTGGAATGGCCATCAGTGCCCAGACTTGAATATTATTGAAAATCTGTGGAGAGATCTCAAACATGCCGTGCATGCAAGAAGGCCAACTCATATTTCTGAGCTAGAGGTGTTCTGCCAGGAAGAATGGAGAACATTTCCCAAAACAAGAATTGAAAGACTCTTAGCTTGCTACAGGAAGCGTTTGCAAGCTGTTATAGTTGCCCGAGGAGGAGTTAGAAAGTACTAGCTGACAGGGTTCCCAAACTTTTGCACAAGGCCCTTTTCCTTGTTTTATTATCTTGAAACTGTAAAAAGTAAACCAAATAATAATCTTGTTTTAAAATGTGAAATGTGTCATGTTTAACTTTGTACCATTTAGGTTTGCTTCTTTTCACTTAGATATTAATTGTAAAAGGCATTTTGACTAGGGGTGCCCACATTTTTGCACCCAACTGTATGTTTGTAGCTGTTGGTGCTAGGCTGATGCTATGATACACAGCAGGTGGAAAACATTGCCCTACAAAAATGGATGTTGTGACATCCCAAACAAAGGAAAACTATTCTAAAGGGACCAAAACTTCCTTTCCAAACTGAAATGAAACAATTGAAAATGTAAAGCAAAGCTTGTTGAAAAATTATTGCAGCTTAGCGTGCTACAGGTACATATGCACCTGTCTTCACCTGGCGAATGCTGATGACATCATCCAGGGTTGCCTTAACTAGCCTAAACTTGTCATAGCTGACCACTAGGGGGAAAGCACAAACTGAAATATCTTATACACTGCTCAAAAACATTAAGGGAACACTTCAAGGATATGCTCCCACAGACCATCACTGACACACCAAACCGGTCATGCTGGATGATGTTGCAGGCAGCATAACGTTCGCCACAGCGTCTACAGACTATTTCACGTCTGTCACATGTGCTCAGTGTGAACCTGCTCTCATCTAATTAATCTGTGGAGAGAACGGGGCGCCAAAGGCGAACCTGCCGATTCTGGTGTTCTCTGGTGAATGCATTTTATTTTTATTTGCAATCGAGCTGCACGGTGTTGGGCTGTGAGCACAAGTCCCACTAGAGGACGTTGGGCCCTCATGCCACCCTCATGGAGTCTGTTTCTCCAGCCCACTGGAGGTAATTTTGTAGGCCTCTGGCAGTGCTCCTCCTGTTCCTCCTCACACAAAGGAGCAGATACTGGTCTGTGTATGGGCTGCAGGTACCGCCTCATGCTACCAGTAGTGACAAAGGCACTAGTAAAATGCAAAACTAGAGAAAAATCAGTCAGGAAGTATAAGGAGAGGCTTCCGGTATGGCGTCAAGGCAAACGGCTGTGTAAACGAAGAGCCCCTAGACAGGTCAACTGATTCCCCTTAACTAGTTCAATTTCTTTCACAAATTGTACTTAAAATGTATATGTAAGGGGAAATGAACCGAAAGAAAAAAGAATCAGCATCCCAGAAATCTAAGAAAAGTGACAGACAAACATCTGGGAATGTGAGTCACGTGACCACTCGTTGACGATGCACACGTAGTCTTCTTGTCCGCTCAATTTGCCACTTAATTGCACTAATACTTTACAATTTATCGAATAATATATTAGAAACAGCAATGACCACATCACTTGCTATGGGGAGTCGCAAAAGAGAGGTTGAAAACTCTCCAACTAAGAAGAAATGTAAAGATACATCTATCTCTAAAGAAGACCTCGACGCCGCCATTGCTGACGGTATCAGGCTAGCGCTGCAAGAACAGCAATCCATCCTGAACACAGCTATTACTTCGGCCATCAAAGATGCTGTGGATTCCATCCTAACCCCTCAGCTTTGCTCAATCAAAATCGACATCGAAAGGACCAACGAGTTTATCCGAGGTATGAAAACGGATATCGAGCACCAAGCTAAGCTAGCCCAAAAGACCCAGAGCCGCATCGACTCTGTTCAGATGGCTGTGCGCGAGGACAGACATAGCATTGCTGAACTCCGAAAGCAGGTGGAACAACTCACAGAGAAAACAGCTGACATGGAAGTATTTCTTGCTATAAACAGAGCACAGTGTGACAATCCTCAAATTTTGTGGGAAACAACCAAATGTTTTCTCAGGGGCCTTTGTATTTCGTTCTCCTCCACTCTCTCTAAAGCACGTAACAAGCGTTTTAATGAGCTAGAGAAGGAAATAAAAACAGTAGAACATTTACAAAAACAAAATTTTACAGAAGATCAAGCCACACGGCTCGCTTGTCTCAAAGGAGAATATAATGCTATATCTCTCTCAAAGGCTGAATTTATCTTTCATAGAACGAGACAGAGATATTATTTTGATGCTGAAAGGCCCAGCCGCTTATTGGCACTGAGACTGAAGGAGAATGAAAGCAAAGCCTCTATAAATGCTATTAGAGACTCTGCGGGCACTGTTTATACTGCTCCCCAAGCTGTGAATAGTATATTTCAAACATTTTACTCCAACCTGTACCAATCTGACATAGATTATGATACATCTCGCTGCAAGGCGTTCCTTCATGGCCTCAATTTACCTAAGATATCACAGACTGAAAGGGAAGTTCTTGACTGCCCTCTTGACTTAAAGGAGCTACACAATGCCCTTCAATCTCTAAAGAAAGGAAAATCGCCGGGCTTAGATGGTCTTCCACCAGAACTGTATTTAGTACTTTGGGAGTTGATAGGTCCTCTTATTATGGACTCCTTTAATGATGCTATATCTAGAGGTGATTTTCACAGAGATCAAAAAGTTGCCCTTATCTCTCTTTTGTTAAAAAAGGGGAGAGACTCGTTGGAGTGCTCTAGCTACAGGCCTATCTCCCTGATCTCGTGTGACCAGAAACTGTATGCTAAGGTTTTGGCTATACGATTGGAGGCTGTAACAGACGCCTTGATCAGTGAAGACCAGACAGGGTTCATGAAGGGACGCCTTGCATCTGACAATATGCGCAGACTGCTTCATATCATCAATTTAACCGATAGCTCTCCCAGCCCCTGTGCAGTATTCTCGCTTGACGCTGAGAAGGCTTTCGATCGGCTTGAATGGAACTACATGTGGGCTGTTTTAGACCATCTTGGCTTTGGGGTTAATTTCATTGCTATGATTAAGACTTTGTATAATGCACCAACCGCTTCTGTTCTCACAGGTAATGTTATTTCCCCTCCAATCCAACTGGAGCGCTCGGCGAGGCAGGGCTGCCCATTGTCACCATTCTTGTTCTGTCTCTCTCTTGAGCCCTTAGCCCAAGCCATCAGACAGAGTACTTGCATTTCCCCCATTTCAATTCTAGATCATAGCCACCACATCTCATTATATGCTGATGACATTCTATTATTTCTAGATAATATTGATACTTCTGCCCCCCATGTGTTAGAAATGTTTGAAGATTTCGGTAGATTGTCAGGCTATAAGATTAACTGGACGAAGTCAATTCTAATGCCCCTTAGTCCTTCAGCAAGAACCTCCTGTCTCCCTAGACATATCCCAGTGAAAGATAAATTCACTTACCTTGGCATCACTATATACCCAACCATACCACGGATAATTAAAGACAACTTTGATGTAACCTTGAACAAAATCAAAACGGACATTCAAAGATGGGATAGCCTCAAAATATCTCTTCAGGGCAGAGCTACGATAATCAAGATGAATGTTTTGCCAAGGATCAACTTCCTGTTTTCCATGTTACCATTACCCCCACCACCCAAATACTTTGATGATATTAATTCGTTGGTCTCAAGGTTCATATGGGCTGGCAAACGCTCGAGAATCCGTCTTACAACTTTGCAACAACCCAAATTGTCGGGTGGGATGGCAATTCCAGATTTTAAGATGTATTATTTAGCTTTCCAGACTCAAGCCTTACGCACCTGGGTGAATCCAAATTCAAAAGTACCTTGGAGGTCAATAGAGGCAGGCCTGGTCAGTCCAGTCAGATTAGAGGACTTACTTTTCTCAGGCACTGGACGTAGGACTCTCAGTCATAGATTTGGTTGCATTATAGATAACGCCCTTAAGGTGTGGAAAGCGTCTGAGAAAATCATGGGAGGTTCCTTGCGATTCTGTTCCTCCACTCCTCTATGGAATAACCAAAACTTAATGTCGGGTAACCGACCATTCAACCAGCAAACATGGAGCTCTCGGGGTGTAAATACTCTCAGAGACCTGTATGACAATGATGGCCTAGTTTCATTCCAGCACCTCCAAACTAAGTTTGTCCTTCCAGCGTCATCATATTTTGTCTATCTACAGCTGAGGTCCTCACTCAAGGCCTATGGAGTGCCTTGGCGCTCCCCACTTCCAACTCACCCCATGATAGCCTGGATTGAACATACCCCAACCTCTCGTGGCTGTGTATCCAGAATATATCGCAATCTAATGGACGCAATTAAAAAACCACTTGCGGTTGAGGCTTTATGGAGCCGAGAGCTTGGTGAATTGGATTTCCACCCAAACTGGGACACAATATGGTCTAATCTCAATTCAACTTCCAAAAATTTAGCTCATCAGTTAATTCATTTTAAAGTCATCCACAGGGCCTATGCTACACCATATAGAAGATACTTAATGAAACTACAACCCAACTACTACTGTCAATTCTGCCCTACCCCGACACCGGGTTCATTTCTCCATATGTTCTGGGAGTGTCCAGTCGTGGCCAACTTTTGGAACCATGTCAATTCTGTAATGTCCAAGTTATTTAAGATTGACTATGTTCCTAATCCATGTTTATGTTTGCTCAATGATGACTCTGATTTCGATTTAAGTATTACACAAAAGAAAATGCTATTTGCTGGTTTCACCTCTGCAAAAAAAACTATTCTTCAACATTGGATAACACCTGATTTCAGTATGAACACTTTTTGGTTTTACTCTTTACAGAGGATTGTGAATCTTGAGTGCACAACGGCCAGATTGAACAAAGCAAGGCCCAGTACAGTTGATGCATGGAAGGCTTATTCATTGAACTTGACTAACTTGACTGCTCTATGATTTGATTTTCCACTTACCCCAATCCGGATTGTGTTGTATTTCTACTATCTGGCTGTGACTTGTCTGCTACACTACCCCTTTTCTTTTTTGTTTTCTTTATATTTTTTCCCTCCCTTCCTTTCTTGTTCTGTATTGTCGTTGTTATGTGTTGATAAAAGCAATAAAAAATCTTGATCACAAAAAAAAAAAGACAAACATCTGGAAAGGATAACGACAACGAAATGGACGAACACGAGGCCGCGGACATCTTGCAAGCTAGCATCAACGCCATACATGTGGAGATAAAGGCTATCCGATCAGACGTGAAAACGGAATCAAACAACTTTCAAGATACCTTTGCCAAAGACCTGAGGGGAGATTTGGCAAGTTTTCGAGACGACATCAACCACAAACTAACTGAAATTGCCACTGACCTGAAGGACGCGGTGGGAAGAGTGGAAGAGACGGAGCAGCGGGTGGCGGATATGGAAGAGCGGAGTACCGAAGCTACAGAAGCGCTACGCCAAGCCTTAGACACTCAGGAAAAACGTCAAGCAAAATTTACAGACCTCGAAGCACGCTCCCGAAGAAACAACATACGCATTTACGGCGTCCCCGAGGGTACTGAAGGAGACAACATGGAGGAGTTCATTGATGGGTTTATCAAGGCGGAGTTGGCCCTCACCGACATTGAACTTGGCATTCAGCGCTGCCACAGGGCGCTTGCAACCAAACCACCGCAAGGAGCTAACCCCCGATCCATTGTAATGTACTTTCTCCAGTACAAAATAAGAGTTAGTGCTCCGCACTGCATGGAGGAAGAAAGAAGTTCACCTGGACGGGAAAAGAGTGTACTTCGACCAAGATTACCCTACGGAGACGCAAAAAAAGAGGATGGCGTACGCTCCTATCAGAAAACTAGCCTGTGATTGTTGTTCTGGTTCGAAGGCCTTGGCTTCGAATCGAGTCACACTCGAAAACGAGCCATAGGGGTAGAAAAGGGAATCGGGATTGGCCCTTAATACCAGCCTGTTGAACGACTGTCAGTGTAAGGAATATATTAAAAAGGGAATTGAGGAGTACTTGGAATTCAACGCTAGTGAGGATATATCATCAAGTATTTTATGGGACGCGGAGAAAGCTGTGATGAGAGGAAAACGTATAACGTGGGCTGCCAGAAATAAAAGAAATAAGCAGAAACAAGTGTCAGACTTAACAAACAAATTAAAAACCCTAGAACAACGACATGTTGAGATAAATAACCCCCAAATATTAGAACAAATACAATCAACAAAGCAAAGATTAAATAAGATACTTGATGAACAAGTGGAGATTAAACTCAAATACATTAAACAGAAGTACTATGAGGTTGGGCCTAGAGCTAAAAGATTGCTGGCATGGAAATTACGTAAACAACAAAATGAAAGATCAATCTTTCAAATTAGAGATCCCAATACCAATGCAATGTGCTACTCCACAGAGGATATACAACAATGTTTTGAAAAATACTATAAGGAACTGTACTCTCAACCTGAAGCAGCAGAACCCTCAGTCATAAAACACTTCTTGGAATCCCTTGATTTACCCTCAATAGGAGTAGAACAAAATAAATTGATGACACAGGAAATTACAGAAACAGAAATAGACAATGCCATATCTAGACTAAAAACAAATAAAGTACCAGGAGGAGACGGCTTTCCAGCCGAATGGTACAAAACATTTAGAGAATTACTGATACCTACACTTAAAAAATGTTTCAACTGTGTTCTTCAGGGTGGAGAGACTCCTGTATCCTGGAAACAGGCTATAATATCTGTAATCCCAAAAGCGGGAAAGGACAAGACGGAATGCAGTTCACATAGACCTATCTCTGTCCTAAATATAGATTACAGACTATTTGCATCAATAATGGCAAAACGACTAGAAAACATACTTCCTGATTTGATTGACACAGACCAAACAGGTTTTATCAAGAACAGGCAGACGCAAGATAATGTGAGACGTGCCCTATATCTGATAGATAGCATGAGTAAAAGCAAATCAGAGTCTCTAGCCATTATCCTAGATGCGGAAAAGGCCTTCGACTCTTCGAATTCTTATACCTGGTGCTACAGCGTTTTGGCTTTGATGATGCAGTTATTGGATGTCTTAAATCCTTATATTACTTACCAACTGCCCGAATTAAAATAAATGGTAGCCTATCAAAAGTAGTTAACCTCGAACGTGGCTGTCGTCAAGGATGCAATTTAAGTCCCGCCCTCTTTTCGTTATTCATAGAAGCACTTGCACAAGCCATAAGAGAAGATGTCTCCATAACAGGAATCTCAATTAAAGAAGGTTGCCGAATTAAAGAAGGTTGCTCTCAATATTTGGTTCAAAGAATGTAAACACTCAAAACTTGAAAAAGACGCACAGCTGCTAAGATGGGTGGCATATAATAGAGATTTTAAACCAGGACAGCTGGACCCAAGATTTAAACAATGGACCAGGAAGGGAATTACATCATATTGCTTAATTTCATCTAATACAGGCTTGAAGAGCTTTCAATATCTTATTGATAATCACAACCTTGAGAAACAAGATTTCTACAGGTATTTACAACTGAGGCATTACTTCGATAAGAATATAAACAATAATGAGGTTTCTGAAATGAGTCTAGTCAACATTTGTATTGATGCGTATAAGGGCAACACCCACAAGAAACTGGTGTCAAGAATTTATCTGAGTATACAGTCCACCAAGAATCACTCCACCTTATATGTTAGGGATAGGTGGGAGAAGGAAGCAAACATAGTCCTAACTGAGGAAGTATGGTTGAACATATGTAAAATACAATCCACCACCTCTAGCTCTGGACAATGGAGAGAATTTTCATGGAAGAACATTATTAGGTTTTTTATTACTCCAAGAAGAAAATATTTACAGAATGGTACACCGGGAACCGGGAATTGCTGGAGAGAGTGCAACAATTCAATGGCTGATTTCTATCAATTTTTTGGGGAATGCCCAGCAATTCAATCCTATTGGCTAGAGATAATTTCAGAAATAAATTTGATAATGGGAATGGAGATTGAATGTAGATTCGATATTGTATATTTGGGTAATCAGGCACGTGCCGTGAGCTTTTAGATTGGGTAAGCATAAGATATAGAAATACACATAATTACACATACACGCTATCAGTGAACGCAGTTTCAAGGAAATGCAATTTTGATGCCCTAGAACCCGCTAATAAACTGTATTGTCACTTTGTGATCAGATTACCAAAAACTAAAAAAACAGTTGCCAGTTTCGACTATATCAGGGGTGCTCATTGTTCAATATTTTCAAGTAGCCAGCCTGCTGAAATCTACAAGTCCAGTTTCAACATCGCAAACGCACAACACAGACACACACCGTTTCCAACCTCCATAGTAAACTCACAACACACTTTCTTTTCACACTTTGTCACACAGGCACTTGACATCACATCACAAACCCTCCCTCTCTATCTCTCTCAAACACTTTTGGTCCAGAATAAGGCACGGACAGCGACATTAGGCCTATCTCAGCGATTGATTAACCAACAGCACAGCAGTACTCAAACCATATAAACAAGCACAGATCGCCACCAGCCTCGCCAATCATATAAATCATATAAACCGCTCATACCAGGCTTGCTGGCGACTCTCCCTTTCTGGGTGTGAAGATCGGTGGGCGGCATTTAGCCAGTAGTTCTGTTTTTCCAGTCCAGTCCAGTCTACGAAATCCCTTTAGGTCGCTGACAGTAATGTCCATATTCACAAAATCAAGCAAGTTATCCTTATTGATTATTATTATTTAGATCGTTTGAGCTAGCTGGCATAAGCTATTCTGCCGGGCGAGAGAAAGTAAGGTGAAACTTAAGGTGAAATGTTAAGTGAACTTGAAAGTGATAAGAGCCAATCAGTAGCTCTTATCGGATTTAAGAACTACTGATTGGCTATAAGCATGCTTACCCTGGCCACATTAAACAGCGGGCTGAGGCATCGGAAAAAAATAAAAAAGACATTTTCACGCATTCGAATGTACGCGAGGGAAAGCAGAGAGAGAAGTGCTTATATGCAACAATGCAGAGTAGGAAGTGCTTACTCCTACAGGTGGCGCTAAAAATGAAAGACTCCTGCTGCCCTGGGACCTAAATACGACTCTTTTAATGAAAACAAACAAACGGTTACATGCACTTTTATTTTAATATTTTCACGGTCCTTTTTAATTTTTTCGTTGAGTAAGCACTGCTTACTCTGCTTATATGGACGGCACGTCCCTGTGGGTAATATACCGACCACACTTAGTACTCAGGATAAGTACCTCCTTAAAATATTAATGGTAGCTAGCAAAAAAGCAATAACTAAGAAATGAGAGTGGATAAGGATTCTTAATAGGACTGGTTGAGATGGAGAGTCTCACCTTCTCCTTGAGATTATGTATTGATAAGATGTATAGGTATTGGTCGAAATGGATACCATACAGAGGGGTGGATACTGCTTCCTCTTCCCCAACTTAGCTCTATATGAGGGTTTGTGTGGTATCAAACGCAAATGGTCTCTGTATGTTTTTCTTTTTATAATTGATCACAACCTGTTTAAGTTTACTTTATTTTATTCTATTTTCTCAATTATTCCTTCTGTGACTGAATGATTGGATAAGGGCACACAGAGTTCCTGTACAGACAACAACCTTATTGATTCCCTCTGAGGACAAGATGGACTGAGAGTGATACTGATATTCCCTGAATCTATTATGACTAATGGACAAAGTAACCTGTGACACAAAGCAAACTATTCATAGCTTTCATGTGACGTCACAGCATAGTGGAAACGCCCACCTGACGGGCAAAAGGCACTTTTTGCAGGCAAAACCCACGGGCAAAACCCACTTTTTGCGGGTTAATAACTTTGATTTCCCGTGGGTTAGGAAAATAATTCCAACGTGTCCGGATAGAGTAGAAGACAGGGAATCCAACACTATTTGAATGGAAATCCTCCACTCCTATCACCGTGGACACAGCAAGGAGCGAATTCCCGGATATAAATATTCCCCCGCTGACAGCGGGAGTTGGGAGTTTCGTCCAGCAGCCGGTGAACGCCCGGTTGATCGAGTTTCATATTAAAAGTATATCTTCTCGGGGTGTCAGCGCGGTGGTTAAGGGCTCAAAATGACCGTATACTGATGGTGAATTTAGCAATAATAGTCTTATGTTTGTACCACCTCCATAACCGGTGTTATTCACGGGAAAAGCCGGTCAAGGAGGCACCCTTTGCAGGTCAATAACTTTGATTCTCCGGGGGTTAGGAAAATAATTCCAACGTGTCCGGATAGAGTAGAAGACAGGGAATCCAACACTATTTGAATGGAGTCGATCCTCCACTCCTATCACCGTGGACACAGCAAGGAGCGAATTCCCGGATATAAATATTCCCTCGCCTCGCTGACAGCGGGAGTTGGGAGTTTCGTCCAGCAGCCGGTGAACGCCCGGTTGATCGAGTTTCATATTAAAAGTATATCTTCTCGGGGTGTCAGCGTGGTGGTTAAGGGCTCAAAATGACCGTATACTGATGGTGAATTTAGCAATAATAGTCTTATGTTTGTACCACCTCCATAACCGGTGTTATTCACGGGAAAAGCCGGTCAAGGAGGCACCCTTTGCAGGTCAATAACTTTGATTCTCCGGGGGTTATGATAATAATTCCAACGTGTCCAGATAGAGTAGAAGACAGGGAATCCAACACTATTTGAATGGTGTCAATCCTCCACTCCTATCACCGTCGTGTATCTTGATAGTTCTTCATGGGTGAGGTGGTCTAAATAGTAGGCAGCCATGTTGAGCGATGTTGCTATGATACTTTTTGCCCGTCAGGTTGGTGGTTGCTAGGGAAGAAACCACGTGACTGAAAGCTATGAATTGAAGACATGCGATACCCACAATGACCTGTCTGTCTGTTTTTTTTTGTTGTTGTTCTTTGTTATTCATGTAAAAAAAGAAAAGAAAAATAAAGTATTAAAAAAAAGGAAGTATAAGGAGAGAGAAATGGTCTGTTGTCACCACCTGCAAAACCATTTCCTGTTTGGGGGTTGTCTTGCTGTTGCCTCTCCTGTCCACCTGTTGTCGCTTTCATTTGCAGCAAAGCAGGTGAAATTGATTAACCGTTTACGCTTCCTAACTGGACAGATCGATATCCCAAAAGTTTAATTGACTTGGTGTGATGATTAAGTTAAGTGATTTTCATGTGTTCCCTTAATTTTTGGAGCGGTATATATATTGGCTCCTACATTCCCCAACATTTGTGTGTGTATGTGTGATAGCTGCAGAAAAATATTGCATTAGTCCGCATTAGTAAGCAAAGGCCTTAGCAGTCTGAAATTGGGAAACATATGTATCAATTGCATGTGTGGGCTACACATAGAAGCATTTCAACAAGCATGCATATGCATTGATAGATGTTAAACGTGTAGAAAATTACTTGACTCAAAATGGTTCCAGGACAGAAAGTGGGATTGGTTCCAGCCAGGGAAACCTGCCACTCCCAGCTGCTACTGGAGCACAAGTAGTTTCATTAAGGAAACCAACATCACAGTTTAAGCTATTCTGTTTCAGGAGACTTTTGGAACTATATATAGATATGTCACTGTACTGTCTGTCTTTGTATGTGTAATTGTATATTTCTGTCTTTGAAAACAATATATATATGGAGAACAAAAAATTCCACAATTATATTTTTTCATCATGAAACATGGGTAAGCACACCTGCTTGGTCTTGGTTTTGCACCTTGAACATTGACCATGTCATCTGAGTGGCCCTGTAAACAGCATGTGTAGCAGAGGCCAGATGGCACCTCCGCAGCAAGGTGAAGAGACGGGAGAAACATTCTGAGGTACAGTGGACGACTAACTTCTACGGAGCCCCCCTGGGGTCACATGGTAGAAAAAATTTACTTGATGTGTGAATCCGTTCCCTCGGTTTAATAATCCGTTCCCTCTGTTTAGTAATCCGTTCCCTCGGTTTAGTAATCCGTTCCCTCGGTTTAGTAATTCTTTCCCTCGGTTTAGTAATTCGTTAGGGTTGGGCCCTACGAGCCAGAACGATCGCAAGGATTCTAATTCTAACCCTAACGAATTACTAAACCAAGGGAACGAATTACTAAACAGAGGGAACCGATTACTAAACGAGGGAACGGATTCACACATCAAATCATTTTGTTCTACCATGTGACCCCAGAAAGTAAAGCCCTTCATGTTGATGAAATATGAGGACAAGCACAACACTGTTGCAGGGATGAATTGCAGGAAATGGTCATGAGTTGTTAGAAATGCATAAAAAGTGTTGTTTTTTATTCTCATTAATATTATTATGAACCATATCCACTCTGTGGAAAAAGTGGATGCATCAAAAAAGGATAGTGAGACACATCATGAGCCGAAACAGAAACACAGCAACAGTACAGGAGTTCATTTAACACACAGCATTTCGATTGTATACATGATATTAATTTCTTTTTTTAAGTTCCTGTTATTGCTCCCCCAACCACATCCGTTCAAACAATGATTGTGTGACAAAGACATGTTTTATGAAGCCAAAGAAAGACATGGCAAAAAGAGAAGACACCCACCCCCATACAAATCGTAACGGCCACCTTTAGTGAAGACATGAATTGGCGGGGCACAATTGAGGACCAATTACTTCTCAGTTCAATTATGGAATATGACTGAAATACACTTCCATTCTTTTTTTTGTTTACAGGATTTTATTCAATTCATAAATGTAATTTCAGCTCATCCTCTGAACTGACTGGGAATGAATTGAGCCCAACTTTGCAGACAGGCATTTCAGTTTGAACTGAGAAGGCTCACGCCTCTGGAATGTTGACCATAGAAGTTTTTCTTGTGCAGAAAAGCTCAATAGATGTCAAGTGCTTCTATTTGTGTTATATGCTCTGTTGGTGCATTAGTTAACAATTAAAAGCATCAAATAATAATACAGCTTACGGGATTTTTTTGTTTGTTTGTTTGTTTCAGATAATAGCTTTTTTCCCCTGCCATGATAAACAATCCACAAGTTCAGGGGTTGCTGACGATAAAGACCAGAAAATTAGATACAGAACATATTGTACGACTATGAGAGTAAGAGAGAGGTCTACAGTAGTCCTTGTCCCTTGAGATCTGGTATTGTGCGTGCCCAGGCAGGTCAGAATGCAATAGTCCACTGCTTGACGCTGGCGTCGTGGGAGGTGGTCACTAAGGTGTGCTCGTCTATCCAGGCCAAGCCACTGACATGGTGCAGCCGGTGGGAGTCTGTGGAGAGACGGGTACAGTCATGTCACTTCAACAACGGTGGCTAAACCACTCGTCCCTATGTAACTCACTACTCAGGTTGAAAACCCCCCACCTGTGCCACTGAACTGCGAGCTTTTCACATTGTAGCTGGTTAATATCGGTGTTTCGGAGGGCGGTCAAGTGTTCAGAGGACGTGAGATTTGTGAGACTTGTGAACATGGAAGCAATACTGTTTCGTGGCAGTGTAATGCCTGTTATACCTAGGATCTATCTATCTACCTCCCAACATTTAAACAGGCCCTCAAAACTCACCTCTTCAAGCTGGCCTTCACCAGTTAACCCTCTCCCCCTTCCCTTCCCATGTGTCCCCAGCATTACCTTAATTAGGCACCTATACTTTCTTCTATTTACCTTTTGTTTCTTTTTATTATTACTACTCGATCTTTTCAGTTTGTAAAGCGTCTTTGAGTGTCTAGAAAAGCACTATATAAGTCTAATGTATTATTATTATTATCATCATCAACCATCTGAGTCCTTTAGGTGTAACAACTGACTTGGCTAAATTGGGCGTGCAAATATGTTCATAAACATCTCTTTTTATTTTTTTTATTAAGATAACCCGAGCAACTTAGTTGATACCAAATAAGCGCCTTAGATGCGTGGCGTAGGGAACTTCCTCACAAACCCACATGCCCATAGACAACACCTTTAGTTTCCATAGTGTCCACTCTACATTTGCGGATATGGTTAAGGCTCTCACATAGGGCTTTCACACCGGCAAAGAACCGTGCCGGTTCACGTTCGGAAACCTCAGAACGTTGGCGCTGTCTGGCGAACGAGCCCGCGGTATGAATATACATATACATACACTGGTATGAACGCGGGCTCGTTCCACCGATGATGAGGAAGAGATGCTCTGTCTTATGGCTTTGCGGGGGGGAAAAGCAGAGAAACAAGGGATGAGGAAGGGGAGTTCATCATGTTGGTGAGGGACATGCCAAGTATTGAAGAAGAGAAACATTTTAATTACTTCCGTTTATTTCAATTCCGTTAATTTCAGTGTTTGTTTTATTCACGTTTCAATAAATCATTGCGATCTAGTTATTTCCGTTCATTAATTTATGAATTCAAATTAGCCGGGTACATCCATCCAGCAAGTACAATAATATAACGCATTTTGTTCAATGATCTAGAAAATATTATGAGAGATTAGCAAGTAACAATTCATATGTGGATCTGGATTCGAGTGTCAGCTACAGCAGCTTCTACTGGGTCTGAGTTCAGTCTACTCCAGACCACATCATCAGCCTAGTCATTAATTCTGTGTCACATCACTAAAGGAAAATCCAGGCTTATTTTGTTAAATATTTTCTTAAATATGAGATTTAACCCCCCAAAAAAAATCTCTCATAAGAGTCTCATGAGATTGATCAAAAACAAGCCTGGATCTTCCTTTAGCAACATTGATGAAATACCACCCAGGTATGTGTCCTCTAAATTATTGTGTCCACTGACCTGGGATCTTCACTCTTTTGTCAGCGTCATTCACTGTCCAGATGTAGACCATCATGTCCATCCCGCCGCTGGCAAAGTGCTCGTTGTCAGGTGACCAGGCCAAGGAGACGATCTTAGCGTGGTGTCCGTAAAACTCATTTTTGACCTAAGGGGGGGGGGGGGGGGGGGGGGGGAGGGGGGAGGGGGGAGATAAACTGGTAACAAGATCCACGTTGGAAATGTTTCGAAACTCCACTCATTCACACTGCCACATTCACCATTGTTTAATATCTAGAAATCCTTGAGGAAATGATGCTTGTAGTACAATGTAGTCCAACATTCAAAGACAGTCGCTATAACCTTTGTCATAACCGGAAACGCCGACATACCGAATAATCATCTGCCACGGTGAAGACCGTGACCACCTTCTTGTCGTCCGTGACGGCGAGGTAGGCCCCGTCTTTGGAGTAGGCCATGTCTGTGACCAGCCCATGGGCCTCCATGGTCTTCCCCTCCTCTTTAAGAGTGTTGCCCTGGATGGAATAGAAACGGACTGTTCCATCCTGATGGAGGGGGGGGACGGACGGACGGACAAGAATGAATAATGTTCAGTTCAATAGGAAACAGCAAGATGAACTGTGTCTGCCTCCCCCAATCAGGGAGCATCTCCCCCCTAACTCTAGTTTTTTTCTAATCTGTAAGAAAATAAAAGGACAGTGACAAACAACTTCTCAGTTTAAGGAATATTTTACTTGTATCAGGCAGCCGAGCAAGTCCATGCCAGCCGTGTGGTCTGAACCACATCTACCCCCCAGTCTGGAGCAGTGCACAAAGCATGACCATCTTCATGTCCTACCAACCTGTATGTTAAACGGTTTGACAGTTCTTGTCACACTTAACTTGATCACTCACCATCACTGGGTATGGTGAAAAAAACCTGTTCTAAGATAATATTAATTATCTATATTCCTAATTAGCTTGTCTCCCAACAGGATCTAAATCTTACAGATCCAAACACTACATTTCCCAGTTGATGCTACTTACTGCTCCGCCTACTGCCACAGTGCCGCCCCCTGGGTGGATGGCTCCACACTCGGGCTCGTAAGCCAGGTTGTCCAATGTGAACACCTTCTTCTTATCCTTCAGTAGGACCAGCTGAACCACAACACAGAAACACATCCATCAATCAGCTAAACCTACGCCACACTGGATGTGGTCACCATTTATTAAATCGGGGAGTCTTTTTTTTTATATGAGGAGTTCATGAGATGAATACACCATTGATGAGAATTGACACCAATGCTGACTACCCAAACTATGAAACATACTAGAATTGACAGGTATTATTGGAGAAAAGTGACAGAAAAAATGTCCAAGTCAGAATAAAATACACATTTGCACAAGTAACGGGTAGACATTTGTACCTGTCCGATGCACACTGCCAACGCCAGTCCTCCTGATGCTACAGAGACACACCTGGGTTGGACATCCATCTTCACCAAGTCAGAAGCACTGCAAACACCACAAGTGTGTCACATTTCACCTCAAGAGTCCAAATTATTGTTTTTGCTACAGCAACAGGTTTACTTTTGATGTATCCTTTTCTATTCAAATGATCATGGTGTTAAACATTTATTTACCGAACATGTATTTATTTTATCTGCACAGTGACTTACTCCGTACTATGCCAAATGAGAATTCCACATATCCAGTGCACTGCATATTGTCATCAGTGGTTTGCTGTTCAATGCAACTTTGCTGTGACCCAGTTTGATCATCCACTGTTAGACTACCCCCCTAGACCAGCGATTCCCAACCTATGGGCCGCGAGGGTACTGCAAGTGGGCCGCCAAATCATGGGCAAAAAAATTAATATATATATAGGTATATATACCTGTAGTATATATATATTTTATTTTATTTTATTTTTTACAAAAACGTTTTAATTAAAAAAATATATTCATGGTACTGTATTCTTCTCTTTAAAACCTTAAAAAATGCATAATCAGTGTGCTGCTACTAGTTCTACTGCACTGTATGTATGATGACTGTATGATGATGCATATGAAATATCCAATAAGAATAAGAGAATAATGATGAAAAAATGTTTGTGCGCGTCCGTAAAATGCCTGTGTGGGCCGTGAATACTTTTGAGATTTTTAAGTGGGCCATGAGTCCAAAAAGGTTGGGAACCGCTGCCCTAGACTGTTATTTCAACTGTTTGTTCCAGCCAAAGAGACATTTTTATCAAAGTGGTAAATATCTGTGGGGCTCTAAGGCCTCATACACCTAAACCCCTTTCATACTACTGAGAAGAACAGAGCTGGGGTCACCCCCCTCTCCTCCATCAGAGCTGTTCATTTAACCAATGTTGTTCTTTCACGCACAGAAGGCTGATCTGAAAAGTTTCATTTTGTAAAGCCCAATTTATACTTCTGCGTAAAATCTACGACAGTGCCTACACAGACCGTAAGCACTGTGATTGGTCCGCTTGGTAGCACATGATTCCGACATGATTCCGACTCTCGTAGGCCAAAATGCGGAAGCCACTGTAATTACTTATTAATAAAGATTTGAAAAAATCTGATAACCATCGTATTATCTTAGTTTAATGTCATTTCAATGCATCATAGAACTTTTATTTACAACAAGCATAAAAAAAAAATTCGCTATTATGCCACTATGAGTACATCGTTCCAACGGAGCGCCCCATGGAAGCGTCAGGCACAGCCTTCCCATAAGGAGCGCGATTCACATTTACGAGATGTACAATCCTGTTTATTTAGAAATAAATGATTAGTTACAGGGAGCCCCATGGCTGTTCGTTGGGTTTAAATGATATTTATGATAGACATATTTAATGTAAAGTTATCTATAAGAACTGTGATTGGTCCGCTTGGTAGCGACACATTCCGACTCTCTCGTAAATGCGGAAGCCATGACAGAAATGTCATTTACTTTTTCTGTAATTACTTACTAATAAAGATTAGAAAAATTATGATAACCATCTTATTATCTTAGTTTACTGTCATTTCAATGCATTAGACATTTTCTTTACAACAAGATTAACAAAAATACGTTTTTTGATCGCTATTATGCCGCTATGAGTACACCGACCAACGCGACGCAGACCGACCAACGCAGAGCTATAAATTGGGAGAGCCCTTGCGTAGGCTACGGCGTAGCCGCGCGTAAATTCGATGCAGAAGTATGAATTGGGCTTAACTGTTACTATCTCACGGTTTTGATGGGTTTGGTCAGGAGAAATGAAGCTACGAAGCTTTGGGGGAAACACAACCGGGAGCTGTGATGTGGCGGCCTGTTTATGTTATCTTAATGTTTCTGCATCGCGCTGGAAAATACTGTGTGAGATGAAGATCTGGGCAGCAGGACGGTAGTGGTTCGGGTCGGCTCTGTAGAGTGGCTCTGTAGTGTGGCCTGTAGTGTGCTCTGTAGTGTGCTCTGTAGTGTGCTCTGTAGTGTGCTCTGTAGTGTGGCTCTGTAGTGTGCTCTGTAGTGTGGCTCTGTAGTGTGGCTCTGTAGTGTGCTCTGTAGTGTGCTCTGTAGTGTGCTCTGTAGTGTGGCTCTGTAGTGTGGCTCTGTAGTGTGGCTCTGTAGTGTGGCTTTGTAGTTGGCTCTGTAGTGTGGCTCTGTAGTGTGGCTCTGTAGTGTGGCTCTGTAGTGTGGCTCTGTAGTGTGGCTCTGTAGTGTGCTCTGTAGTGTGCTCTGTAGTGTGGCTCTGTAGTGTGGCTCTGTAGTGTGGCTCTGTAGTGTGCTCTGTAGTGTGGCTCTGTAGTGTGGCTCTGTAGTGTGGCTCTGTAGTGTGGCTCTGTAGTGTGCTCTGTAGTGTGGCTCTGTAGTGTGCTCTGTAGTGTGGCTCTGTAGTGTGGCTCTGTAGTGTGGCTCTGTAGTGTGGCTCTGTAGTGTGGCTCTGTAGTGTGGCTCTGTAGTGTGGCTCTGTAGTGTGGCTCTGTAGTGTGGCTCTGTAGTGTGCTCTGTAATGTGTGGCTCTGTAGTGTCGCTCACCTGTACTCCTGCTTGGTCAGGCTGGTGTAGCGGACAGTGTCGTCCATGCTGCACGTCACCAGCTGGTCGTCTTCGTCCACCACCATCTTGGTCACCAGGTTGCTGTGGCCCTTCCCTGAGAATTCGTCGTTCTCCCCGGTCTCAGCATCCCAGTAATGTGGAGGGTTGGGTTAAGGATAGCTTTACACCAGGAGCGGGTGGTTGAGCTGAACTAAAAAGGACAACTTTAGCCCTTTTCACAGTTTCACCCTGTAAATTACATGGAATCCGAACCCGGACCGCCAGTGATTTTCACCGTTCACACACAAGCTAAATGCCCTAACATTCCTGTGTTGTGCCTTTAAAAACATGTCAATGGCATTCCCAGGTTTGCACGAGCTACTTGAATCACGCATGCAACTGGATGCAGAACTGGAACGGAGTAGAATTTGAACCAGACAGGCGCATGAGACTGCCATATGAGGGGAAGAGCGGCAGTTGCTATGGCCTTTGTTCAGGCACAGTTGGGTGTGTGTAAATTACATACGCAATAGTGATCATGTATTTAAGTTAACTCAATTAGACATATTACTAGTAACATTAAACAGACGGAACAGCGCAGCCACACTATGTTGTCGGCCTGAGTAGCACAGTTGAAGCGAGGGAGTGACTGAAAATGCCACTGGTTCGCACTGCGTAAACAATGAACATTTGATAAGTAATCTAGCTGAGTAAGTAAGCTAGCTAAGTCAGTAAGAAAGCTACCTAATATGATTGGAAATGAAGTAGTATCCAGTTGTGGAAGTATATTTAGTAGTAGTGATATTCAGGTTCTGGGGCAGTTCTCTCAGGCTCTCTCCCTGCAGACTGCGTGATGCAGGACAGCTGTGGGAGGAGATGGTGTGGGTGCTCCGTAATGCGACTATCACAAAATGTACATTTGGTAAGTAAGTAAGCTAGCTAAGTACGTAAGCTAGCTAACTATGATTGGAAATGAAGTATTATCCAGTTGTGGAATTATATTTATCACTACTTTGGCTGATGTGATGTGGGTTAACTAGCCAACTCCTTAACATTAGCTGAGTGAACCAAAAGAACCAAGGGAGGAACTCCTCGCTGTGATTGGTTAACTTGTTCCACGTGAAAACGTCTTGTGTCAGACATGCGTAACCCTTTATGTGCCGGACCAGGCAATGTTCATGCCTCTGTTCACAACTAAGCCTTCCCTGCATTTTCCATGGAATCACACAAGGTCTTGAAATTGCCTGAGCCGTTTTCCCTTGGGATTCTGTTCACACATGCCCCATACCAGGTAACTTCCATGGAATGTAATGGGAAAGCTTGTGTGTGAAAGGGGTTATAGTTGGCGATTGCATGTGTTCCCTAATTTCTTCCACTGTAGACTGATGAGTGTATTACAGGTGCTGGTAAGTTTCTCCAAACACAAGCGAAATCACAAAATGTCTGTACCCTCCTAGGTTTGGTAAAAAAATAAATCAATTAATTCATCCTTTCAAAAAGGCCTAACATAACAGGGAGAGAGGTGCTTGTTTGGAAATGATATCAGTGGCTGTCGCCAGAAACAAAATGTGATACTGGGGATTTAAGTGCAAACCACAAACAATACTCAACTCCTCCCCTCCCTCCTCTGATATTAACCCTCTCCTGTCCACCACATCCCCTCCCTTTCTCCCTCCTTCCTCTGAAATTAACCTCCTCTCCTCCTCTCCCCCCTCTCTCCCTCCCTCCCTCCTCTGACATTAACCTCCTCTCCTCCTCTCCCCATCCTCCCTCCTCTGACATTAACCTCCTCAACTTCTCTCCTCCTCTCCTCTCCTCTTCTCTCCTCTCCAAAAGAAAAAAAGAAAAGAAATGTCCCTCATGCTTGGAGACCAGGGTTCTGCATGCCACCTGGGTGTGTGCCCATCACTCACCACAACACTGCGTAAGGGAAACGTATGCTGGAACTACAGCCCATGTCAATGTACAGCAGGTGAGCTTCCCCAGTGAAGGATATTGATGTGTCCGTCATGGCTGCCAGTGTAGATGTAGGTCCGACCCTCATTCTTGTGAACCGTTAAAGACTGAATGGATTTGGAGTGACCCTGTAGATATGAGACATCATTCATGTTTACCAGAACCATCAAAACCCGTCAAGACTCTTATTGTCGTTGAATATTACAAAAAAAAAAAATCTATTTGCAACGCCTTTCAGTTTGGGCACAAACATGGCATTGTTGGCTTCCCAAAAAACTCAACTATGGCATATTGGCAGCTTCTGAAGAGACCGTTTGTATTCCTGTTACTGAACTGGTGATGAATAACAAGTGATCGGCATAGACATGCTGTCACCAGTAAAAATAAATATGTTAAGTGTAACATGAATATTAACGGCTTAGGTGCATAGGGAAACCAATTTCCGCAGACAAAATCATATTCATAACAAACAGGAGGCGGAACACTTTTGCCCCAGCCTTGTTCCTTCTCTCTCCACCACCCATACCAACCAACATACCTTGTTACACACTTGATGGACTTGATAGCCTTAACCTGCCTACTGTGCTACACTAGCACTGTTAGCATCTGTGCTACACTAGCACTGTTAGCACCTGTGCTACACTACCTGCCTACTGTGCTAAACTAGCACTGTTAGCACCTGGGCTTAGCTTGCCACCTCACCCTCCACCTCCTCCAACACCTGCCGAGACTAGCTAAAACTGGACTAACACAACTGTTCATGAATGTGCACCCTTTTCCCTGTAAAACTCAATTCAATGAAGTCAAGTAGGTCAACATCCAGAGTTGACCCAGTCCTTCTTCCACCACTGCTTCCCTGCCTGTGAAGTGTAACCCCCCCCCCCTAACGCCTGTGAAGTGTAACCCCCCCCCCTAACGCCTGTGAAGTGTAACCCCCCCCCCCAACGCTTTGAGTCTGACCTTGATGGTGCGTAGTGGGCGGTCGGGGTTGTTCTTGTCCAGGTAGTTGATGTAGCCGGAGAGGGAGACGCTGAGCAGGTGCTCCTTCTGCCAGAGGCAGCCCAGCTGCTGGTCCAGGACGTCGGCGCCCAGGTTGAAGGTGGTGAGGGCCGTGCTGGTGGCCACGTCCCACAGCCTCACCGTCTTGTCCCCGGAGGCGGAGATGAGCTGGGAGCTGTCTGGACTCCAGCTCACCTGGGAGGAGCGGAGGGGAAGGGAACAGTCTCTCAATGTCATTGCAATTGGATGTTGTGTGTGTGTGTGTGTGTGTGTGTGGGGGGGGGGGGGGGATTTTTTTGTCTAAGTCATTTAGGCTTTGTTCGGCAGTGAAATGTGACCCAAATCCGTTTTTTTGGCCGACACGCGACTCAGGTCTGATTTATGCATGACTGCGTGAACAGCACAGTTAGTTAGTCCTCTTCACCCCGTTGAGGGGCATAGGGTGTCCACCAGAGCTCTCCATCTCACTTTCTTTTGGGCCTGGGCCTTTGTTTCTTGCCAGCTCACCCCGATGTTCTTTAGGTCTTGGAGTGTGGAACGTCTCCAGGTGTTTTTCGGCCTTCCAGCTTTCCTCTTCCCCTGCGGGTTGTAGTCCAAGGCCTGTCTAGTGATGTTGTTGGAGTCCTTCCTAAGGGTGTGCCCTATCCAGCTCCACTTTCTCCTTTTGATGGTGGTAGCTATGCTGTCCTGGTTTGTTATTCTCCACAGCTCTTCATTTGTGATTCTGATGGGCCACCACAGCTTGAGGATGTACCGCAGGCATTTGTTGACAAACACCTGGATCTTGCTTGTGAGGCCCTCAGTGGTCCTCCACGTTTCAGAGCCGTAGAGCAGGACAGTCTTCACATTGGTATTGAAGATCCGTAGCTTTGTGTTGTTGGAGAGTTGCTTGGACAGCCATATGGGCCTGAGTATATTGAAGGCTACTTGTGCTTTGCTGATGCGTGCTACTATGTCCCTGTCTGCTCCTCCATCCCTGCTGATGTTGCTCCCTAGGTATGTGAAGTGCTCCACGTCCTCTATGGCCTTTCCCCTGAGTGTGATTGGGTCATGTGTTTTCTGGTTTAGCTTCATGGTCTTAGTTTTCCCGATGTTGATCTTGAGTCCAAGCTGGTCACTGTTAGTCTGTAGCCTATCTGTCTTCTGTTGCAAGTGTGTGTGGTTTTCGGAGAGTAGTGCGAGGTCGTCTGCGAAATCTAGGTCCTGAACAGCACAAGTCACATGCAATCTGACTTTTTAAAATCCGACCTGGGTCGCGTTCAGAGGTGGTATTATATCGGATACATATCTGATATTTAGCAACGCGCTCCCGTCTGAACTGTCAAGTCGCGTTTAATGCGACTTCTACGTCACTCTAGCAGGGTTGCCAGATGGGATTGACAATTTACAGCCTAACCAGTCTATAACCGCTAAATCCAGTAGCCCATTCGGCGGTAACCCGCCCCATCTGGCAACCCTGCACTCTAGACGCACTTGCTCATATCTTTGACGGCTTCCGCTGCACAAAAACTTGAAAATTAAACTGGTTGTAATGTTATCATGTTATCCTATATATGTTATCATGTTATCATATATATTATATATCATAAATCTACATATACATATACTTGCTGTATACAGAGTAGACCTGTATCCTACAAAGAGACTTAGATTTAGTAATCTAAAAATTAATTAGACCCCTATACTTTTTCATTTATTTTTTTGTTTCTTTTTATTATTACTACTCCATCTTTTCAGTTTGTAAAGCGTCTTTGAGTGTCTAGAAAAGCGCTATATAAGTCTAATGTATTATTATTATCCATGGTTACTTCTGTAAACAGTGCGCTGCGCGTGACATCCTGACGTCATTGTTATTGTTCAGGGCCGTGGCATGTTCACACTAGTCAATGTAGGTCAAATATAGGTCACATTTTAAAAGTAATGTGAACTGCCAAACAAAAAATTCGGATCTGTGTAAAAAATTGTAATTGAGCATCAAGACCTGCCGTGTGAACGTAGCCCTAGTTGAGCCTCCTTTCCAGGGGTGCACATAACTTTTTGGGGCCAGTGCTCAGAGGAGCACCTAGGGATGCTGCTTGGTGCTCCCCGAGCTTGCGAGTCACGACCCGTCCCACAGGATGGATGAAAAAGGGATACATGGATAACTTATATTAGCAAAATGACATTTGTTCATAAATAAAGATGAACGAACAAATGATTGTGTGCAAAACAAAAGAAACAAATGCAAAATCAAATGACTGCTCTTTAAGCATGAAAGTCTGTCAGACTCCTTTAAACACAATGAAATCAACTGACATCTCTTTAAGCACTAACTGAATGTCTGTTCTTTAAACACAATGAAATCAACTGACATCTCTTTACGCACTAACTGAATGTCTGTTCTTTAAACACAATGAAATCAACTGACATCTCTTTAAGCACTGCTCTGTTCTGTAAACACTGAAATCAACTTTTCAACAAAAAGTTACAGCCTAAGCATTTATTTATGCTACAAGCGTAATCATCATCATCACTGCTGTATTGACTGCTGTTAATACTGTCCTCAATTTCAACCATGGTAGAGGATGTTGTAGGCTATCACTTTAAATAGCTCATTATTTTGATTGTGCAACAAAGTCTTTTTTTTCTAAAAGAATTCCCAACCATATCCTGTGTCAGGGGTCGAGGTGCGATAATGAAAAACAGCTGTAAAACAAACGTCTGAAAGCTTCAGAGAAAAGAAACGTGAAGTGGTGTTGTTTTTCCTTTTAGCGACGAGTCGTTCGGGGCTGAATTTTCACGTGCGGCGTGATAACCGTGATAACCGTGCGATACGCGATACGCGGAATGAAAGTACGAGTTACGATACTTTCCGAATGTTTTCGTGAGGGGAGTCGCCGTGGTCGTCGTCGGTCGACTGTTGTGATGCATTACTCGTCGGGCCTTCGGCTGAGGGGACGGCAGATAGTTACTTAGTGGGGCTTGCAGTGATGCAGCAGTCAGCAGTTGGATTTTGAGGAAGTAAATTCCTCTCCCAGCGCTTCCAGCTGTTGGTGCGCAAGAGCGCGTTCATGCCGCTGATCTGCCGCGCAGAATGCATTTTGGCGACGCATGCGCACTGGCGCACCAGTTATGT
Source organism: Nansenia antarctica (assembly GCF_963989245.1). Classification (NCBI taxonomy): domain Eukaryota; kingdom Metazoa; phylum Chordata; class Actinopteri; order Argentiniformes; family Microstomatidae; genus Nansenia; species Nansenia antarctica. The sequence continues at coordinate 37,806,077 of NC_137689.1, read as the reverse complement.
GCACCCCTGCTCCTTTCCTCATTTAACATCAAGTAGGGCTGTCCCTAACGACTATTTTTCGAACGATTAATCTAGCGATTATTTTTCCGATTAGTCGATTACTCTAACGACTAATTTAACGATTAGTCTAACGATTATTATTTTTTACTGTTCGATTAATGTATCACTTAATTTCCCCAAAAATAATGGCTGTATTGTCTCTCTCTGTTTAACAGTGTCTTTATAAAGCACTCTGGGTAATAGCTGCTGCTCTTATAAAACAAAGCAGCGTGTGACATGCACATTACTCAGACGGCCGCCCCTTTAAATGATCAGCTGATGTATGGGGGCTGTCTGTGGGCCCGCAATTAAACACAGACACCTTTAATTCGGCGACCTGCTACTACTACTACTACTGTAACTGCCTCTGTCAAACAGCCCCAGACACAGGGCAGACTCACTGCTATGTTTAGCCAACTTGAATGCCAACATGGCCATCAGGTTTTTTTCTGGCTCAAAATGAGGCGGAGGTGGTACCAGTGGTGTTTGACATCGGGGGGGGACCCATGAAGCAGGGCTGTCTGGGGGTCCTTAAACATCAAACACTTAATTTCTTGCATTCTGGTGAATTGATATGCACCAATTTGTGCCCTTTCTGCATCAATTTATGGTGGAAATGTCATTATTTATGTAAAGGAAAACACAATATTCAGGCACCAGATGACCATTCAAAATATAATGTAATATAATGCAATATAAGGCTCTCAGGCATTCTGTACTTTCAAATATGTATTCTCCTTGAGCAGTCAACATACTATCAGCTATTTCGCTAGCAAAAACGAAAGCTAACTTATTTGCGAAACAGCGCCCCCGCCATCACGTCGGCGCAGTGCCGCAATTGCAGTTAGAAATTACAGAAATCCACTGAGTGCAACGCTTGTAGAAAATACGACCGTCAGTTTGTCGAGAGCTGGAGGCAGCTAGAAATATGACGGAGGCGGCCACCTCATAATTCTCTATGCAGGAAAAACCCTGGCCATTTAGAAGTCTGTCCATCACCACAACACATAGCTAGCTAGTAGCTACATGGCTAGCTAACGTTACTCTCGCTGCTATGTTATGATTAGCTAAATTGATGCTAACGTAGCATGCGAGCTACGAGCTAGATAACGTAGGTGCGAGCACCACAATGACAATAGGCTACCGTAGCTAGCCAGCTACATAGCTAACGTTACTAACACCAGAAGGCAAGACATACAAACTGTGGTGAGCTACATTGCTTGTGTAACATTAGCTAGTAGCCTCCTCCATGTTTCCACTGGTCGCAGACATGTTGTTTATTTGCGACGCACATTACGCAAGTCGACGTGTCGACGCGTTGTCCCAGCCCTAACATCAAGACAGCTGACCTGAGGTTTGAATATGTGTCTAATAAAGACACGTTATCACCACAATCATGAGCTTTAACTTCTTATAAATGGAAGCGAAAAACTGCTGAAGCATTTGAGTAACTTACGGCGTAGACTCCTCCTTCATGTGCCTTTTCTCCACCCAGAGCACCGATCTTCTCACCTGTCTTCCCGTCATACAGGAAGATCTGTGGAAAACAATACATTGTAAGAATCAAACGCTAGTTTGTGGGGGGGGGTGAAGGTGAATAATACTAATGTGTGATCATTTAAATGTCCCAGGTAGGCCTGTTCACTCACCTGACCATCAGCACCCGCTGTCACAAACCGCTGACCGTCTGGAGAGAAGCGCACGCAGTTGACAAAGCGACTGTGGTCCTGGAGGAGAGAGAGAAGCTGCACTGTTAGAGAAGGCTAGTTCTAGAACAAGGAGCCTCACCTCTCTCTCAGACAGAGACAGACAGGCAGAGAGAGAGAGAGAGAGAGAGAGGCAGAGAGAGAGAGGCAGAGAGAGAGAGAGAGAGAGAGAGAGACAGACAGACAGGCAGGCAGAGAGGGAGAGAGGCAGAGAGAGAGACAGACAGACAGACAGGCAGAGAGAGAGGCAGAGAGAGAGAGAGACAGACAGACAGGCAGAGAGAGAGGCAGAGAGAGAGAGAGACAGACAGACAGACAGAGCACGACACAACCTACTTCTAGAGGCCCTCGGGGGAACTCGTCAGAGGAATTTCGCGACTGTTGCTCCTGGTTACATAACGCCCCTTTTTGTTTCTTTCAAATAAGCGGTAGCCTATATCAGGCCGGCCTGCTGAGAGGCTGAGAGACCGTTTATCATCTCTGGTGTCAGTTGAGAAAGCGCCTTGAAGCTGTCATTACACACAACGGCCTCTCCAAGTATCCAAGTATTTAATTAATTTCTCTTAGTGTGTTCTACTAATAATAATACTTTTTTCCTGTTTCATCCCACTTTATTACACACAACTTGATTTACATATGGACTTTAATGTTTAGATTTTTTGTCTGGATTGTTTGAGTTAATACCAAAGTCTGGTGCAAATGTCACTTGAATAGGCTCATTGGAAATACATTTACTGGACAACATGTTGATGTCAATACTTATTTCCCCCCACTGTACATTCATTCTCTGACAGCAATCTCATCCAAGATGGTTGGTTTACATTTAAGACAAACCGCTACCTTTTTTCCATAAATACACATCTGCAGAAGCCAACATGTGCAGTGTTGGCGAAACATTTTTCATTTCATTTATTATTATACAGATTTTTTTTTTAAAAGAACATTCCAGATGTTAAAATGTGTTAGTTAGACTGGCCTGACTCAAATAAAACAGGTTTGCAGCAGGTTCCTGCAGGTTCCTGTTCTGCTGACAGGTCTACCAAAAAAAGTGATTAGTCAACTGCAAATGGTTCAGAATGCTGCTGCACGTGTCCTTACAAGGACCAGGCGGAGAGCACTCATCACACCAGTCCTGAGATCACTACACTGGCTCCATGTCAGTTATAGAATAGATTATTTTACTAGTCTATAAAATCACTCCACTGCCATGCACTCAAATACATAATGGACATGCTTGTAAGATCCCCTGAGGTCTACTGGCACTGAACTCCTAACGATCCCAGAAGCCAGGACAAGAGATATGGAGAGACAGCTTTCAGTATATACATATGCTCCCAGACTATGAAACACCCCTACCTGAGAGCCTGAGATTGTCCAAAACTCTGGAAACATTTAAGCGAGACCTCAAAACCTACTTATTCAATCTCACTGTTTAAATGTCCATCTCAGTTGTTGCTTTATCTTCTTTGCACTTTGTGAAGCTCATTGGGTCACATTTTGTGAGAAATGCGCTGCTATACAAATACAATTTGATTCGATTTGCAACATACATGACAAACACAAACAGTACAAAAGGTACAATCTGGAACAAACACAAAGGGAAGACGACAGGAAAACATGAAACAGTTAAACAGCATTAAAAGGAGAGGACAAAGAGGAGTGAGTAAGACGCCATATTTGAGTTGGATTAGTGGTTGCACATTAAAACAACAAAAGTGTCGGTTGGATCCTTGTCTGTAGACTCTGTTAAAAGTAAGGAATCGAATGTGTGATCTCCTGTACTTTGGGAGAACTATCACTTCGGCAGTTCGGGGTAGCCACATGTCGAAGTGTCCTTGGGTAAGACACTGAACCCCAAATTGCTCCTAGTGAGTGGGCCGGCGCCTTGCATGGTAGCTTGCCGCCATTGGTGTGTGAATGTGTGTGAGAACGGGTGAATGAGGCCGTTGTAAAGCGCTTTGGATAAAGGTGCTATATAAGTCAGTCCATTATTAATCAAAACCAACAATACATGTCAGAAAGCAGCTCTGTCCTGTCCAGAGCAGGGGAGTGCCCTACCACAGGTCATGTGCTTCATAAGGAATCATGGCAGGGCATTACATAAGCAGGATGACAATAGTTGTTGCAACACTACCCTATGAGACAAAAATGCAGATTAATAACCACTCAAACGGACATGGTTAAATGGCCAAAAGTGATTGTTTGGGAACCATGTGTGGAAACCAAGTTCAGGCACATACAGCATTCCAAAAATTCCTTACAAGTTGGGGGGGGAAATAGCAAAACAGTTTCTACATCCATTTGTGAAAAATAAGTTATCTGCATAGTGAACTGCCAGATTTCCAGCATGGTGTGGCTTTCCATGTAAACAAATGCTGTTTCCAAACACTCCTAAGAATTTATAGGGGATGTGGATTATGTAATATGAACAAGCATACATGCTTTGAGAGCACCAATATGGAATAAACTGCAGGAACTGAGAATCACTCAACATGACAAAAGAATACTTCTCCTTTATCACAATGTGAGTCCTGAACAAGACAAGAAAGAAAGATCTCTCTCACTCACTCACCCACTCACTCACTCACTCTCACTCTAACCAGAGTTGAAGACCCATGGTCTCCACAATGATGCTTCAGGTGTAAAGCTATACTCATGACCAGTTATGGCTTTAAAGCCGCATACTTTTAAAGCGCGACTCATGACGAAAAAAAGGGAATCTCTGACACTCACGCTCATGGTGAACTTGAACTTGAAGGGGGGTCCCTCGGCGAAGGCACTGGTGTTGTCATCACTGCCGGTGGCCAGGCGGTAGGGGCGGCTCTGCTTGATGTCCACGCTGTTGATGACTTTGATGTGGCCTGAGATCTCTCCCACAGAGGAGCCCGTGTCCCACAGAAACACGGCCCCGAACCTGGGGGGGAACACCGCACGGCACAGCAGCACACCAACATTACAACAGAACCTGGGAGGAACACCGCACGGCACTGCAGCACACCAACATTACAACAGAACCTGGGAGGAACACCGCACGGCACTGCAGCACACCAACATTACAACAGAACCTGGGAGGAACACCCCACGGCACAGCAGCACACCAACATTACAACAGAACCTGGGAGGAACACCGCACGGCACTGCAGCACACCAACATTACAACAGAACCTGGGAGGAACACCGCACGGCACTGCAGCACACCAACATTACAACAGAACCTGGGAGGAACACTGCACGGCACAGCAGCACACCAACATTACAACAGAACCTGGGAGGAACACCGCACGGCACTGCAGCACACCAACATTACAACAGAACCTGGGAGGAACACCGCACGGCACAGCAGCACACGAACATTACAACAGAACCTGGGAGGAACACTGCACGGCACTGCAGCACACCAACATTACAACAGAACCTGGGAGGAACACCGCACGGCACAGCAGCACACGAACATTACAACAGAACCTGGGAGGAACACCCCACGGCACAGCAGCACACCGACATTACAACAGCTCCAGGATAAGACAGGTTAGGGTTTTGCTCCAGAGTAAATTAGTTACAGTATGTTTCCACAAAGTTTGTAAGGCAGTCTACACTGGACCCAAGACACTCACTTCTCGCGTCCCTCTCCAACACAGGCGATCCGTTTGCTGTCCTCCGTCCAGGCGATGTCCTTGATCTTACCGGCGAAGGGTTGGTACTCGTACTTTAGCAGGTGCTCCTTCTGGGTAGTGTCCCAGATACGGATTTTACCAGACACATCTGCAGGAAGGATTGGATTTAATATGACTGGTGTGGGGGGGGGAAATGTATGTGCACATTCAGCAAATGAGGAAGGTATATTTTCCACAGAAACTAAGTATTAAAAGACCAAATATAGTTGCTTCACAAAAGACACACATATTAAATAATTCCCATTATATCCATGACAGTGAATAACAATGTGAGATGGAAGTGGAGAGCTGGCATTCATGCCTTTTGACATATTTGAAGAGCATGCTCTTAACAAGACATCAACATCCATAGTTACCTCCAGAAGCAATGTAGAAGCCACTGGGAGCGTACTTGGCGACAGTCACCTGATGAGGATGCTCTGTGTAGATGTCTGCAATGGCCGGGTTCTGTCAGAGGGAGAAACAATGAGGGGAAATGAGCAAAACTCATGAGACATGAGTAGTATGTTTATCTGACCTGATCACACACTGGACCTCCATGCACCCAAACATACGTAGCCCAATTCATTTTAGAATTAAATGTTAATTTTAAAAAAGGCATTGATCACAGTTTATGACAATAACATCAATTGAGATGGAAAAATTACATTGATGTTTCGGATGATGACACTCTTTCCATTTGTGTATAGGAAGTTGTTGCCTTTGGGATCCCCACCCAGGACTTTGGCGACCCCTCGTTCCATCTGCGGGAGGCTGGCGAATACATGCTCTGTGTGAACGGCAAGGAAAATGTGTCAATTCACACTGCTCAATTAAACCGCGATTAGGCTGTAATCATTTGATTTGGAGAGCTACACAAGATCTACACAAATGGGTCCTGTTCTTGGCTTGGGGTGGCTCCGCGTTCCAGCCAAGTGTGCCCACCCACATTCTGTGACATGTCATAACAATGTTGCATATTTTTTCTGTGGAGAAGATTCAGAAATGTGTTTAGGGTTCGCGCATAGTGCGTCAGGCATGGATTCCCTATCGTAGTCCGCCTCACAAAAAGTATCAGTAGGAGTATGGATCTCTACACACAGCTAGTTTGCTATCTTGCCACGGAATCTTATTGAGGATGGGCGAGGTTAGTGCTTACACAGCTAGCCATCTAGCTAGCGAGCTACTTCAATCAATGGCTGGCCCATTCCTGTACAGGAAGCGACTGAGCACTAGTCCACCTTTATGGTATATTCATTCAACAAGGCAAAGTACACTTACTCAATTCATATGGCATATTCGCTGATTTCCTATTAATTTCTCCGAATGAATTAAACACCAATCCTGCCTGGTCCGTACGTCCCTACAACCGGCTGGGCTAGACTCTTAATCGTCTAAACACGGAAGAGAAGCAGCGCTCCCTGCGCTTCGCTATGCCCATATATGGACAACTCGGCTCCACGCGACCAGCTGTCGCCCACTAGGCACAGTGAGGAAATGACGTCTACTTGAATATTAGCCTAGTTAGTAGTTGTTCAAAAATACCTAATACGGTAAAAGATACCCGACAAAGTAATCAGATTCACTTTAAAAGTCGTGAAGGTTGTGTCATCTCAATAATTAGCTATACATCACAGGATAGCACACACTACCATTTGGTATTCCAAATATCACGATGACAGCATCAACATTCCTTTGGGGTGGCAAGCATCCTCCGTTACCGACATTCTAAAGATAACTTACCACCACACATATCGGTACTGTAGTCAAACAGCTGTATATAGTCTGGTCAAACCATTGGGCGGGTCAAACACGGATAATAAATTATGAGAGGCCTCCCTAGTAAAATAATGGATTTTTTTAAAGTAATAAAATAAAATGAACATCACCCTTTTCATTCTCTACATCAGCGGTTCTTAAACTTTTTGTCTGACCCCCAAAAAACATTGGTTAAGTGTCAGGACAACCTTCTTTCCCAACCAGACGGGTATTCCATCAACGTCACTAAAGGAGAATCCAGGCTTATTTTGATGAAGTCAAAATAAGGCTGGATCTTTTTATAAATCTCGGGGGATTTATCAAAATAACCCTGGATTGTCCTTTAGCTATGTTGATGGAACCCTGATCTGACAGCACACTTTCATGGCTAACCTCCCCACTGCATAAAACGGAAAGCAGAAGCTAAGATGTAACAAGTATAAGGGTTTATTATCAGGGCCGGCCCAAGGCATAAACAGTCTAACGCCAGGTGCACACAGGGCCATTGCGTTGCTTCGTTCTGGCGCAACCTGTTGGGATGGACTTGACGTACTTCAACATGCGATGCAGACGCAACAACTCTACTCGTGTTGCTAGCGAAGTTTCCCACAGAAGTGGGGGAAAAACGTCAGATCAGATATATAAACGGGTTATTTTGATAAACTGGAGACATTTTGTGAATATATATGGTTACTTTCTCGCCTGAAAACATATAAAAACTTCATAAAATGACATATTAACACTTGTAGAGCCAAATTACAGATTTTAGCCAATGGCGGCCAAAATTGAGGATTTAAAATCTGAGGCGAGAGCTCCGGGCAAGAAACTATTCCGGTTTACTTCCGGATCCAAGGCAACGCAAAAAGCAGACATTTTTTGACTGATTGCCGCACCCTGACGGTCAAGAAACGCAATGCAGAGCAAGGCAACTGATCAACGCAACGGCCGCATTGAGATGAATGACTTCCGGTGCAACGCAATGGCCCTGTGTGCACCCGGCGTAAGGCAGGGGTCGGCAATTAGGTTTAGCCTCGGGCCCAACAAAAATTTGAGCCACTAGATGGCGGGCCCGAACATAATCAAAGGCTAATTTAAGTAATTGATTGTTTAAAAATGTGACACGTTCTAATGCTTTGACTTTTCTTTCGAGAAATGTACACATCGCTAGTCAACTAACACAGCTTGTTGTGTGAGCCTGCTAACAATGTTAAGTAGTGTTCTAGTTAACTAGGTAACAATGTAAAGTAGTGTTCTAGTTAACTAGGTAACAATGTAAAGTAGTGTTCTAGTTAACTAGGTAACAATGTAAAGTAGTGTTGTAGTTAACTAGGTAACAATGTAAAGTAGTGTTCTAGTTAACTAGGTAACAATGTAAAGTAGTGTTGTTGTTAACTAGGTAACAATGTAAAGTAGTGTTCTAGTTAACTAGGTAACAATGTAAAGTAGTGTTCTAGTTAACTAGGTAACAATGTCAAGTAGTGTTGTAGTTAACTAGGTAACAATGTCAAGTAGTGTTGTAGTTAACTAGGTAACAATGTCAAGTAGTGTTGTAGTTAACTAGGTAACAATGTAAAGTAGTGTTGTAGTTAACTAGGTAACAATGGAAAGTAGTGTTCTAGTTAACTAGGTAGCAGTCCAATCCATTACGTTGCAGTATTTTGGCTGGACTAGCGAGTTTGTGTTGTGATTCTCAACAATGTTGAAAAGTAGTTTCACCCTTTTCCATAGTTTTGAATAATAAATGTGTGGACTGACGATGTAGCGCAGTCTAACTTATTCTAATAATTATTTAACATAGTTTCATTGTGATAATGATTCCCCCCTCCTCCCAGACAAGGTCACATTATTATTGGATTGGTTGTTTGCGTGTCGGGTGAAGTTAGCTAAACATTTAACCTGCTAGCTAGCAAGAGAAACATCATGTCACTCTCCAAAGGTCTAAAGAGGAAAGCTGACGGTGAAAACAGGGCATTTAAAGAGGAATGGACAGCGAACTATACGTTCATCCTACCTGGTTTCATCAATACAAAGCCGTTGTGAGACTCACATTTTCCGTGCTCACAATGTTCCCTTTCTATACATGCGAGTCGTCCTTTTCGTCAATGAATGTGATAAAGACGCACGAGAGGAATCGATTGATGCATAAAAACCTTGAGAACTGCTTGCGGATTAAAGTGACGTTCATATCACCAGATATCAAGCAAATACTGACCGATGGGAGATGCCACTTTTCACATTAAGTGAGTACCAAACCTGTCGTTATTGTACCTAATTGTATTTTGTATATTTTGAATGAATGGCTCATTGTAGCTTAATTATTAGCCCTAATAGTGTGTTTGCTCTGTCGTTTCAGGCCTATGCACCACCACCTCCAACATCAAGCGGATTCAGCTTCTTTTTTGCGCTGATTTTGTTGTCAATGTTTTTCAGAAAATTAAACTGAATTTGCTTTGTTACTGTTCATGTGTGTTGCAGTCACATATACGTAAACATTACGTTTGAATGATTTACTGAGCTGGTGTTATTTTTTTAAAACCACACGCATGTTGGCTATTTCAGCACCACGCGTTGTCCACCTATTTGTGTTATGCTAATAAATGTAGATCCACACAGGTATACAAACTGAGCTCCGTTTACTGTCAAGTGCCATTCATTCTGACAACACGCACAGACAGGTCGTAAAGCTCTAACGGACGTACAGAACGTGACGTCGTAAAGTGCAACAAAGTGCTGCAATGACATACTGTCGTACATAACACCACCTACTTATGATTCACTATGAGGGGTTCAGCGTCAGTGCGCTTCGGTGCACCCCGCTGCCTGATTGTCTGTCCCTGTGTCATTCACTCTCAACATGGATAACAGTACAATAAGCATTATTCAGGTGGAGGTCGATTCTCTATTCGGACATTATAGGCGCTATATGTGGGACTGTCGGTCCAATATTGTAAAAAAAAAGAAAAAAGAGAAAAAAAAAAGTGGATTCTCAAAATAATCTGCTGGGCCAAATATTATTGGTGACGGGCCAGCAATGGCCCACGGGCCGCCTATTGCCGACCCCTGGTCTAAGGGGTCGCTTTGGGCCACAACCACTAGAGGGGGCCACACTTTTTTGGGGGGGGGGAGGACTGATGTTGGATGGTCCATTGAGTCCATCTTAATGCAAGGGTAACAGTTAATGTCATTTTGGAATCAATGTCTTTGTTTTTATAGGGTCTCTGATTTGCATAGGAATCAATTATCAGGTTGTCTTTATAAATTGAGCAGATGGAGAGGAACAAAACTGCTCAGGAATGTGACCCTGAGGCCTGGGGAGACAAACATGTACAAAGTTGAATGGTGGAGAGGAAAAAGCACAGTCGATGGGACAACATCCTCTCAGTCACTCTATCAAATTGGTCTATAACCAAGTGGCCCCAAAATAATCTTTGATGCTCCCAGTTTCTGCACCATCTCTCGTGTGAAGAATAGTGGAGCTGTATCAATTTATGGTATTTGTCATTGGCAGGGACTGAGGAGTTTGTCAGGATCAAGAAAAATGTATACAATTTGCTGAGTTGGTAGTGACATCCTAATCTACACAGTGTGTAATTGATTCCTATGCAAATCAGAGGCCCTATAAAAACAAAGATATTGATTCCAAAATGACATTAACTATTATCCTTGCATTAAGATGAACTCAATTCAACTTACTGAGTGATTTGTTGATGACATTTCTGTCACTCTTTTTAGCAAATTTTATGCACATGTATTAAATATGTATTTCTGTGTTTCAATTTGAATACATTTTCAAAAATGTCTAAAAACGTTGTCATTATGGGGTATTGTGTGTGGATTGATGCCAATTTTTGATGCCCCTCCCTTGTCGATTAAACACCCGCCTATCGAAAACACCTGTCAATCGAAAACTCCAACCCCCCGACAAAACGTGTGTGTGTGTGTGGGGGCACATTAAAAATCTCGCTTAGGGCCACAAAAGTCCTAGGGCCGGCCCTGGGTTTATTGTTCACAACAAGAAGCACAATGCAAGAAATAACATGCATCTATGTACAGTATGTGTAATAAGGTCTATGTATGTGTCAGCCATGTGTCAGCCATGCGTCAGCCTTGTGTCAGCCATGTGTCAGCCATGTGTCAGCCATGTGTCAGCCACCCAGATCTTAGATGGGCCACAGGCACATCAGAGCAGCCAATCTCTCCACATCTGTACAGGGGAAGGTAGGAGAGGAAGAGATCACACACAATAGTAATAGTAATAATAATAATAATAATAATAATAATAATAATAATAATGATAATGATAATAACAATAATAATAATAACTAGACAGGGACAATTCCTGTGGAAATTGTGAAGTGTGCTTGCCCCTCACAGCCAGTAGGGGGCAGGTCAGTGGCCTCTGGGCCCTCCCCACCCCTGCACCTGCCCCACCCCCCAACCCCTGCACCTGGGCCACTCCCCTGCACCCCTTGGCGAAGACCGCGTTTCTCTAGCTCACCCAGAGGCCAAGTTGTGGGGTGTGTGTGTGTGTGTGTGTGTGTGTGTGTGTGTGTGTGTGTGTGTGTGTGTGTGTGTGTGTGTGTGTGTGCGTGCGTGCGCGTGTGTGTGTGTGCGCGTGTGTGTATGTGTGAGTGAGTGTGTCTGTATGCTGGTCCACTCTCTCTACCACCCGGCCGCACCTGTTTTGAGTCCTATCAACACATCTGTTGACAGTGGCAAATTCGTTGTCATAGCAACTCACTCTAGCCTGACCTCTGCTTGTCTTTGGCTAGCTCTGAAACAAACAGCTGAAACTTAAAAACTATGAATGTTTGGGCTTATATGTTGATATTTTGAGTGACAGTAAGAGTTGCTCTACGTTTCCATGTAACATTTTAGAATATAAGTAGTTATACTCGGCACCTTTCTTTGATCTCGATTTCCTTTGATCTTTTATGGGGGGGTCATAAATCATAGGTTATTGATCTTTTACAGAAGGGGGGTTTATTTGCCCCCGTTGAGGGTTTATTTGCCCCCGCCATTTGTTCAGAACACACCCCCTTTGGCGCAGGTGTGAATATGAGGGCTGGTCCAAAACTAATGTTGACGTAGGTGTTTAGGAGGAGTTGACTAGCAAGGGTTGAAATGTGTTTAAATAGCCTAGCTGTGTCTATCACTTAAATGTCAAAGACTCAACAATTAGTCAGGTTTGTTATATAATTTCGTGGGAATTTTTTGGGGATTTGCTAATCTATACATTTTTGGAAAGGGCATTGTATGAGGAATCAGAAAATATATGTTTCCATTTGCACAGATGTCTGAAAGGCGGCCATCTTGGCATTTAAGAAATGGCCGCCATAATACACACGTTTTGTAATATCTTGGCTTCTAAATAAGCTAGAACATTTTAACTGCTAAACCTACATTTTCAGGGTCAAGGAATCCAATGGTTGTAGTTACAAAGCTATTTTTTGTATTCTTTTTTTTTATATATCATCACATAAAAATGTGTAACTTATACTTTAAGAAATTGTCGTTTTTCTATTACTTCCATACGTGAGTCCACAGACCACAGTATGATCACGACAACCTCCTGCATTAGATAGTCTCGATGTTATGATTTAAACTTTTGTTGGCTTTTTGGGGGGATTTGCTAATCTATACATTTTTGGATGTTATGGCAACAGCCAGCAACCAGTAAGGCAATACAGAGGCAGGTAAATCTTTAGCCTAATGGCATATTTAATGATCTTCTTTCGGCGTATGGGTAGTTGTTTTCCTCTCCACTCCACCATGCTCGAGGCCGAGGGGCTACCCTTTTACCACCCCGAGACCTGGTTGAGGGGCTCACCCGGGCTATATTTCTGGACACCCCTCCAGAAGCCACGTCATCGTCTCGTCATCTAGTACCGACAGAACATGCATCCCATTGGGTGGGTGGTACACCGGGCAATCCAGGATAACATGGTCTGCGGTTTGGTCCTCTGCGCCACACTCGCACGACGCATTTGGGGCCAAGCCCCATCTGTGCATTGATGAGCGGAAACGCCCGATGCCGGTCCGGAGACGATTGAGCCTCACCCAGGATAGCCTTGGCAAGTCCATCCCGAGGGGCTCAGGGCCGGCGACTGGGATATGGTCGCGGAGTTTGGAGGTGTTTGCCTCCCACTCCGCGCGCCACATATAATCTGCCCTTCCTGCCGCACTGATGTTAAGATCTCTGCATTGCTGCCTGAGATCCTGTGCGGCAGGCACAAATGGGTGTCTCGACTTGAGACGCCGGGAAGGCTCCGCTGTTATAGTGAGCCTATCGTGGAGCAGATGGTTATTAAGCTCCACGGCCCGGCAGGCGAGACGTGCTGTGGCTCCCATGCGGCGGAGGCCTGCGGGCTGGATGCCTGCTAGGGTGGGAAGGTTGTCCACGGGGGTAGGACGCAGGCATCCTGTCACAAACCGCAAGGCTTCGTTTATAGGCGAGTCGATGAGGCGGGTGTGGGCACTGCGACACCATACTGGGGCGCAGTATTCACTAGTTGAATAAAGGAGGGCTAGGGCTGCCGTGTGCAAGGTCTTTGCGCCGGCGCCCCAGCCGGAGCCAACCAGTCGCCTCATCAACGCCACACGAGCTGTTAACTTCTTGCGCAGTGACTCGAGGTGCCGGCGAAACGTGAGCGTCCTGTCCAATGTCACGCCGAGATAGATTGGCTCAGCGGAACATGGCAGGGGAGTTCCATCTAGCTATACTCTAAGCTCAAATTTAGCCTCCCTGTTGTTAAGGTGGAAGGCAGCCGACACCGTCTTTGCCTCGCTAAGCTTCAATCTCCATTTCCGGAAGTATGCCACTAGTGTCTGCATGTCCTGGCTCAGAATCCCCTCCACAGACTGCCAATTTCCAGCAGAGTACACCACTGCGAGGTCGTCTGCGTAGGCGTACTTCCGCGAGAGTGTGTTGGGCAGGTCATAGGTGTAGATATTATAGAGGAGGGGGGCCAGGACCGATCCCTGAGGGACGCCGTTCTTAAGGCGTCGAAGCCTGCTTAGCTGTCCGCAACCGGTGGTAAGGGTAAAGCTGCGGTTACGGATGAGCTCCATGATCATTCTGACCATGTGCCTGTCCGGCAGCAGGCGGAGCAGCTTGCAGGTGAGGCCGCGATGCCATACGGTATCGTAGGCAGCCGTCAGGTCTATAAAGACAGCCCCGTCTCGAGGATCTTGAAGGGGATGCATAACAGAGAGATGGGACTCTTAGGGTCCCCTTCAGGCTTATTCGGTTTAGGGATCGCAACAACTAGGGCGCTTCGCCAGATTTTGGGGATCTTGAGTTGGCGCAAACAGGAAGTGAGGAACGCTCTCAGGCAGGACTTCAAGGCGGGTGTGGCATGGAGAATAAGCTCCGTATATCATATTTAATGATACAAATAGGGAATGAAACAAAATAAATGAATGGGAGGAATGTGGGGAGTGTATGGTGTGCTGGTTGTTCTGTTTGTGGGATGTGTATTTACTCTATGTGTAATGACAGGCGGGTTGTGTCTCTTGACTATGTATAAGCGTTTATGCTATGTGTGATGTGATATGTGAATGGCGAGTCCAATGCGTGCCAATGTGAGCTGGGCTGTTAGATTAGTTCATCATCATCACTTTCGTGCGTCACAGCTTGGGAATCGTCATCGTTCTGGCACTGGCTGCTGCACATGTCGGTACAGGCTAAGTTCTTAGCTCTGCATGAACATCTGCCAGAAGAACAGTCAGTTTTGCATTTGCATTGTACCATCTCAATGATGGACTTTGGGGCTGGGAGGACGTCTGTGGTTGTTGGTTTAAGCATGCCATCCTCATGTTTGGAGTACCAATTTTGCAGGGGATCCAATTAGCCTATGGATCCTGCAGAGCAATGGCTGCCTGTGCCCATATACTTTTTTTTTTAAAGAAGAAGAATACAAAAAATTGCTTTGTAACTCCAACCATTGGATTCATTGACCCTGAAAATGTAGGTTTAGCAGTTAAAATCAATGTTCTAGCTTATTTAGAAGCCAAGATATTACAAAACGTGTGTATTATGGCGGCCATTTTGTAAATGCCAAGATGGCCGCCTTTCAGACATCTGTGCAAATGGAAACATATATTTTCTGATTCCTCATACAATGCCCTTTCCAAAAATGTATAGATTAGCAAATCCCCAAAAAATTCCCACGAAAGTTTAAATTGAAACATAGTGAACCTGACTAAATGGATACTTGTGATGATTTCGCATGCATGGAGTTCAATGACATCGGATCAGACGCCGAGGTCGATCGTCTGGGCTCCCTAGTGTTGGCACCGCGGAAGAGACACGAGCGATTCCCCGATCAGACATTCGGACTTTTCAGGAGATCACAGTCTGGAAACATCACTGGCGTTGTCAGTCTCAACGAGGGGCGCACCGCCGGATATTCCTTCAACAATGATGACCGTGTTGTGCAGATCTATGTGTTAGAACCGGGCAGCAAGCATGATCAAACGACTCCTGTTGTGCCGTTCAGCGCAGGAGACTGGCGAATGCTACGTAACCATGTGGCTCCTAAAATGCGTGGAGATTCAGACGCCCAACACTCTATGTGGGCAGCTGATAACACTGAAATGACATATTATGTCACTTTGAACAGTATCAAAGACATTCCTCACAGCGGCGTAAAGTACAAACCGACTAATGCAATGAGACATGTGTCGCTATGCTATGGTGCAATTGGCAGAAATAGATACACATACCACATGGAATATGTCGCTATGTGGAGGCATCTTAAAATGTTGGTGACCTGGGATGAGTGGGTCATTATGGAGAAAATAATGGCCGAGATAGACCAGATCTTTGAATGGTCGACTGTCAGGAAGCTGTTGCATTACCCCGACGATGAGTTGGAGGTTGGTTAACAAGACTTTTAGAGCAGTTCATCGCCGTGTTCACACAGACGGGGGTGGTGTGTGTGTGTGTGTGTGTGTGTGCGTGTGTGTTTGGGACTGTGTGACGGCTATCAGTAAGTAGCCTGGTTGTCTGTCTATAGGTTTGTGTCTGTTGTAGTGTCTGTTCTGGTTGTCTATCTCTTTAACAGCCATAAGCCCAGTCGAGGGGATCCACCCCCCCCCCCCCCCCCCGTGATAATTGCCAATCAAACTCCAGCAGTGACCAATCAACTCCAGCCAATCAACACCAGCCAATAATCCACACCAACCAATCATCAGAGGCCACATCCTACAAAAGATCAGGAGAGAGAACCAGCAGGAGCTGTGTGATCCCATCACACAGTTCCCACCATTTTTGTTGTATACCATGCGGGTCTTCTGACCCTCACCACTACGTCTCCTAAAGACACCCGCTTTCCCCTTTACTGTGTCCCTAAGAACTTCTACTGCCCCCCTTGTACTGTTTCTCAGTTTCTCCAGGAAAAAAATAATAATAATTAAATAAATAAATAAATAAATAAATTTTTATTTTTTTAGTAGAAGGCGATAATAGGGAGAAGGTTTTTCCTTCTATCAGTGGCCCCGGGCCCGAGCTAGAGTACTCTTCCTGCAACGAATAGTGGACTGCTGATTCACATGCTTAGTATTCAAATGTATTGATTGTAAGTCGCTTTGGAATAAGGCGTCTGCTAAATGCCAAAAATTTAAATGTAAATGGTTTACTTTGTTTAGAGAGCAATTTGTTATAGTTTGGTGGATACTTTGGTAGAGATCCTTTTGGTTTAGTTTGTTAGTTATGTTCTGTGTTAGTGATCTTGTTAAGTGATACCATGTTTGAAACCTTTTTATTGTTATTGTTTATTTTAACCATCCACGGGATGAGTTTATTGTTTATTTGAATAGGAGGCATTTGTTATAGTTTTAATTATGTTTATCTGACCCATAATGACTTTAATTTACCCTTGTAGTAATAAATATCTTTACTTTACTCATAACACCTGTATTTTGTTACTTCTTATTCTCCCTAGCGAATGTAGAACGTAACAGACTGTTTACAGTGCGGTTTGTGTCGATTATAATAAAACTTTTTAACATGAAGAACAATTATTCGTATGTCATTATTTCCTTACACATAGGAACTCCTTATTATATCATGTAAAACGAGTACTAGAAAGTCTGTGACTCCGAGGTGTCACACAGAGAGCGTACCATGTGGAGTGGGGGGTGTTGCGTGCCCAGACGTCTGTCTAAAATAATGTTTGGTTAATCAAGGTGTTGGTGTTAATACAGTTGATATGACCATTTGATATACAAGTTTCAAACGATACACCTGGCGCCGGAGCTTGGCTTTAGTCACAGCGTGAGTTCGTTCGACAGATTATTTCCGTTTGTTTTCAAAGACTACAGACACGCATAAAGGTGTTGATTTTAACCCTCATTTAAAAAGGTTCGCGAACGCTTCAATACGCATGATGACGTTCGGAGGGCGTCTGTTTAAATGGTATATAAGATAGATGTTGATGCAGACACTTTCGTGAGAGAGAGAGAGCACAAGGTCTGTCGAATTCTTCTCTTCACTTCCGCGAGAGAGAGAGCTCAAATCCTGAAGAATTCTCCAGCATCGAGTGCATTCAGAGACCCCGAAATCGCCATGGAAGTTAATATGTAAGGTAAGACGTTTAATGTGTAGTGTGTTCTGGTGGGTGAGTGGGGTTGGATTAATAATCAAATAATGTTTACACTCTGTATACAAGTTATTAAAATGAAAACCGCTGTGGAGGATTGGGTTGCTTGTGTGTGTGTGTGTGTGTGTGTGTGTGTGTGTGTGTGTGTGTGTGTGTGTGTGTGTGGGGGGGGGGGGGGGGGGGGGGGGGATGGTTTAATAATCAAATAATGTTTACACTCTGTATACAAGTTATTAAAATGAAAACACTGCTGTTGATGAGTCAGACTACGACGCCGATGACCTCAGTAGCCTCTACTTATGCGAGTTGGATGTAGCAGAGGACGACCGTGATCTAAACATGTATGATGTTTGAGAAGATTAACAGAAAAGGAATGATTTTGAAACATGTGTGACAAAAGTATCTCTAACAATATGCTGAAACTATCTACATCCATAGATTTCAACGAGTGTTTGAGAGGGTCAACAACACACCCCAATCGTCAGACAGCGGACTGGACAGCCCTCCATACAACCCAGCTATCAGGCCTGCAGAAGTTCTAGTCGGAGGGGGATTGAGGTCGACGCCATGCTTGTTGAATGTTGCTGATCATCGTCCCCGGTCTGAACCCTGTGTTGCAAAGATAACCCCGAACTCGTTTGGTCGTGTTGTGCATAATCGTAACTTGTTGGCTGCATTGAAAAAGATTGATTCAGAGTCTGAAGAACATGAGCCCTGTAAGGTGATCAACTTCTCCAGAATTGATTTAATTGAGTCGTCACTTACAAGCGAGTCCGTTTATTCTCAACGAGACGTCCTTGATATAACTTCTAAGATAAAATGATCCAATCAAATATTCGGCACCACTACTGAACTGTTCTTTAAGAGAATATTTATTCGAGCACATCTGCAAACAATAATATCAGCATACAATAGCATTTCATTCCATGGAAAGGGGTCTTTATCTAGCTTCACCTCCACAGACCAGGATTAGCTGGTTAGCTGCAGAAGCTTCACCAGAGAAGAGCCCCCTTTTCCCTGGGTCCACAGTCTATATCAATCTTTCTTTAACATTTTTTGGGATGGGCTGTCCCTCTGTAGGTTTTATGGTAAACGTCTGTTCTATATCGGTATGTGGCCTTTGACTTCTTTCAGTGTCCGTGCGAGTGTGCTGTGTGTTATCTTCTTCTTCTGACCCCCCAGTCGTTTGTCATGGTGGGATTGTTTGGACATTCTATCTGCAACGGTACTTGCACAGCCTAGCACGACCTTAGACACACACACATTCTAATGTTTTTTTAAGGAAATTGGCCAGTTATTTAATCTTCAAACACATTCCTTCCATGACCAGGTCTATATGGTCCGATGTCCTTATCAGGATCGCTTGTGTAAACATCACTGTTGCCAGGCCCACAGATTCCCTTGGCTTGGGATTCGATTAACAAGTTTAAAATACAATATTGAAGAATAGACTTATCATTAATCATTAGTTATGATAGTATAAAATGAGTATAGGAAAATAGGATATCATAACAGCAGGTACAAAATGGTTGTTAGTACATAGGAAAAAATAAGCAATCTACAGGCGGTTTGAACCACACACCCTCTCCCAGTCAGGAGCCCCTTCCCCCCACGTCGCTCAAAAGCAGAGCCTCTCTTCCATGACTCTGTGAGACTTCAACTGATCCCAGTCACATATTATTTAAATGAACACACAGTATTTAATACAAATCCCTAACAAATCCCCCCTTGGTCATACCCAAAATTATGACCATCACAGAGAATTTGTAGCCGGACGTGGTGAGATGGGTCTAGGACAGACCGCAAATGCCTTTATTTACACCATTCCATCACAAACCTCCATAATCACAACAGTTCTTCAACCCCTACGTCACGATTCATCATCTACCCAAATTTCTCATTACCAGCGCCCAAGTGTCTCGCACCGACCCATGAGTGGGACCATGTGCCTCAGCACCAATAACATTCATGCGCTCACAACCCGTAGCCCTTTTCAGAGGACCAGCTTTGCGTCACCCCCCTTGTTACCCACACTGACCTTTCTTGGGGGGGGGGGCGGCCCCCTGTATGTCATCTATAGTATGTACAGAGCATTTAGGTTTGTCTAGCTGGATTGAAACCAACTGATGTTCTCTGGGGACATATTAATGGACTGCACTTACATAGCGCCCTTATCCAAAGCGCTTTACAATGGCTTCTCATCCACCCATTCACACACCAATGGTGGCAAGCTGCCATACAAGGCGCCGGCCCTGGGAGCAATTCGGGGTTCAGTGTCTTGCCCAAGGACACTCTGACATGTGGCCTGCCGGGGCTCGAACCGCCGATCTGCCAACCTTGCGATCATTAGAGGGCGGCTCTACCTCCTGCATCACAGCCACCCCCTCCTGATTTAGCGGCTGCATCTGCAGCATCATTTCCTTTATCGTCGTTTGTGTCGGCTTTCGAGTGTCCCTTCAGCGGTGCCTCCAATCTAAAGGCAGATATCTATACAACTGTGATCCCCCACCTTTCCAAAACATGTCTGCTACAGGTTGTGTCTGATTCCCTGTCCCCTGATGTCAGAGTCAAATACGCAGAATACTAAACATAACTGTCCCAGAGTGAGAAGGAACAGCGCTTCTTCTCCTCCGAAGCCCTCTGCTTATCAGTAGTCGTAAAACCTTTGTTTATCACATGGGAGTATCCTGCTCTGCATTCTTGTCATTCACACAGTTTTCAGTATTCACACAGTTCTCAGTAAACATTGTCACATTGTTATTGTTTTAAAGACATTTTTTTTTTCTCCACACTTGAAAAGTCAGAATGCCGTAACCCATTAAAAGTACAAGTAGTGCTGTCACCGCACTGGCACAGAGTCCTATATAGCGCGTAGCATTAAGACGTCACACGTCGCCCCCCTTTCCCGTCCTGTTAAGGCAGTCATAGCCTTTTTCTAAATGTGAGGGGTAAACATCTGACTTTTAGTTCTATTCATACCGGGACAGTTTTTCCTATAGAGAGAGTGGTTGACAGGTAGGCCCATCAACAAAATGCAGTCGTACATACAGTACATACCCTCACTACCACCATTAATTGAAAATACCCCAAAACCAGCTATTTGTTTCCCCCCTTGTTTGCAGACTAAACATGTCACCTTAGAGATGGTGGACATCTCCATTTATCTCGAACATTTCAACCACAAAACACACACATCTGCAACAACAAAAAACAACAAAAGCAAACCCCAAAAAATAAATAGAAATACAAATAAAATACAAATAAAATAAGCTATAAATTGAAATAAAATATATCTTCCACGACATGGAAGCAACAGTCGGCAATGGCCCTGTTCTAGAAGAGACAGACAGAAGCAAAGCCCATCTGGTCCTGCCCCTTTCCCACAATATCATACCATTATGCAATAGATTTTCTATCAATATCAATAATAATATACCTATCTACTATAGCAAAAGACAATCCCCTGCCTACCCAAAAGGACTCCAAAAATCCCAGTTCATCTTCCAAAAACAGTAGTATGGTCATTCACTGGAAAACAACAAACAAACAAATAAACAAACAAACATGACGATTGGACTGAAACAAAACAACAACGACAACCCTTGGAAACGTCCTCTGAGATATTTCCTCGCCTCGAGGAGAAAAATCAAAAACACATCAGGACATTTCCATTTTTCTCCACAGATTTCAGAGATGAAACTCATATATTACTCTCCCTCTGACCCTGTCTCTGACCGCAGGCTCACCCGACTGTACGGTTCTGTACCGACGGTCGACTGAAACCGCAGATCAGAGAAGCTAAACTACAACAAAAACATGTCGTACGCTTCTGTACTTTGAACACAAATGCTTGTTTATGAATTATGTCTCTAATGCCCAATGCACACGGCCCCTGAGCGCTGCACGGACAACAGGCTGTTCTACATTCAATTTCCCTCCTAGACTATACAACCCCCGTCTCTGCTCATGAACAAAACATTTTTTGTAAGTTGCCAGGGACCTTATTTTACTTTTAACCATGAATCGTGCAGCTCTGAATTTAACCAAATTTCAAAATTTCAGAGTTTGACTTTTATTTTATTTTATTAATAATTGGTATGACCTCTATACCCAGCATGAAGTACAATTCTTATAGCTCTTTTTTGCAATGTGCATATCTTTTCTAGGTTGGTTTTATATGTATTTCCCCAAACTCCAACACAATATGACAGATAGGGTACAATGAGTGTGCAACATAGAGTGTATAGTGATTTCTGATTTAAGATGTATTTAATTTTACCCAGAACTCCCAAGCTTCTCGCAATCTTTGAGCACAGATATTTTCACTTTGTTTCCAGCGGAGTTTGTGGTCTATTTAAGACACCCAAAAACGTGATTTCATATATTCTATTGATTTAGACATTTTCAATTTCCAGATGGAGTTCTGTATTTATATTGCAATTTCCAAATAGCATGAATTTGGTTTTATTCAGATTTAATGATAGCTTGTTTGTCTCAACCCAGCATTTTAATTTGTACAATTCCTTCTTTGCCACCTTTAAAAGCTGCTGCAGATCTTCCCCATAACATAACATATTTATGTCATCTGCCAAGACAACCAATTCGACCCCTGTGGGCACCACAGGTAATATTTAAGCACCTTGATTTGTTCTGGCCTATTTGAACAAATTGCTGTCTATTACTAATATAGCTTTTAAGCCATTCAAGTGCGACCCCTCTGACACCATACCTGTCCTTTTTTTTAAAAGTAGAATCTCATGATCTATTGTGTCGAATGCTTTTTTAAGGTCAATGAATATGCCCAGTGCATATTTCTTTCTCTCTGTACAAGTTGTTATTTGCTTCTACTAGCTCCATTAATGCCATGGCAGTAGATCTAGCTGTTCTAAAACCATACTGACTATCCATTAGTAGTTGATGTTTTTCAATGAAATTGGCCAGTCTTTCATCATATAGTTTCTCTAACCCTAACCCTAACTCTAACTGTTATAATAAGGATACCGGTCTGTAATTGGTGAAGAGGTGTTTATCTGTTGAAGTTTTGTTCATACATTTGTTTACCATATCAGTATATCAGTAAAATATTTTTATTTTTTCCTATAGTTCCCATCGATATTGAGTCAGTGATTCTCTCTCCACAGTCCTCCTCAGCAAATCTCTTTCCAGTGCCGTTTATTTCTTTAACTAGTTTTGGCCCCATATCAACAACATATATATACTTATATATACTGTATATATATATATATGTTTTTTTTTCTTCTTAAATCCATCCACCACCTAATTTATAAGGCTAATTTTCCCGTCATTGTCTGTAAAATGTTCTACTTTGTTTCTTTAACATTATTTTTTATTCTCATCTAATAATCTGGTATAATAATCTTTCTTACATATTCTCATAATACTAATTAGTTTGTTTTTTGTATTTCTTCTATGTAACCCCTGCCTCCTTTGTTTTATGCTTTATACATACACTTTATAGAGTATACCTTTTCTTGTATGCATTTTGAATGCCCCTGGACATCCACAGATTTTCAGAATATTTATTTTTATTGCTACATTGTTTTAGTGGGCAGTTTTTGTCATATAGAACTTTAAATGTTTCTAGGAATAACCCATAAGCTTTGTCCACATCTAATTCTTCATATCACCCTTCCAATTCCATTTTACTAACTCATTTCTAAAAGCAGATATGGATTCCTCAGTTCTTATTCTCTTGTATGTCATTTCCTTTAACTCACTCTTCTTTCTATAATTACATTCATAAAATGAAAAGACAGGCAGGTGTTCGCTAATATCATGGATTAATAGTCCACTTGTTGTGTTACTTTCCACATTATTTGAGCCTGAGGCTAAGTCATGAAATGCTTCTTGGAACCCAAACCCCCCCCCTGGGACCCCAGTAAACATCACCGAAAGGAGGGTGCATGCTGACAGAATCGCCAGGATTTGAAAATTGTATACATGTGGTGGGTCTGCTTTGGTACAGTGTGACAAGAGAGGCCACCCTGTACCCGGTTTACCTTCGACTCTGACAGCGTGTGAGGTGGTCAATATACCTCCCACGGTCTTGTCCACCACATCGCCTGGGTCTAAAATAGGAGTCTGTTTTGCGCCGTTGTCTGCTTTCTCCGCAGCATTCAGTTCCTGTGAAGAGAAAACTCGATTGAGATTAGTTAGAGTTTTGATATTCATTTTCATGGAGAGGGGGTTCAAGCCACCTCCCTCTGTCTCTGTATCATGTCGGCCAACTTTCTTTTAATAGATTGGTTATCCCTCTCAACCTAACCCTAACCCTGTGACTACTGGGGGTGGTAGACTGAACCAAATCGATGCTTAATCCCCATTGCTGTCTCAATTGCAGCCATATGGACTTTTATTTTATTTTATATGTGACCCATTATCAAAGTGTATTATTGTAGGGAAACTAAACCGTGGTATGAATTCCTTTAAGAGGCACTTTATTACAGATGCGGCATCCTCCCGTTTACACGGATATGCTTCAGGCCACCTTGAAAATCTATCAATCACTCCCATGTCCGTGAAGTCAATACATATCTCTCATTATTAGTATTCTGCATGGGGCTTCCCCGGTGACTTTCCTGCCGCCGGGAAGTGTTACTGTTAATCAGGGGCGGACTGGGATCAAAAAACAGCCCTGGCATTTGCGACACAACAGCCCTATTTCCAAACGCAAGATCAACACGGATTGTTAACATAAAAAATCGAATGTAGACATTTGGAACACAAATGTAACACACACACGCACACGCAACTGACACACTACAATCGCTGATGAATTCAGAGTGCCGACAACAATCCACACAACGTTATTGAGAGCATAGTATAACCAGTAGTATGCTATAAGGCACATTCAGGACAAATAGCATACATAGGCCAGACCAAAACATGAGAAACCATCCCAACTGCTAAATTCTGAAATCAAACTCACAACAAGTAGGCTAATTCTTTAGATCTTATATTGAACTCCATTTCCCAAGCATAGCCCCTACCTAGTGGGGGCCCCTGGGCTTGAGTCATTGTTCGGGCCCCTACCTACACCAAAAATGATACGCTACAACTACACCAACCAGAACCTATGACCAGAAACACACGTATCCCAATGGAGTATGTTATTGGCATAAAGCACATGAAGAAAAAGCAAGTCCGTTCTGTGAGGACAACAGAAAAAACGTAGGAGTAGGCTATACTTGAATAGCAAGTGGTCTCTCAGCAGAGAGAGAGAGAAATAAAAAGAGAGAGAGAATGCCATGTCAAACCTTTAGGGAAAGAAAGACTATTCATTTATTCATTTTTTAATATTCATAATATTTATCCTTTAACATGAATCAATTAATTACATTAAAGTAAAGTATACTGCCTTGAGCTGCTGGTCATCTTTTCTTTGACATTAGTTGTGTCTGTCATATGAACTGTTTGTTATCATCCTGAACTATCTCTGTTGCTCACCTCACCTCAGTTCTGTCTCTGTTGCTCCCCTCTCCTGTTGTCTGTCTCTCTGTTGCTCTCCTCTCCTGTTGTCCGTCTCTCTATCTTAGAAAATGCCAGGCACACTGCACAAAATAAAGAATGGTCCTCATCACGATAGCTGACCCATTTCCGTTGTGATCCATCTTTGCGTTTAAACGCTTTCTTGGCTGTTCCTTCAGCCGACTGATGTGGGTGAAACTTGAAAACTGTCCAAGTGTGTCGAAATTTGGTCGCTTGAAAAAATCACACTGCTCCTCTGTAGCCATCCTACCGGCTCCGCTCATTGCTCCCGCGGCCGCCGTTCTCTCTGATAATGTACCGGTAATTTCCAACGCCTTTTGCTTGTCATGATGAACTGTTTCTGCCACAAGTCCCGTGTCCATGTCCGATTCCTCTGCCACTTCCTCTTGCTTGTCTCCATGTTTCTCTCCCTCGTCGTCTCCCTCCACAAGTTCAACGCTAGTGCTAGTGCTAGTTGAAGGAATTACGCTAGCACCTGCTGCTTGCTTCACAAACAGATCGGTTATTTTTGTTAATTTCCCCCCCTCTGCCAATAGAGCTTTCTTCGATTTGTCCCTCTTTTTCTCTGCCCCACCCTTTGTTTTGGGCCGCGGTCTGCTGAAATAAGTTATTTTCAATGAAAATCATCAGAGACAAAATTACAAAAAAAATAATAAAATATATATAAAGATAATACATTCTGAGCGGCCCAGAGTCTCGCGGCCCTCCTGGCATTTGCCAGGCTTGCCCGGTGGCCAGTCCGCCACTGCTGTTAATCCGTCTGGTCCACAAGTTACCTCCGCGTTCAATTTACATAGCAGGTCCCTCCCCATTACGTTTACGGGGCATTGGGGAGCGAACAGGTAGTTGTGTGACAATTTCTGGTGGCCTATTTTTGTTTCTAGGGGGATTGTTTATTTCTGTGTCTATGCCTGTCCGGAGTAGCCTACTGTCGTCATGGCCAGATTTTCCGACAGAGGAGGAACTCTACCCTTGTGGTTTGTCATGGTGGACGCTGCTGCTCCAGTATCTACCATGAACTGTTTTTTCTCTCCTCCCACCAGTATTTCGATCATTGGTTCTTCGTTCGGGTGGAAGTGGTAGGTTCCTCTTTCGCCTCCCGGGCATCCCTATAGGCTTTGACCATAAGGAGCCCCTCCTCGTGGTTGATTCATCATGGGGGCCATCATGGTTGGTGCCAGTTGGCCTGGCATCGGGCCCCCCCACTGTTGCTGTGTGGGGGGTCGAAACTGCTGGGGCTGCCATTGCTGCTGCTGCGTTGGTCCCCATGACTGCTGTTGGCCCCCTTGGTTCGGGCATTTCTTCTTCCAGTGTCCTGTTCCTCCACATGTGTGGCAGGCACCTGCTCCTGGTGTTCTTGGTCCTCCACGGCCTCTCCTGCGGCCTCCTCGCCCACGTCCTCTCCCTCCGCCTCTCTGTTGATATTCGGGGAAGGATTGGTACTGAGCCGGGGGCTGTGGTGCTGCAGAGGCCTGCGGCACCTGTCCAAGCTGGACCAATATCTTGTATTCTTTACATTCCTTCTTCCTTGCCGTAGCCACAGCCACAGCTACGGTCACCTGCATTTTCAACAACCTCTCACGCTGCACGGCCTGTTTCTCCTCGGTCTCGTCGGTTTTTCTTTCTTCTGAATTAATTAAGGTCTTATATTATATCTTATAGGGTCTCTGTGTGTATCTATCTTGTCGCTATGTATTCTTCTGTCTTATGTGTTCTGCATTATCTGCTCATCTAGATAGTCATTCTACTGAGGGTTCACTGTATCGTGTGGCTATGCTGCCACCCTTATATCAATATTATTATTGCCAACCAATACTAAACAAACTGAACAACTAAACAAAACCACAATGTAATCAAACACCCCAAATATACCACTATTGCAAAGACGACGAGACACAAATCGCCACGTAACAGAGACACTCCTAGTGAGCCTTTTTTTTTTTTTTTCCTGCTGTCTGCGCTTCAATGGTGGGTCACACCCGCAGCACAACACTTCTTTAAACACCTTGAACGAGGCATAACATATTTTACAAAGTTTGCTAATAATTACAATAATAATAACAATTCCATCTATGATTTACATACAATATTACGTAACACCTTTGCATGAGTTTAGAATTATAAGGTTCTATCTCCGTTTAAGGTAGTTCAGAGACACTGAGCGTCAAAGTTTTTACATTCCATTATGTTTTGTGAGATGGAACCTTTGTATTTTATGAATTACCCACTCAAAATGTCAACATTTTGAAAATAACACCACACATTAATAAACCACTTAATGGATCAGATTATGCAAAAAACTCAATTTTGACTCAAATGAAGATAGAACCTTATAATCCTAACGTCACAATTGTTTTAGCGCCCGCTGTGAGAGGAGGTCACGCTAAATAGGACCTCTACCGGACTGCAGTCCTGCCGTAGACGCTACCCTATCCGCAATGACCTACACTCCTCACTTGGTTTGCAAGGTATTTCAACCTTCGGGACACCGTCCTTTCTTTAGACCTCGTCGGGTCTATCCTGGGGGCTGGTTACCTCTTAATATCCAGGACTGTCGTGTCTTTCCTTACCTTAGACCTCGGCGGGTCTATCCTTTTTATTTCCAGGACTTAGCTACTGTCCCTTCTTTAGACCTCGGCGGGTCTATTACACATTAATACAAGATGTGCTTAAATATCAGACAGTGGTGTTCAATAATGTATAGAATGTCAATTTAATTAATGATTATCCTTACTTTGTGACGGATCTTCAAAGACACAGATCAGAATGGGTTTGACGATTCAGGCCCAGCACTTCCACCTAGAATACTATTGTCTACCTAAGCAGATTTCATTAAATGGCTCTGCTCACCTCTTTTGTTTTGGTACCGTGGAAGTGCTTAGTCCGAACCCAGCCTCGCCCACTCCTCCTTGCATCCCGTTGAAAATCACGTCGGGGTCACCAATTTTGTAAGGTGATCAACTTCTCCAGAATTGATTTAATTGAGTCGTCACTTACAAGCGAGTCCGTTTATTCTCAACGAGACGTCCTTGATATAACTTCTAAGATAAAATGATCCAATCAAATATTCGGCACCACTACTGAACTGTTCTTTAAGAGAATATTTATTCGAGCACATCTGCAAACAATAATATCAGCATACAATAGCATTTCATTCCATGGAAAGGGGTCTTTATCTAGCTTCACCTCCACAGACCAGGATTAGCTGGTTAGCTGCAGAAGCTTCACCAGAGAAGAGCCCCCTTTTCCCTGGGTCCACAGTCTATATCAATCTTTCTTTAACATTTTTTGGGATGGGCTGTCCCTCTGTAGGTTTTATGGTAAACGTCTGTTCTATATCGGTATGTGGCCTTTGACTTCTTTCAGTGTCCGTGCGAGTGTGCTGTGTGTTATCTTCTTCTTCTGACCCCCCAGTCGTTTGTCATGGTGGGATTGTTTGGACATTCTGTCTGCAACGGTACTTGCACAGCCTAGCACGACCTTAGACACACACACATTCTAATGTTTTTTTAAGGAAATTGGCCAGTTATTTAATCTTCAAACACATTCCTTCCATGACCAGGTCTATATGGTCCGATGTCCTTATCAGGATCGCTTGTGTAAACATCACTGTTGCCAGGCCCACAGATTCCCATGGCTTGGGATTCGATTAACAAGTTTAAAATACAATATTGAAGAATAGACTTATCATTAATCATTAGTTATGATAGTATAAAATGAGTATAGGAAAATAGGATATCATAACAGCAGGTACAAAATGGTTGTTAGTACATAGGAAAAAATAAGCAATCTACAGGCGGTTTGAACCACACACCCTCTCCCAGTCAGGAGCCCCTTCCCCCCACGTCGCTCAAAAGCAGAGCCTCTCTTCCATGACTCTGTGAGACTTCAACTGATCCCAGTCACATATTATTTAAATGAACACACAGTATTTAATACAAATCCCTAACAGCCCCCAAGAGGTAAGCCTACAGGACTCTTCCTGGTTCTAACAGTTAATTTGAGTTTTACGTACCACAGTAATTACATTTTTTTTACATTTACATTTAATGAGGAGACACCAATCAGCAGGATTTGCAGCAAAATGTGGCATGAAATGCTACAGAAAATGCCACAGCCCATATCCAACTTTTTAGGCCTACTGTAGCCATATTACCCCTCCCCCTACCCCACCCCACAAACACACAAAGAGAAAGTTTCTCACTCATAGGGGAATGACTGCTGTTTATCATTTTGCTGGGTTTAAACCTTGATTGTGAAGTGAATAATGATAGCAATAATGGTTATTTGATACTATAATACAAATATTATTGTCATGATCTTTTTCAGGATGTAAGAGAAGATATGTGAGCGAATCAAAATCAGACTCAGGCGAGGAGGAGGCAGAAGCAGGTTTGAATACTGTTTTGGTCTGGAAAATGCGCTTTCTAAAATGGAGTGTCCTACCCAAGTTTTCATATAAGCATGTTGTTACTGGCCAGGGGTGTTCTCGGGGAGTGGGCTGATTTTCGAGAGATTCTTCATGCCTAATGTATACAGTATGAGCTGAATACACCTTTAATGTTTTGTTTTTAAGGTCCAGAAAAGAGGCGGGATAAAAGCTACAAGGTATGGAGTAGTGTGTGATCTTTTCAGTAATAAAACAACTATTGGCTAAAATCCCTTAACATTTACACGATATGTCTGTTTTACCTATTATGTTTGAATAACAGAAAATAAAAATGTATTGTTAATTTATTTATTCCATCATCTCAGGAGAATTCATCTCCCTTTGAGTCCCCGTGCTCCTCCAACTCTTGGGTAACTGTTTTATCCTTTACTCACTTAACTTGTGTGAGAGAGTCAAGTGTCAAATGTACATATTGGTTTGATACTGCTTTGACAGAAGCCCTTTCCCCTTTTTGTGTTGTCCAGATAAGCATTGCAGATCTGAAGAGCTCTGGACTCTGCAGTAAAGCAATTAAAGGAAAAGTGATTTAAAAATCTCAGCTGATGCACGACACAAAGGAAAATAAAAAACTGGTTCGTTTCTACATGGGTCTGGCTGATGACACAACAAGTATCAACGTTTGTGTATATGGGGATGAGAGATATGGAACCTTTCAAGAGGGGAGCTCTTATCTTCTAGACGGCCTCAGTGAGGGTCGCGGTATGGTGATGCTCACGCGAAGTGCCACGGTCTCAAAAACAAGACAAGTCAATGTTCCTCAGAGACTGGAAATGGAGGCAAGGATGCTCATTGAACCGCCCCAAGATCCAGTCTGCTCCATAGCTGTTGCCAAGGCGTCACCAGATGGTTCTGAGATGAGCATTGAGGGAACTATAATTGCAGTGAGTTGCCATACCTTTTTCAAGACCTTCACATAACTATTTGTTCAGTGTTTCCTGGTTACCTATACCCTCTGTTTTTGCTCAGATGCCCCCAGTGAATATAGTGAAGGTGAAATGGCAGAGGGCCAAGACTCCACAGCGCATTTTAACCTTACAGGACGAGACGGGTTCTATCGAGGTCTGTCTCTGGAATGAGAAGGCTCTCAGTTGTCGTGCATCCGTTGGAAATACAGTCAGGGTGACCAATGTGAAATCCAAAGGGTACCACAACATAATTTCTCTCAACTCAACTTACAAAACCAGGGTTGATACGGTGGGTAACTTTTGAACCATTATGCAGTGTCCCATTCCATCTATGCAATGCCATTTGGTGAACTGCTTTTTTCAGAGACTGCTTGCTATAGTTTGAGACGTAACCCTAAATCCTGAAGTGTGTGCTGTGTGTGTGTGTCTGTGTGTCTGTCTGGTGTCTGGTCTGTGTGTCTGTCTGTGTGTGTGTCTGTCTGTATATGTTTCTTTGTGTGTAGGTCCAAGCTGCTACCCTGGAGACTGTGAAGCTGTCTATACAAGGGATTCAAAAGTCCAGCAAGATGGAAGTGACTCTGTCGGCAGAGACGGATGGAAAACTGAAGACATTCACTGGGGCATCCAAGCTCCTGGCACAGGCCTGCGCTATTGAACTGGATGGAGCTTTCGAGGAGACACTCCTTGATATGTTGCCGGTCAACGTAGAGGAAGACATACAAGGGAATACGATTAAAACCCTAAAAAAGATGTAACCAACCTGAATGATTCATGGTGGGTTAAATCATGGTGGGGAAGAATTAATTTGAATTGTTTGCTATCATTTCCTTTCCTTATCAATTTTTTCTTGTGATGTCGATTTACATGTTAACTGTACGTCTTTATGGAATACAAAGGATATCAATGTCTTTCTAGGAGCTTTCACAACTGCACATGCTAGGCTCGAGTTGTATGATCTGATGTATAAACTGGATGACATACTTTTGTATAGTGACACGGATTCGGTGATCTTTGTAACAAAGCCAGGTGATTGGGTCCCTCCACTAGGCCCTTACTTGGGGGATTTAACTGACGAGATAGGGGCCATATTGTGGAGTTTTGTTCAGGGGGGCCTAAAACATATGGTTATCAAACTTTAAAGGGTGTTACATGCATGAAAGCTAAAGGTATTACCCTGAACGCTGAGAATTCTAAAGTTGTTAAACTAGACACTCTGGTGGAGCTCGTTGATCATTTCGTAGCCGACAGGAATAGCACAAGTCATGTGTTGGCCCGCACTGAAAATATTGTACGTGTTAAGAAATCTTTCACATTGAAGAACACAACCGTTGTCAAGAGGTTTAGAATAGTCTACAACAAAAGGGTTTTAATGCAAGACTACACAGCCTTACCGTATGGTTTTTGAATCATGTCCGATTTTGTCAATAGTGATTTTGATTTTAGACTACAGCATCCGTTCAGCTTGCTGTTGTCGGGCCCTTCTAACTCGGGTAAAACCTATTTTGTTAAGGAGCTGTTAGCTAATGCAGAGTTTTTACTCTCGCATCACATTGAAAATATTGTATACATATATGCTTGCTGGCAACCGTTATATGATGATTTGTTAAAGATTAGGGATATCAATTTTGTCGAGGGGATTCCCGAAAGACTAGACAATGATGAAATCCTGCCGGTGTCCAAGAATAATTTGTTAATCATTGACGACGTCATGAATGACGCCAGTAATAGCCTCGAAGTTGAGAAGGTTTTTACCCAGTATGTTCACCATAGAAATCTCAGTGTTTTATATCTAGTACAGAATTTGTTTTTCCAGGGTAAAACCAGTAGGACAATTAGCTTGAACACAAACTATTTAGTGTTATTTAAAAAAAAACGTGATAATAATCAAATCTCTGTATTGGCTAGACAAATTTATCCTGGTAATACTAAATATTTTATGGAGTCATTTAAAGATGCTACAGAAGCCCCTTATGGGTATTTGTTGGTTGATTATAAAGCTAAAACGCCAGAGGCCTATCGTCTCAGAACAGCGTTATGCTCCACTTATCAGGTTGTGTACAAACAGAGGAAGACGAGTGGCTGAAATGTCTGCTAGATTAGAACGTCATTTATCGCTACTACAATTGTTGATGAAATCTAAGCCGGGGGAAATACGGGCTATTTTAAAGAATGCTTCAAAATATCTAATTCAGGCATTGTGTGAAGTCGCATTGAACGTGCTGTGTGGTACTATTCCTCTATCAAAGACACAATTTAAAAGACTGTCAAAGGTTAAGTCTAATCTGAAAATCATAGCTGACAAAAAGATTCCTATATCGAGAAAAAAGAGGGTTATCAATCAAGAGGGAGGATTTTTATTACCACTTTTAAGCATAGCTGTACCATTTATCACTAGCTTGCTGTCGAGACAGGGTTGAAGCGACATACTCAAGTGTGTACAAACAACCTACTAGTCATTATGGAGAAAATGTATTTGGTGCCGCAAAGAGATGTGGACAAATTACGTGTTGGAGGTCCAACGACTATCAGACAGAGTGCTGAAAATAACATTGATGATTTGATGAGAAACATTTTGAATAGAAACGATTTAACTCCACATGACAAAGCACAGCATTACGCTGTGTTACTACAGAGATATTTAACATTGGTCAGACAGGGGGATAGTGATGTCAATACTTTAAAACTAATTGTGCCAAACAGCTCATCCAGAGGATGAAGCGACCCCACAGCCAGTGGTGTCTTCATCTTTTGCTACAGATAACACAGCTTTAGACGTCTTAAATAATTTACCCCTGAGGAGCAAGAAGAATGCCCAACATATTTTGGCCAAGATGTATAAATCAAGGGTATTAGAGTGGAACGAATCTGGGGAACTTGTGTTGAAAGGGGCAGTCGTGACCGGGTCACACATTTTAGATATTGTTAAACTAGCGACCATGATTCAAGCACCTAAAACAAGCGTCAGACCCCACGGTTGGGATGAGTTTGTGCAGGGTTTTTCAGTTTTAAACATACCGCTTTCTACAATACCCAATAGACATGTCAAAGACGAGATTAGTGATGTTAAACATTCTAAAACAAATGTTGATGCTGCCATTGGTGCTGTTAAAACCCCTTCTACCCAGTGAGCAATTTTACGTTGATTAGACGTCTAAACAACGTCTAAATGGCCTGTAGACGTCTAGGCGGAATCGAGGCTAAATATACGCCAAATTGGAAATTGAAACAACGTCTATGTTTAGACGTTGAAATGCCGTTGAAACATACACGTTGTTTCCTTGTCTATGTTTCAACGGCATTTCAACGTCTAAACATAGACGTTGTTTCAATTTCCAATTTGGCGTATATTTAGACCTTGAAATGCCGTTGAAATATTATGTTCCTGGAGGTACTGCAATACCAGGTCGATGCGTAGTGTGGACGGAGCAAGCCCCTATTCCATCTCCCTGCTCCAAAAATCAATTTAATATAACATCCCCGGGTAGGGGACGTATCAGATATTAAGGTGTTTTTTATTGGTTTTTATAAAAACGCAACACCGTGTATACAATCAATTAATCAAACAATCAGACATTTAAGACATTACATTCAACAACAACCAACATTAAACTAACTAAAGTGCTCAGTGTTCAGTGTATTGTCCAGTGTAGTGTAATGTTCAGTGTTCAGTGTCCAGGTTCCAGTGTCGGTAGGAGGCAGGGGTAAAAAACCTGTTCGCTGTGCATCCGGGAAAAAATTCCCCTGCAGCCCTCTAGTTGTAGAGCGACTACTATCCAGTTTGCCCACCAGTGCAAAGCCGTGGCTCCCCCACCTCCCTCCCCCGAGGGACCCCACACACCCGACTCACCCGACCCGCCCCACCACCGGCGCGCCCGGCCCAGCCCACCAGGCTCAGACTCCTGTAGCCCTTCACGAGGCTAGCCGGACCAGGCGCACCAGCGGCGGAGCAGATCGAGCACGCAGGCCGACCGGAGGCCCCTGAGGAGAGGCCCAGAGAGCTCGGCGCATGGCAGGCAAGCAGAGGCGAAAAACCTGTACACAGCTTATCCAGGGAAAAAGCTCCCTGGCTCTTCTCAGCTTGTTCCGGGCTGGGGGTTGGGGGTTGGCGGGTAGGGGACTGGGCCTGTAGCTGGGGGCCTGGAGTTGGGGGGGGGGGGCCCGGAACAGGGGGTTTGGGGTCGCTGAGTTGGAACCTGGGGTTGGTGCTGGGGTGACGTGGTGGTTCCCGCCGGTCTCTGCTCCTGGGTCTGGAAGCCTGGGTAGGTGTCAGAGCTGGATATGACATGTGCCTGAAAGGATACAGGAGTGAGAGAAGGGAGGTGTGCATGGTTTGTGTAGTGTGCATTTTGGTGTCAGGCGGGTGATCAGTACTTCCCTGTGACCCAGTGGTGTTGGTCATCCTGGTGCTGGTGGTGCTGGCAGAGACGGCTGGTTCGGCTGTGGGTTGTGTGTGTTGATATTCTGGTGAGAGTAGGAAGTGGGTCAGTGCTGTGTACATGTGTAGGTGGTGGAAGGTGCAGTAAACTTCCCTGTTGGTGTTGTGCGCTGCTCCTCTCCTGGTCCTTGTGATGGTGATACTGCTGACCAGGGCTTGTGCTGGAACAGTGGTGAAGGTGATAGTGCAGGAACTGGTGGTGTAGTGAGGTAGGCCCGGGGTGGGGGGGGGGTTGGTCGATGCGGCGCGGCATGGGGGGGGGTTTAGAGGATGACGTCCTTCCATCTCTCCACCCCCCACACCGCTCTTGCTTGATCCGGGTTATTTTTAAAGTCAACAATAGCATGGTCCCTGAGGCAGAGGGTGATTCTCCTCCTCAGGGTTGTCAGGTGGACGCTCTGTTTCTGATAGACCCTGATGTTCCTCGTCTCCCAGAGTACCTGCTTGACGGCACTGATGATCCTCCACTGTTGTTGTAGTTGGGGGGTTGTGCACCCCCCGGGAGGACCATACAGGATGTTATCGCCCGTCAAGCGGGGCAGGGTCAGCAGGCTGTTTAGGGAGACAGAGGGAACAAACAGGGCCCAGACCCGCCTGGCCACGGAGCACTCACAGAACAGGTGGTTAATGTGTTCTGTGTCCGTGCATCCGTGGGGGCATTTGTCAGTCGTTGCGATGTGCCGCCTATGCAAGAATTCCCTAGTGGGGAGACAACCATGAGCAGCCATCCAGGCAATGTCTTTTTGTTTATTGTTAGTACATTTATGATTAATGTTTTTCCATACCTGTTTGGAGTCCACGGCTGTGCTGGCCTTGGGGTGAGTAATGGTTTCCTTCGACCTTATGAAGGTCATAATGTCTTTGTATTTCCATGAGGCCAGCCCAGCCGCGGACAATCCTGTCTTGAAGGCAAAGTCCCTCCATATCTTGTAGACAGGAGGGGGGTCCCAGCTGTAGGGCACAGTGTGATTTATTGATGCGGTCACCCTGAGTGTCCGGAGGATGGGTGTGGCATAGTATATTTCAAAGAACCTGGCTTTCCTATCTTTGTTGTTGATGTTGTTGATGAGGTTGGAGAGTCCCTGTGCCCTAATGATGTTTAGGATGTCTGGGACCCCTTTCCCCCCATTCTCCACTGTTTTGTACAGGGTGGTGCGTTTTAGTTTTTCCATCTGGCTCCCCCAGACAAAGGTAAACATGATCCTTTCGATGGTTTTGGATACTGCTCTGTCTGGGGGAAACACCCTGCCCAGGTAAAGGAGAATGGGAAGAACAATAGCCTTCAGGACCAGGATCTTGCCTGTCATTGTGAGAGGCCGTGCACTCCACTCACAGATCTTCTTTTGGACCTGGCGGATGGTCTCCTTCCAGCTGCCGGAGGCTCCTCCATCTTTCTGGTAGGTGATCCCCAGCAGCTTAATGTTTTCCGTCTTTACAGGGAAGGAGGTTGCCAGGTTCTCCTGCCAGTGCTGCGACAGAAACAGCTCACACTTACCCCTATTGATCAGGGCGCCAGTGGCTGCACAGTAGTCCTCCACCACTTTCGTTGCTGTGGAAATGGAGCGACTATCCGTGCCGACGATGGTAATGTCGTCCATGTACGCCACCACCTTGAGCCTCTCCCCCCGGGCCCCTGGTAGAGGGTAGCCCATGATGTTGGGGGAGCTCCTGATCTTCCGTAGGAACGGCTCCAGGTAGATGACGTACAGTAGAGGGGCCAAGGGGCATCCCTGCCGTACTCCAGCTTTGATGGGAAAGGGGTCTGTCAACTGGTTGTTGATCCGAACTCTGCTCGTGATGTTGTTGTAGCAGAGTTCGGTCCAGTTGAGCAGGTGCTGGGGGAAGTTCATGCCTCTCAGCACCCTCTGCAGGAAACCATGGTTAACCCTGTCAAAGGCCTTCTCCTGATCCAGGCTGAGAAGGCCTAAAGGGGACCTCCGCTCCTGGGAGTGCAGGATGAGGTCTCTCACCAGGAGCAGGTTGTCATTGATGGACCTACCGGGGACGCTACAGGTCTGGTCAGGGGCTATAACTGAGGGGAGGAGGGTTTGAAACCGTTGGGTGAGGGCTTTTGTCATGATTTTATAGTCCACTGGGAGGAGATTGATGGGGCGCCAGTTCCGGAGGTCCTTGAGGTCCCCTTTCTTGGGGATCAGTGTGACCGTACTCTGTCTCATTGACTCTCCAAGCCTCCCTTCCCTGTAGACGGCTTTGAAGACCTCCGCCAAGTCCTCCTTGAGGAGATCCCAGAGAGTCTTGTAGAACTCTGCTGGGATCCCATCCGGTCCAGGGGCCTTGTGTGTATTCAAGGAGTGCACGGCCCGGGTGAGCTCCTCCGTGGTCAGCTCTGGGTTCTCACTCTCACCACCCTCGGGGACCCGGTCCAGACCATCCAGGAAGGTGGCCATGAGAGTCTCGTCGGTTGTCTTGATGTTGTAGAGACTCTCGTAGAACTCTCTTGCCACCCCCGGGATGTTGCCTCTGTCTGACACGGTGTCCCCATTGGTGTCGTATAGGGACAGGATAGGCTTGTGTTTTGACCGTGCCTTGCGGAAGAAGTGGCGTGTGCATTTCTCCTCCTCCTCCAGGCCCTGGAGTTTTTCCCTGAACTGTTTCTTTTGTTGTTGCTCCCGGTAGAGGGTGGCAAGGTGTTGTTTGAAACTGATAAGAACAGATACACTTGATCTTAGCCAAAAGGCCGAGAAGCGATACCCGCGATGGTTTCGAGGGAGGGTAGTCATTCTCTGGCACGTCAATGTAGGTCACGGTTTAACCACAACAATAGTTTCTATAGGCATTCCACTATATAATAATAATGGTATTAGTGGAAAAGTGTTTTAACAATAATAATGTAGTGCCAATGTACAAAACATCCCAAAAATACGACTTTTCACTGTTCCAACCGGGAAATTCAATACGTCCCATGGTCACGTGGTAACCCGTCTCCAATCGTAGCGAAAGAAAGCATTTGTTAACCAAAATTACATTAACCGCAAACTGGAAATAATAACCAACCGGTTACATGTAGCAAAACGTAATGCGATTATTATGTGACGTTTTTTGTATTTAAGAAAGCACATTTTAACGATATTTCCTTTTAACGATCAGTTTCTATGGACCTCTTTGAATTAAAAGAAAAGGACAAAGAAGAATATGCCTGTAAGCAATGCGTTTGTATTTTTAAAATATAACTGGTCTTTCCTCTCATTCTGTGCTACTTGTTCCTGTTTAAAGTTGTTCATGTGCTTTGATCTTTGTTTGAAAAGCCACTGATGACTCTACAATGATAGACTCTCCTCTGCAGTCATCAACACCTGGTACTATGACTATTTTTCTATATAATCTCAATTCAGTTCATGTAGTGTGTTGCCGATTTGTCTTCCCAGCCTCATAGTCATAGAGTAGAGCGTAAGGACAATAGAATGGGTTAAATAACGGTTTTAATGCATTTGAGATAAGTAGAAAATATGTTTAGACACATGCAGACCGCATTTATCTGGGTTAAAGGACAGCGACGTATAGACGCAATTTAAACCACCACTTCCGCATGAATAACTATGCTAGACTACATGGAATCTCAGACTAAATGACGGTCTGGTACATATTTTGACAATCTACAGGCGTTTAGGGTATTCATTTAAACTCAACGTGCTGCTAGACTAAAACAGGTTTAGACACAGACCGCATTTATCTGGGTTAAAGGACAGCGACGTATAGACGCAATTTAAACCACCACTTCCGCATGAATAACTATGCTAGACTACATGGAATCTCATACTACATGACGTCTGGGACGTATTCTGACAGTTTAGAGGGGTTTAATAACGGTTTTCATGCATTAAAGATAAGTAGAAAATATAGCCGTAATATAGCTGGTCTATATTGGTTTATATTGTAGACGCGAGGTTGAAAAGACGTCTATTGCTCACTGGGTAGGCTCAGTCTCGCTCTGGCTCTGGCCCCTAAATTCTTAGAGTATGAGGCTTCAGGAACAACGGCCTCTGACAGCCGATCTCGGCGCAAGTCTAAATCAAGGCCAGAATCTCATAAGCCCTGTCCGGACGGCATATAAATTACCTGAGGACCTCGGTAATATATGTTTTACCTGGGGTAATTCGGTAATTTTTATCCCGTCCGGACCGACCATGTCAGTGATTTACTCCGGGGACCCCAGTAATTATTCCGGCTGGAATTACCTACTGTGTTTCAGCAAACCCTGAGGTCCTCAGGTAATTTTATTACCGTCCGGATCGACATGTCAGTATTGCATGATTTCGCGCGCGATATTAACACTAGCATTTCCCGTTTTGACCGGGGTAGCTCTGTGCAAACAATGGATGTGGATGACATTATTAACTCCCTTGAATCTCCACTATCGGATAACCAAACCACCTAAAAGGTTAATCGACGACGACGATGTAAGTGACGATGGACTGATTTCTTCTTCTGAACCAGTTCTAGCGAATTTACCTAACATTAGCTTGTAAACTGTGCAGTTTGTATGGTCTGGATCTAGCACTCTATAAATCACGGTGTCTACACAGGGATGAAGTTAGGGGTGGGAATCGCAAGGTAACTGACGTATTGATAACCGTACAATATTACCCCCTGATAATCTATACATTGTAAGAGAAAATTCATCAACGATACATCCTAATATCTGTTAACTGATATTTCATAACGTGGTTCCAGTGTTAGCAGCATTCGGCAGAAACCTTCGTTTTCCACACCCCTGTACAGGGGAATAAGGTCCTTGAATGAATGAATGAATGAATGAGCCCTCGGGGAGTTAAAGTTTGTTTTGAAATATAATCGTTCAAGACTTTAGATCAGTGGCGGCTGGTGATAAAAATGTTGGGTGGGGCACAGGTTATGGGGGCATGCTCCACGGGGAAGAATATCAACTTTAAAATCTGGATTTACAGTCGATTTTAGCATGAGAATATATATATAACTTAATTATTTTTATATATAACTTATTAAAGGGCAAACTGCAAACACAACAAAAGTATAATGCACAACAACTGACAAATCAACTAGAATAGTATTTGTTAGCAGAGTAGACCTAATGTTAACAGAATGGACTTATACCCTTTGTCTATCTGTGCAGCGGTAAGGTGAATAATTAATTCTAGCAGTACTGTCCAGACAGTTGTCTTGTTTAGCCATTCAACTAGGCATTATTTATTCAATGGAGAAAGACATGGAACACAATGCAATTGTGATAATAAATGTGTTCTTTGTTACTTCTTTAATTAAATTAAAG
This sequence comes from Nansenia antarctica, assembly GCF_963989245.1. Lineage (NCBI taxonomy): Eukaryota > Metazoa > Chordata > Actinopteri > Argentiniformes > Microstomatidae > Nansenia > Nansenia antarctica. Next base: position 37,765,752 of record NC_137689.1, on the reverse strand, counting down.
TGTACCTTTCTATTATCATACAATATTTCCTTGAACATGTAAACTCTATAATCATACAGTTGTCTTTCTATTAGTTGTCTCTGTCATACTGAACTGTTTGTTATCATCCTGAACTATCTCTGTTGCTCACCTCACCTCAGTTCTGTCTCTATTGCTCTCCTCTCTTGTTGTCTGTCTCTCTGTTGCTCTCCTCTCCTGTTGTCTGTCTCTCTGTTGCTCTCCTCTCCTGTTGTCTGTCTCTCTGTTACTCTCCTCTCCTGTTGTCTGTCTCTCTGTTGCTCTCCTCTCCTGTTGTCTGTCTCTCTGTTGCTCTCCTCTCCTGTTGTCTGTCCGAATATCGGTTGTTAAGTCACGACGTGTTTCCGGGTCCAAAGTTGGCTGAGGCGCTGTCTTCGAAATGCCGCAATAATAATAATAATTAATTATATTTATATAGCGCTTTTCCGAGGCTCAAATACCCTGACAATATGGGGAAAACGGGAACGTGCTGTGTCCCTTGTTGTATGAATAGATCCGAGTCTAAAAAACTATTAAACTGTCATTCTACCGCTGTAGTACACTGGTACTCTGGTGCGGAGAATTTCTGGTTTGGAGCCGGAAATTGCAAAACGTCACGTTTGACGTCAGACTTAACAACCGGATATTCAGTGCTCTCAAGTCTCACGCATTTTTAAATTTTTACTACCTATTCTGTTCCCACTGCGCGTAACCAGGGTGCAACTTCAACAGATTGCGAACACACACTGACACATCAATGAATCCTCAGACGCTGGAGTAAAGTTTAGTTCTTTACTAAATCTTCAGAAACATGAGTGGTCGTTTGGTTATTTTGTAAAACTGTAAATAAACATAAGAGTACAATTACTGTAATGCTCAAAACTATACTGTTACACTTTCAACATCAACAGTATGTAGCCAACATATAATATCAATATAGCAATACAAATACAGCTCCAAAATATTTATACTTAAATAATATAAGCTATGTATTTATAAACATATACATTATACATTGTAGTTAAGCAAGAAAATAAAAGGCAAACTTACAAGCAAAGCCTTTTCCAGGGCAAGAATGTAAACAATGAGATTTTCCGGAGCTCTTTCTCTCAGCTAGCTGCTGCTATGAGTTACTATCACGTCTGAACAGTGTGCTCACGTCATGTGACTAAACAAAACCGATATCCAATGAATAAAGGCAGTAACGAATGTAATGTCATAAAATGTCCACTAGATGTCTCCAAAATGAAAACCTAAGAAACCATGACACTACCCCTAGTGGTAGTGGCCCTAGGCTGCAGCCTAGGTAAGCCTATAATCTGCGCATGCACGGGGCGCATTTTTTGTGCCCCGGCCGGGAAATAGGAGACAGCCAATTGGAGCGCTGCTACAGCTCACGTGTAAGCCAAAAGTATTTGGCCTGCCATAGACTTGCATTCGGCCGGCGCCCCGACTCCTCCCCTATGTATTTTCACAGTGAATTTTACACACACACAGATGTGTAAGTGGGGCTGCGTTGGAAGGTGGGGGCGGCGCCCTAGCGCCCTCTATTGGCCAGCCGCCACTGCTTTAGATGTATCTGTTTTTCCCCGCTTTGCGCCATTTCAGCCATGCATCTTCTTAATTTTAATAACATCAAAACATTCTGATAGAACATCGACATGCTAGAAACACATAACTACACATAATTAGATGCTCACACAGCCCCAAACGCGAACACATCCCAAAACGAAAGTATTTACAAATTATGAGTATTTCGTGATCGTTAAACTGCTGTTTATTATATCGAGTGGGTACTTTAAAACGTAAAGTTTCGTGTTGAAAAAAAACGAGTCTGCGAGTGGTGTCGGCTGCGTTCGTAAATTCGCTCTGGAAATCTGATCAGCAGTCATGGAATGCCTCTTGTCCAATCAAATGACTTGTTGTTGCTACACGTGCGTTGTGTTGTGGGTCTGACAAAATATCCGACGGAAACAGCTTCTTCTTCTGTGACGTTAAATGGCAGCTTGCACGCGAAACGCAAACATGCATGGATATGTTTTATTCCATCCGGATCGGTCATTAAAATCACTGGGGTCCTAGGGTAAAACAAATATTACCGAGGTCCTCAGGTAATTTATATGCCGTCCGGACATAGAGGCTTGTTGTGGCATGATTGGAGCTAGATTTGTTATTTTAACTTCATTTATTTACTTATTTTTGTTTTAACATTTTTAACCCTTGTTAACATTGTGAATGTATTTCTGCTACAACCAATTTGTATACAATGTTTGTATTTTTTATTTTTATTGTGAATGACTATGTTTGTCGATATTGAATCATTATGATTTATTGTTTGACTAAAACCCCTTGCTTGACTAAATAAAAATGATTGTAATGATACATGAACTCTGATAATTTATTTGACCAACATTTTATTGACTTGCACAATCTTACACAATTGTCTGAACATGTTGAACACAACTAAACACATTATGAACACACACACACGGTTGCAACTTTTTCACAAAACGTGTTACCATTGTGTCATTTTTAAACAGATTAGAAGAATATTTAGATATCAACATATCATAGGTGATGCCTCTACACATGTGATTTAAGAAGTAGATACAGTGTTCACCACATGTGACCGATGTGACATCCTGAACTTGTTTGTCTGAGAAATGTATCTCGTCACATGACATGTTTAAAAAGTCATAAATCGATTTAGGAAATCTTGAATGATTTGGAGCATTTCCAAAACTGTCAAAAAAACACCCAACTCTCTCCAATGATATATAAACTGCCAGCCAATGCTCTCCAGGCTGGTCAGAGGGGTGTGTGTTAATTATCATAGCACTAGGTCTTATTTGTAGAGGTTGCTGGGGCAGTTTATCACAAGCCAAAACACCTAAAAAATGGGTGTTTGCTGATATTGTATCCATGATGGCTGTTAGTTCCACAGTATTCATGATGCTTAATAGTAATCAACTAAAACCTGTCTGCGATGGGACACTTCAATCATACTATCATATACCGCATAAATTATTAGATTGATGGTATTAGGCAGCGGGTTCCTGAAACGTATCTCCAGGCGTATGTTACCACTCTTGATCAATGATAGATGCTGACTATTATCCTCGTCAGGTGTCAGATTAAATGCATAAAGAGTGTACCCTCTCAGGAAATCGTTTCGATCAATGGCCATAGCACTGTTCTTTAAATGTCTCCCTGTTGATAACACCAGTTGATAGAATTCACGAGTCACGCAACCATTAGGGAAGTCCGGTTGTAATGGTTTGGTGGGGAACTGGACACCGTCAACATATATTGCCAGATATTCTAGATTATAATTCTTAAAATTGAATGGGTTCTTGCCATAGTCGCCCGTAAAAGAGTCATTATCAACCATCGCTACCACCACAGACTTGGGTAGGGTTCCTAGAAACAGATTTTCATGGTTTGACACTCTTGAGCCCGCTGGAATGGAAAAATTCTTAAGGGTGACACGGTCCAGGGGGTATTTGGCAGTGTTCGTTAGCAGTGTCTGTGCATGTCCTAAGCGTACGGCCGGTGACAATGAAACTTTCTTGACAAATAAGGACGCAGAGACAAGATTCACTTTGTACAACTCATTGTCCGCAGCATCACGCATCAGACAGAATGCATCCTTTGCTCTAGTCATACGGATTTTAATATCAACACCGTTCAGCATTAACTTTTCCTGAAAAAACATGTCACTGTGTATGGGGGCCATGAGCTCCACCGTGCCACTCAGAGCTGTGTATCTCTGTCTGGCTGTTAAACCATCATTAGCCCCGTCTACAGCGTTTAACACATCCATGTGTCCAGCTGTATCCTTGTAAAAAAGCCCTGTAGAGAATGATGACTTTAATGTCTCCATGTCGTAATTTAGCAAGCATTCTATAAGACAGCGGTATGGATACGTGTTGCTGCTCTGTGAAATTAGTCGATCGCCTAGTGATATGTCAACCTGTGAAAATATTGTAGCTCCAGGATAGTTGATCAGTCCTACTTTAGCATTAGCACCGATGGCGGTCCCATCTGCTTTAACAATTTGCAGTCGTGTAAACAGCATAGTGTTGTTTAAATCAATGTAATCGCCGCCTGATCCAGCTATATAAAACTCCAATGGCCCTGTGGGAGTTATCGCCGATATAGGTGGAATTTCAACATATGTCGATTTCTCTATAGCTGTCTGTGTTAACGGTATCGTAAAAAGATCTAATTCGGATTTGATGCACTCCCCACTTAGACTATGTAGCAACGCCATCTTTAGAATATGTAGTTTGCTCCTCCGTGGAGTGTTCTGACCTGTCGCCTGTGTTTACTTTTAACAACTGCCCTCACACTCCTTGTAACAGCCTTTTTCCTCTTCTTTGGACGGGAACCTGGAGGCCCTTGCGGCACCGCCCTGCGCTTGGCTGCTCTCTTACGCTTCATCACAACTAAACCCGAACCATCCTGTCTACCCCCTGCTTTGGACATTACTTTTGCGATCACGTCTGACGCTATACTCTTTGCAGCATTCTTGAGGTGTGGTTTGGCTATGTTGAACCCCTGTTTGAATAACGGAGCTGCGAATCTAAATAAACCTCGAAATATACCCCCTAAACCAGCTCCATGCATCACAACACTCCCTGAAAACCCCGGTATACCATTACCAGCCTGTGCTTTGTAATAATCTATGTACCGGTTGGGGCTAGGGTCGAAATTGCTGTAAAGGGCCATGGTGTAGCAGTAGTGGCGCTAGTCTTTTAGACGTCTTACACTCTAGCCTTCACTCTTCTGAAATGAAGCTTTGCAACAGATTTACCGTATTTAAAAGGCACACACGCGTTCTGATCTGTCTTGACCTCTATAACGATATCTGTGATGTGTCCTTTTGTTACAGGCACATAGTGGGCCCTGTCGTAGGTGATTGTAACAATCTCTTGATCCTTTCCTGTCATATGTACACATCTCAATAACTGGACGTAGTGATCCCCAACGATTTGGTGATTAATTATATCCGTGTAAACATATAGAGTGTAGAATCCTCCATAAATATCTGCAGGGCGGTGTGCATATATCTTGGTCTGGTTCAAATCTAAAACTTCTTCAGCCAATACATTCTTACCCATAGACCCTCTAGTCGAATCCAACACTCCATATTCCCCATCATTAATACCATCCGTGTATAATCCTAGTATTAGAGCTAATCTCCCTCTGAATTTTATAGTGTATAAATCCTCCACAATCATGAACACCTTGTGTTTTATGGAGCAATAACCGAATATGATGTTGTGTGGTTCTAACACTCTGTCAATCTCTGCTACAAGCTCTGACATCTTTGAGTAGAAACCTTCACGTATCTGTAACTTCAGTCGCAATGACCTGTTATCTGTTAACTCTAAAAAAGTGTCTTCAACTGTAAATGTCTGCCATGTTCTAGGGTATTGGAATTCTATTAATCCCACTTGCCATTCGTCTTTTAGTATTAAAGGTTTAGAAATATGTGTCCTATAGTTCGAAATCTTGTTTTCGGGATATACCTTCTGAGAGGCATTGCAAGGTAATGTCATGTAAAACTCTTCACTCTCAGCCATGACTCTACAGAACACCTTCACACACTATGGGCCCTATTATGCACTTCTTAACTTGCCGTCTTAAGTGTTAATTAAGACGCACCGCCAGGTTAAGACCTACCCCCACCCTTATTATGCGCTTCATACGCGCTACTGCTATTATGCAGGTGTCGATAGGCGCCCACACATAAGACGTAAAACTCCCGTGCATATATTGTAAGAATGTAATAGTTTGTGTAGGCTTGTGTAATGAATAAGTGTCCTCCCCACATAACCACTCTGTTGCTTCATCACTCTTTAAAACCGATCCTGTAGCTTCACGGACACCACGTTTTAATCGAGATTCTCCCCCAAAACACCCCGTAGAAGCAGGGTCGTAATATGTATCCTTCATACTGGTCCCCATGGTCTGTATGTACATCTATCACAACTCAGCACACTTAATGAAAAGAGTTGTGTTTTGTCCCAATGTTTTTATTTCAACCGAGAGCATAGCCACACTTATTTACAATCACACTGCATCTAGGAACTGTAGAAAAAACACACAAGTTGCGATGTCGTCGTTAACCAAGAACCCAGCTAGATCGTCGACGACCTCTGTGACATTGACACATTCATTTTTAGACAGTCTTAACACACAAACATCTGTCACATAGGTACAAAGCCCCACAATACGCCCCACATTGTTACATTTGCCATAAGATTTTAACAATTTTGTAACTAGCAAACCACAAGGTGTTGATGAGTCACAAAGCTCCACCATCCGCTCCCACTCGTCACATTTTCCTCTAATTTCAGCCATGGTTTTTTAAAGTTTAGAAAGTCTCTTTCTAACAACAATATTCGTTGGATCATCTGTGATGACACAGTATAGCAACATTGATAAATCAAACTTCATGCTCAGCGCATCATAGGTCTTCAGATAGCTCATTAAACAACCGCCCATTGTGTCTGTCAGATGTTATCTCTCCAGAGGTCTAATGCGTCTCTGACGCTTTTATCACAGTCTGGCTTAATAAGACATTCGCACATCTGGTGCAATTGCGCACATATGAATTTCACTAACTCCAGCTCAAATAGTATGGACTCCACAACTCCACGTACCACTAGGGGGTCGACATGCAAATCGTGCGCTTTCAGGACATGTTGCAGAACGCTGTCCATCGAGCCATCCTCATTCGATCGGTGTAGGCCTAAACGATCTCGTATGTATCCAATGTTCATCTCGTAATAGTACGCACATGGTTCATATAAACAGGCATGATGTTTCTGGCTGGGGTGGTTAATTTCACAACCATAACAGTTTTTTGCTACTTTTGCTCCAACGATATTCTCCAATATACGACAAACAGTAGCCTTGATAAGTCTGTACCCCAGAGCTGTCACTATGCTGGAGAGCTTCGGACCTCCCGAGAGATCGATCAGCATCTCCCACTCGGCTCCCGTGGCGAAGTCGTCCATGATCACTGGTTGCGGCTCTAAACTCTCTTTAGAGCTTGCAGGGTTGGAGTACAAACAAGCCGTTCGATCCGCTGGCTTCACCCACACTGGATTCTTCAGTTATAAAATGTTCTGGAACTCCACAATCGACGTCCATAGCACACTCATCGAAAAGTGCAAACAGTCCATTCGATCCTCTGGCTTCACCCACACCGGATTCTTTAGTTATAAAACGTTCTGGAACTTCACAACCGTCGTCCACCTCACACTCTTCGAAATAATGCTCTAAATGCTCAGGGACAGTCCTTACAGATAACGTCCTATAAAGCTTACTCATTGTTGCGCCTCTGACCTTTAACTGATAGACACAGCTAGGCTATTTAAACACATTAAGTAGTGACAATTTAACTGATAGACACAGCTAGGCTAATTAAACACATTTCAACCCTTGCTAGTCAACTCCTCCTAAACACCTAGGTCAACATTCGTTTGGACCAGCCCTCATATTCACACCTGCGCCAAAGGGGGGTGTGTTCTGAACAAATGGCGGGGGGAAATAAACCCTCAACGGGGGCAAATAAACCCCCCTTCTGTAAAAGATCAATACCCTTTGATTTATGACCCCCCCCCCATAAAAGATCAACGGAAATCGAGATCAAAGAAAGGTGCCGAGTATAACTACTAATATAGACATACAATTGTAGCCGTGGGAGCAGTGTGCAAAATGTGAACAAAAAGTTCAAAAACGTTTTCTGCTCACTCTGTTCTCAAAGTTCCCTCCACAAAAAGTATGTGTCTGTGTGTGTGTGTGTGAGTGTGTGTATGTGTGTGTGTGTTTTGGTCACCACCCTGCCCCCCCCGGCGAAACCCGCGTGTCTTTACGTCACCCAGAGGCCGAGCTGTGGCGTTTTCAATATTGCCCAATTCATTGTCTATGGACTTTTTTGGCCGCTTAACGGGGCATTGTGGGTAAACCGTATGCCGTAACCTTCCGCCGGAAAGTAGCAACGCGAGTTGGAACGAGCCGCACGTTTTGACACCTCTCATGTCTACCTAGTGCCAAAACTGTGGGACGAGAAGCCGGGGCAGGGCTGCCAAGTCTCACGCAATCACCGTGAGACTCACGCATTTCAACCAGTTCTCACGCTCTCACGCCGCAACTCTATTTCTCACGGCGAGAAATAACAATTTGTTTTACGGGACTTTTATTTTAGAAATTCCTTGAAAGAAAGCTACTGGACATGAGTTTCGTGACGCCCTCTTTCTGCACTCGCGTTATTATGCTTGCGCGTGCGCAGTCGGAGCGGTAGACGAGCGTTGTGTTCTGTGATCTGTGATCACGCGAGCTGCAGCATGAAGCGGACGGCCAAAACAGTAGATGTTTCAGACCAGACGGATTTTCTTGTGCTTTTTATGTCATGTTTAGTTGTAAAAACTACCTCAAATCAGCACTTCTGATTTTGAATCATCATTGCATTTTGTCTGTTTAAAGATGTCATCGAAGCAGAAAGCAGGGAGCAGTAAGCAGGCAGACCTGCTTTCAATGTGGGCAGCGAAGGGTCAGCCCCCTTCCAAAAAGGTTGCCAGGTCAGAGGAGACAGAGGAATGGGACTGATGTGATGGGAGATACTTAAAGAAGGGTATTGAAGTTAGCTATTGTGGTTGTTGATGATTGTAAATGAACTCTGTAAACGAACTCTTGTAAACAAACAAAAATATTTTTTATTTTAAACTTACCTGTTCTAAAGTAATTGATAGTTGTATTGTTATTGTGTCTCTGGCAGGAGAAAAGCTGAATATCGGCTTTACTACTCGAGCTACGCTCAACAGGCTCCTTGATGCAGGAGACATTACACCGCAGCAAGTGGAGAGGTTCCAACAGGCAGCACTGGCATTTCTTTTGAGGGCTGTGGAGTATGCCATGGAGAAACTACCCCTGCGAGAGCCCCTGCTCAAACATGCCATGTTTGTTGAAGTCCAGCAGAGGACAGAGTGTGGTGTGGAAGATGCCGTGTACTTTGTTGACAGGTTAGGGTTGACAAGTTCTGATAATTTTGAATAGATTGTTAAGTTTGATAATCACATCTGAAAAACAAACCCTGCTGTTCCAGCTGCTGTAACTATATCTGACCAGTGCACATTGTGTTCTTTTTAGATTTGCTGAACTTCTCCCGTACCACGGACCTCAAGAGCATGACAAACTCAGCGAGGAGTTTCTGGATTACCAGTTCATGGACATTCCCATGCCACCAGACCCAGCCACATTCGACGTTGAGAGCTTTTGGGGGAACATGGCATCAGAGAAGAATAAGGTAATAATTATTCTGCACCCTTTGACATACTACACATTGACTTAATCAACTTGCTGCATAAGAAAATCCTTGAGTAATAAGGCTTCCTATGTAAATTTTTCTAAGGTGAACGGGATGAGCAGATTTGCGAGGCTCTCTCATATTGCCAAATTGGTTTTGGTACTTCCGCATTCAAATGCTGATGCAGAACGAGTGTTCTCCGTGGTGGGGCTGAACAAAACCAAAACCCGTAACAGTCTGGCCTTGATGGAACCCTTTCATCCATCATGACGGTGAAGATGGCTGGCCTCGAGCCAGAATGTTTCAAGTGGGAGCCCCCTACCTCTGTTATTAAGGCATCAAAATCTGCCACAAACACCTACAACACAGAGTTATGAACACCGCTTGTAAGGGTTGGGGTTGTTGTACTGCATAAGATGTTGGAACTTTATAGGTCACATGGTTGATTGACAGTTAAAAGAGTGATTAATATGTTACATGGTTGATTGACAATTAAAAGAGTGATTAATATGTTACATGGTTGATTGACAGTTAAAAGAGTTATTCTGATGTTACATGATTTATTTATTTATAGATAGATGATAATAAATATAATATATTTTTATTACCGTCTGAATTTGTCTTGTTTTATAACATTTTTCAATTGTTTTCATTTCTTGTGCTGGTTTATTATGATGTAAAATTGTAGGAAACTAGCAATAATAATAATAATAATAATAATAATAATAATAATAATAATAATAATTGGGTGGGAGAGAGGGGCCGCTGCTGCCAAACGTGCTCAGTTTTGCGTCGCTCCACCGGCAAAAAATCTCACTCCAAAGTTTGGGTGAAACTTGGCAGCCCTGAGCCGGGGCAAATTTAGCTATAATAATAATAAAATATATGTACAAGAACAGTAAGTGCTGCTTGCTACTGCAAGCACACTTAATAATAATATATACAATGAAATTGGAAAACCAACCACACTTACTAAAACAATATTCGCTCATTCACTGAAACAATGTTATTATTTTACACAATTCGTCTGCAGACAAACCTTCTGCTTTGTTCTTGGGTAAGTTTTAATAAGGTACATGTGTTGTTTACTAGGCTAGCGTAACCTAGCCTAACATGTTTGGATAGCCAGACAGTTATTTGTTTTGTGAGTAAGGTAGATAGCGCCTTTGTTTGCATCAGCTATCAAACCACTGAAACTGTGTGTTCACCACAACTATGACTCCCCTATACTTTGAATTCTACGAAACTAATGTTAAAGATGTTGGGAGGAAGAAATAGGTTGCCAAAGACATAATGAATATTTAACATAATGAATAATGAATATTTAACATAATGAATAAATACATTTGTTGCAGACCTACTAAATACTGTACAGTATGTTCCATGCACCAGTTTAGTATGTGTGTGTGTGTGTGTGTGTGTGTGTGTGTGTGTGTGTGTGTGTGTGTGTGTGTGTGCGTGTGTGTGTGTGTGTGTGTGTGTGTGTGTGTGTGTGTGTGTGTGTGTGTATTGGGGGTAGGACAGCATTCATCAATCAGATTAGCACCTCTTAGCACCTATTAACAACAGTTTTTTTCAGGATCAGCAAAAACCTTCTGCAATCAATTGCCCAGTCCTACAAGGAGTATGGTGCAGTACCACACCTGAGGAAGAAACGAGAGCGAAAGAACAAACATTTCCTCAACACTGAGGACATCAAAAGAGTGGTGGCGTTCATCATGAACTTTGCCGAAGACCACGCCATTGTCCTCCCTGGCAGGCACCCTGGTCACAGAGACTTGAGTGCAAAGTTGCTGCCAACTAATGTCACCAAAGCTACAGCATCTTGACCTTGTTGCGAAGGAGGGTTCTGATTTTTTATGTATCTAATCTCTCCTTCTCTCTCAGGTGCACTTTCCAACTGACCCTCATCAGCCTGGGCCCATGTATTTTTGACTCCACGCAAGTGTGGCCTTTTTGGTGTCTCGTGTGAAGGCATGCCTAAGCAAGTAAATTACATAATTGATGAAGGGATGTCATCAAGTAAAGGCAGCAATGCCGTCATCAATTACATCAATAATTTTTTCAATAACTACGGAGTGGGAGAAACAAACATCGATCTTCATTGTGATAACTGCAGTGGGCAAAATAAGAACAATTACTGTATGTGCTATGGTACTGTGCCTGGCGTACTATTCACAAGCTTCCCCTGAAGCTGGGCCTCCACTTCCTGATTGCAGGCCACATGAAGTTTGGCCCTGACTGGTGCTTTGGACCGGTCAAGCAGTGCTTTTGAAAGAGGACACACTGTCAGACATTGCCAGGGTTGTGAGAGACAGCTCTCCTGTAAAGCAAGTGAACATCCCCCAGCTTGTAGGACTGGAGGATGGCACAGTGTGTGTTGAAAGCTACGACTGGCATAAGCATCTCCGTGGCTACTTCCGAGTGCTCCCAAATATTAGAGTTACCAGCACTTCAGGTGTTTTATGAACATAGTAGTTTTTCGTAAAAAAATGTGTTTTGGTAACAATGGACAATCATTTAAAATGTACTGTCTTGCTTCTATTTCATTACAGCTTTGATGCCCAAAGATCTGGTGTAGTTGTAGCCTCTGAACATTGTGATGCCGAAGCCATCGAGTTTCAGCTTCTGCACTACGCTGATGTCCATCCCCCCATAGATGGTCTTCCTGTGCAAGCCCCACCTGGACTGGACATGGCCAGGCAGAAGTATCTCTTTGAGAAGATCAGAGAATTCTGTTCAGATGAGGCACGAAACATCACATGCCCTCCACCAGAGTCCCATTAGATGCATACACATTATTATTGTTTACTATTCTATTATGCTAGGCTGTTCATTGATTTCAGCTCAGCTTTCAACACCATCATCCCCTCCAAGTTCGTCTCCAAACTCAGAGACCTTGGTTTCAGCACCTCCCTCTGCAACTGGATCCTAGACTTCCTGACCAACAGATCCCAGCTCATCAAGTTGGACAACCACTCCACCTCCACCCTGACCCTGAACACCGGCGTGCCTCAAGGCTGCGTGCTGAGTCCCCTCCTCTACTCCCTCTTCACCGACAACTGCATGCCGATGCATGGCTCTAACTCCATCATCAAGTTTGCAGATGGCACCATGGTTGTAGGCCTGATATGTAACAACGATGAGACGACCTACAGGGAGGAGGTTGAACATCTGGTGGCGTGGTGCGCTGACAACAACCTAGCCCTCAACACCAAAGAGATCATTGTGGACTTCAGAAAACCTGGGCACTTTGAGTTGCATTTCATGTACGAAAGGCACTATATAAATAAAGCTTTACTTACTTACTGACATTTGTGGTTAGATTTTAAACTGCATTTAAAATGAAGTTGAATTCAATGTAATCTAATTATCATATTGCTCAATTGTATCTTGTCTTATTGTTTCCTGTTCCCTGGGTGAGGATGGGGCACTGATAGCTGTGAGTGGCACCTGGACCAGTACCAGGACCTGCACCAGGCTGTACCAGGATCTGTGCCCCGCTCTGGACCATGAATTGTCCGGCAGTTCCGACGACGAGGAAATTACTTTATTGACTTGTGGACAGTGTGTACACTGATAAGCAAACTGGAGGTAGTCGCTCTATGAGTAGAGGGCTGCAAGGGAATTTTGTGGTTTTAATGTCCATCTTAGTTGTTGATCTTCTTTGCTCTCTGTGAAGCGCATTGGGTCACATTTTGTGAGAAATGCGCTATACAAAGAACATTTTATTTGATTTGATTTAAAATATATAAATATTGCCATGTAGTTTTTTCTTGCTGCTGCAATGTCGACTGGAACTGAAGCCATAACAATGTTACTCTCTTGTACTTGTATAATAGATGTAATAAACTTTTGGAACACATGGCAATACAAAAATCATGAATCTTGAATTATTATTATTATTCAGCAATTTAAACATGTCAGCCCTGCAAGTTTGTTTCCTGAGGGTTAGCTGACAACCCCACTGACAGATGAGGGGTAGTGTAATGGGGGAGTGGTTGTCTTGAGGGAGTGGTTGTCTTGAGGGAGTGGTTGTCTTGAGGGACTGGTTGTCTTGAGGGTGTGGTTGTCTTGAGGGGCTGGTTAGGGTGGAGTTAACCAGCTATTGTTCCCACCCATTACCTCTGTGAAAAAACTCTCTGAAGACTTTGATCCTGGTTGTCTCAAAACAGTGATTTGGAGGGGATCAGCATTCAAATATCCATAACTTCTTCAACTTGTTCAAAAATGATTTTGCCCTACTTGCGGACTTTTTAACCATGCCCTGTCACATATGATAAAAACTGGTATCTAAAGGGTTAATTTTGTGATTAATTAAATCATTATATAAATTAAACAAGAACCCCTTTGTGAAAATAATGGAGGGGAAAAAATAAAGAAAAATATTTATGTTTCATAATTTTATTATATACAAATTTTGTATGTTAACATTCCCAACGTAACTTTTTTTAACAGGGCATGAAGTGCAAATTGAAACTGTTAACAAAATATGAAAATATATTTAAAATAATACATCTGCCTACTCTCCCCTATCTCATAGAAGTTTCCAAAGATTTTCATAATCATGCTTTTTAATAAAAAATGTTTGGGCTCTTGCTTTCAGATCGTTAGCTAAGCAATGGCTTTGAAGCCACAACTTGACACATACATATGGTCTGAAGTGTTTCAATGGAGGACCAACACACTTGATGAAAAGCAAGGCTGACATGTTTTTTTTTTATCTCTAGGGAGCTTCTAGTTGTGGTTAAAATGTTCCTCTAGGCCTAGGGTACATGACGACAAAACGACAACGAAACGCAATTTCTGGCCACACAAGCGTTTTCTCACTCGTTGTGCAAAAGAATCTCCGGCCACATGGAACCGCGTATTCAGGTATTGTCAACTCCCTATCAATCTCCTCTCCACTTACATTACGTCTGCATCCAAGATATGGCATGTAGCCTATTCGTTACTAATCTGTGTAAATTTAGGTTGTATAAAAAGAGCTGATGCATAATAAACTTTATGATAATTGTTGAAGTGCCTCTTGCTAAGATGTTTCTAAGACGACAAATAATATCACAGCACTGGTTTATCAAGTGTAGGCTATTTATAGCACAAGACTTGCTGAATGATTGGGTCGCACGAAATGCGCACATACATCAATTAATCAAACGTTACCCTATTGGATCAGTGAGGTTGAGGAGTGGAGACTTTGGCAGTTAGAAATTAAACTGGGGGCTTCCGGTTACGATGTGAAAGGAGGTAGACGCGTGGAGAGTGGCTCCCAGTATTTAATCTTTTAAATCTCAACTATCGTGATCCCTTAAACATATTTTTAAGAAAAACAATTAGAAAAAGTTCAGTTGTACAACTTGTCTCGAGGATATGCCCAACAAACGCACCAAAAGGGGCACACGATCATCTACACCTCAACAGCTAACAGAAGACGCTAGCGAAGTAGCTAATATGGCGGCCGAAGCCTCAGCGAACCTGCCTACCGACCTACAAAATCTCCGCTTAATGCTAGTCACAGACATGAAGGACATGATTAAGGGATTGATTGAAAGCGCCCTCTCTCCAATCAAGGAGTCTTTAGATGCTGTGCAATCAACCACCCTTGACCATGGTAAACGCATTGCTGAATTAGAAAGGGCGCTCAACGGATACAGGGACACAACTATAGCCCTGAAAAAGACCTGTGAACGACTTAGCTCCGAGAATGAAGCTCTCGCTAGCCGCGCGGAGGACATTGAAAATCGGTCCCGCAGGTGCAACCTACGAGTCATCAATATCCCAGAGAGCGCGGAGGGAACGGACACTGTTAAGTTCATGGCTGAGTTCTTTACAGAGGTCTGCAAAGATGTCTATCCAACTCCCCCCGTGCTGGACCGTGCACATCGGATTGGCCAAGTACGCCCTGGACCCACTGGACAACCCAGAGTGATGATTGTCCGTTTCCATTACTACCAGGACAAAGCCCGGGCTCTGAGATGCGATTGTAATCAGCTCGTATGGCGTGGACGTAAAGTACCATTCTTCCCAGACTACAGCATCAACACATCCAAGCAGCGTGCATCATTCGCCCGAGTGAAATCACTGCTCTACGAGAAGAAGGTCAAGTTCCGTCTAATTTATCCTGCTCTTCTAAAAGTGGACTTCAAGGACAAAATCTACGACTTCAAGACTGCCCCAGAAGCACAACGGTTTTATAACCAACGCGTTGCTGGAGCGGATGGTGGCGGGGATGCTGACTATAGTATATGGCCATATGCGGTGAGCATAAGCTATTCTGTAGCTGACACACCAAGAGGAAACGATTACCTTCATGATTGCTAGTATAAAGTTAAAGCTATGCTTAGCCTAACTAACTTCTATATAGCATGAACCATTTTTCTTTTTGCCCCGTAAATTATAACGTTACCGTGAACTGTTGACAACCCACGAAGGATTGAATGTATATGACCCTGATCATAAGCCACCGGGGCTGGCTAGCTCTATGTTTTGTTTATACTGTGCTTATTTTTCACCGGGAGGCTGCATCGCTTTTTTGAACTGCGATACTATGAGAGGACAATTGGACCTGTAACCGAACTTATGCCTGATTCGATTGAACACTTTATACACGGACCAGTTTAATTAATCACTGAAAACCATTCAGACTCTCCATAGGCTTCATAGGATGATGATAACGTGAGTAAACAGTCCCCAGGTCATTATCCAGCTAACTCTGAGCTAATTTCAGGGATTGCTCAACTCATTGACTGTTGTTATTACATAGTTACATAGCGCTGTATTATGGGTTTACTTCTTACCATGACTAACTGTTTATATACACGCGTATGCTTAAGTTGACGTTACATAGCGCTGTATTTCGGGTATACTTTCTCCTATTGCTAATATGTGTGTGTTGGTGTGCATGTGTTTGAATTGACTTTGCATGATGCTGTATTACGGACCTACTTCCTTCTTTGATTGAATGTGTGTGCGTGTGCTTGGTGTAACAGAGTTGGGAATGTATGTTTAGTTGTGGTGAATGTAGATGAGTTCGCCGTGCTTGAGCAGCCCTGGTTGTTGTTGGAGCCCCCCTTTGGAGTTTGGGTGTACTGCAGGTCTGCGCGTTCTTTTGTCCTTCTCTTGTTGCCGTACTTACGGTGGTACCAGAACATGGCCGCCATCTTAATGGGTATGTGCGCTATGTAAAATGCTCCTCGTGTTTTGTTGTTTGTATGGAGAATCTTGTAATGTAGGGTGAAAATGTTGGTGTAGTACTGTGCTGTTTGTTTTTACATGTATTGTGATGATGTGAAACAGAACATTTATTGTATGTTATTTTGAACGCGCAGAAGAGTTGCAGATCAGAGAAGAATTGTGTTTTATATGTCTTCTCTGCAGGTATGTTGCTCCACGTGTTGTTTGTAATTGTTATTTGTAATGTTTGAGGGAAATTTGTGTTCTTTCTGTGAACAGATTATCCTGATGTGAAATATACATACACGGTGGTACCAGAACATGGCCGCCATCTTAATGGATTCACAAGAGTTGTAGATCAGAGAAGAATTGTGTTTTATATGTCTTCTCTGCAGGTCAAATAAAAGAATTGATTGAAAGAAGGTTGTCTGTTTGACCATCGTTACATTAACAGTATTGACGCTTACGGTTCAAACGCCTTTATTACTTTTCATCTATAGCCGGATAGCTCTTGTATGAGAGGCTACCTAGAACTAAAATAACACCGGAGCAGGAGCTGGGGTTCGTTGAGGGGATCTGTGACATATCTAAAGGGGCGTGCGTTTATACGCGCGCATATCATTCACGCGGCGGGTGCATACATGCATAGGTGTGTGTGTGTGTGTGTGTGTGTGTGTGTGTGTGTATGTGTGTGTGTGTGTATGTGTGTGTGTGTGTGTGTGTGTGTACGTGTGTGTGTGTGTTGCTATGTGTGTGCTTGTTGCTGTGTGTGTGTGTGTGTGTGTTGCTGTGTGTGTGTGTGTCTGTGTGTGTGTTGCTGTGAGTGTATGAGTGTGTGTGTGTGTGTGTGTGTGTGTGTTGCTGTTTGTGTGTGTGTGTGTGTGTGTGTGTTGCTGTGTGTGTGTGTGTGTGTTGCATATATTCTGAACCCCGGCAGCTCTGTTTTAGCGACACTGGATATGGGCTATATTCATTCATCATATTGACACTGTTTCTTTTTGTTTTTTTGTTGTGTTTGTTGTTGTTTTTCTTGTACTCTGGGAGCTACCCTTAGTGCTTTAAGGTTAGAATGTATAAGAGTTGCGTTAACTGGGAACATTTTGGATGTTTTTTCCCGCTGTCTTTTTCGTTTGGGGAAGAAGACTTAGGGACTGGGGAGGGACTGTCTGCAGAAAAGTGCTACTCACACCAGAGGTTTTATTGTTTGCTTTCTCTTTTTATTCTTTTTCTTTTTTTTCTTTCTGTACCTATTTTACCCCATCTATTTTGTTTTGTCATCTGCTTTGTTAAACAAGGAATAATTCGCTCTCCAAGACTCAATGGAAGTAGGCCTTGCAAAGGCATTACACTCACTGTAAGGATGCTTACAATTACTTACCTGCTACACTCACAATATGACCAATTTAGGCAATAAGGATAAATACTCAAATGTTCGGTTCCTACCTTCCTATCATGGAATTTGAAAGGCTTGAATGGTCCAGTCAAAAGAGCTAAGGTTTTTCTACACTTAAAACGTCTAAAAGCAGATGTAGCCTTTTTGCAGGAAACTCATCTTCGGCTGTCAGATCATGTTAGACTACGTAGTAACTGGGTAGGCCAATACTTTCACTCGAGCCTCAATAGTAGGTCGAGAGGTGTAGCTATTTTAATTAATAAAAGACTTAATTTTGTGGTCTCGGAGGTCAGGGTAGATACAAAAGGCAGATATGTTGTTGTGGCGGGTACCCTTTGCCAAACCCCGGTACTTTTAGTAAATGTATACGCTCCCAATTGGGATGATGCAAGCTTTGCCAGCAACCTGCTATCGTCCCTTCCACACTTGAACACTCACCATCTTATTTTAGGAGGCGATCTGAACTGTGTGATGAACCCTCTATTAGATAGATCAAGCCCTAGGACTCAACAACAGTCCGCTATGTCTAAAGCTTTCAGTGTATTTATGCAGGCAAATGGCTGTGTTGATCCTTGGAGAGATAAAAACCCCCACGCCAAGAAATTCTCCTTCTTCTCAAACCCTCATAACACAAACCCTCATAACACACTCTCCCGCATAGACTATTTTTTTGTTGACCAACTTTTTCTGCCAGCTGTTGAGTCATGTGATTACACGGCCATAGTCATCTCGGACCACGCAGCGGTGCTCCTTGATATCAATTTATTTTCTATCAGTCAGAAAGAAAGACCTCTTTGGAGATTCAATTCCCTACTTCTCTCAGATAAGATTTTTTGTAAATATATCTCAGACTCAATTGACTCATTCATTATTTCAAATAAAACAGAAGGGACTTCGGCTTCCCTCCTATGGGAAACCTTGAAAGCTTTTCTCAGAGGCCAAATAATCTCATACTCAATTTCCTACAACAAAGACAAGCAACTTAAATTTGATAACATATGTAAGGCTATTTCTGACATAGACCAAAATCTTGCGTCTAATCCTGACCCAGAACTATGTAAGAAACGACTTGAACGATTTTTGGATGTCTGAAAACGACAGAAAACGAGAGAAAACGCCCGATTGTCAGATGGATCTTAACATTTTCCTATAACAAAATCCTGTGGTGGGAGGTGTGTTAAGAGTCAATTCTCTTCAATTGTGCAATCAACTCTCAACTCTCAACCTGCTCGGAAAATGGGCGTGGGGAACGGCAGATTCCGGACTCTCTAGTCTCGTTCCCCAAGCCAGAAATCTCGCGTGAACCCATCCTTTTAATATTGCCTTTAAATTACAAAATAATTAAATTAAGATTATATAATGCTTAAAGCACTTTGAGCCGCAACGTTTGCAGGAAAAGCGCTATACAAATAAAGTTATTATTATCTAACGTAGTACCCTGACTGACCTGTACGAGACAACCATGTGCGACAGGGCAAATAAAGTGCAGAAAAATGAAAAGAAGAAGTCAGCTCGCTTCTTGATTGGCGAGCAGGGTTGCCAGATGGGAATGACATTTTCCACCCTAACCACAGTCTAAAACCGCTAATTCCACCAAACAATCTGGCAACCCTATGATTTCTGGTCGGAAGTATTGAACGCATTTCACATTTACGATTGCCGGCCACGCCCATTTTCCGAGCAGGTTGCCAGCAGAGTTGATTGCACAATTGAAGAGAAGTGACTCTTAACACACCTCACACACCAGGATTTTGTTATAGGAAAATGTTAAGATCCATCTGATAACCGGGCGTTTTCTGTTGTTTTCAGACATCCGAAAATCGCTGAAATCGCAGAAAATCCTTATGTGTGTACCCCGCTTTACTGACTACGTCCACAGCTGAAAAACTCTTGTTGAGATCAAAGGCCTCATACTATGAATATGGGGACAAACCTAGCTGTCTACTAGCACATCAGTTGAGACGACAAGCAGCTGCTCGGCTTATCCCACAAGTTAAAGACAGCTCGGGCACTCTCCAATCTACTCCCTCTAGTATAAATGAAACGTTTGTCACTTTCTATTCCTCCCTATATAAATCAGAATTTCCAGGTGATACGTCTAATATGATAACCTTTCTATCAAATCTCGACATCCCTAATGTTAATCTGGCTGACGCAGAGAATATGGACAAATCTCTTGACATAGATGAGCTTACTAAATCAATTAAACTAATGCAAAATAACAAAACCCCTGGTCCTGATGGCTACCCTGCAGAATTTTATAAGACCTTCAATACCAAGCTTTCCCCTCTTCTACTTGACATGTATAATGAATCTCTAGCGAACGGCTCCCTTCCCCACACTCTGACACAAGCTACTATTTCCCTTATTCTTAAAAAAGATAAAGACCCAACTGACTGTGGATCCTATAGACATATATCCCTCCTAAATGTAGACAGTAAAATACTAACAAAGACCCTTTCCGCTAGACTAGAAAAAATCGTACCTAATATTATTTCAGAAGAACAAAACGGTTTTATTCAGAAACGCCACTCTTTCTCGAATGTTAGGAAGCTCTTAAATATAATACATTCTCCATCATCTTCGAGTCCTGCGGAGGCGGCTATTGCTCTTGATGCTGAAAAGGCTTTTGATAGAGTGGAATGGGGATATCTATTTGCGCTACTCAAAAGATTTGGTTTTGGCAATACATTTATCTCTTGGATTAAATGACTGTACACCTCCCCCAAAGCTAGCATTTGCACCAACAACTTTAGGTCCGCCTATTTCCCCTTAGCACGAGGAACAAGGCAAGGGTGCCCCCTGTCTCCACTTCTATTTGCGCAAGCAATTGAGCCACTCTCCATCTCCCTCAGGACCTCACAGCTATTCCGAGGTGTGTTACGTGGGGATGCAGAATACAGGGTCTCTCTATACGCGGACGATTTACTTCTATACATATCTAACCCTGTCTCTGCTGTCCCCCATATACTCTCAATCCTTCAGAGCTTTGGCGGTTTTTCCGGGTACAAACTGAACTATAGAAAAAGTGAATTCTATCCTATCAACAATAGTGCTAAACAAATCACACAAGCCGAACTACCATTTAATATCTCAGCTCAAGGCTTTAAATATCTTGGTATACAGATAACAAACTCATTCCCCTCTCTCTTTTCTGCCAATTTCTCCCCCCTACTTGATCAGGTAAAATCTGATCTCCAAAGATGGGGCAGTCTGCCTCTGTCCCGAGTAGGCAGGATACAGTCAATAAAGATGACGATACTCCGTAAATTCTCATACCTCTTCCAGTGCATCCCATTATTCCTGCCCAAATCATTCTTTAAATCTCTTGATAAAATCATCTCCACATTCATTTGGGAAGGCAAACAGCCCAGGATTAAAAAACACACATTGCAAAGAGGCCGTGACAATGGTGGCTTGGCTTTGCCTAATTTCATTTACTATTACTGGGCTGCCAATATTCAAAAGATACATTACTGGCTTCATTCTCCTTTGACAGACTGGTGCTTGCTGGAAGCTGAATCTTGCTATATATCCTCCCCTCCTGCAATAATTTACTCTAAATTGCCTATATCCCCCTCCAAATTTACCTGCAACCCAGTGGTGTTAGCTACCCTTAAGATTTGTGACGCATCGTCATCGAATTGCAAAACGGGCGCAAAGTGCGAATGCCTTAAATCTGCGTTCAAAGTTTTTCAAAGCAAAAAATCTGATTTAGTTTTTTTGTAATAAGACGCAACTTGAAGTTGTGAAGTACCCACTCGTTATTTTTTCGAGCAGTTTTCATTTAATTAAATACGTGTAATAAGTCTTCAAAATAAGCTTGTTTTATGAGATGAGTTTTCTAAGCTTGGGGGCGGGAACGTGAGCCCAGCTAAGAACAACAATCGGTGTGAATGGCTGTGAGCTCAATCGACGTAGCCAATAGCTGGGCGAGGGGGAGGGATAAAAAGCCACATTTTGGTGTGTTTACTGTATTGTGCTTACGTTGTTGCAACGTTACATTGACTGAGAGATGGAATTGCAAATGCTCGCCGATGAGATCAACAGAATTTCTGCTGCCGGTACAAGGATGGACAATGGAGAATTGATGACCTCGTTCATTGCTGACTACATGCACGGAGGCTCTTCAGATCCTCTGTCCTCCTCGGATTCCGATAGCGAAGAAGAAGACTCGCTTCAACCACGATCTGAGATAGCTGATCTCGCCGAAGATTGGTCTGACGAGAATGTTGAAAATGAGTTTACCGAGCAAGACTCCGAATTGGACAAAATCAAACGATTTGAGTGCAAATGCCAGCTTAGACGCACAGACAATGCTCGACCGAGAATCTCTTGCAGCAAAAGACTGTCTTCTGAACTGATCTACGAGACGCGGTTGAATACAGCATCTTTGGATGCAGAGAACAAAGACTTGCTGGTTATGGGTGCTCTCTTGACGTCTATGAATCGTTCAGTTATGACTCAAGGTCTCAAAAAACTGCCTAAAAAACGCAAGTTTTCCAGGGTCTCTTACTCCATTCAGGGGACGAACGTCTGCCGTGACACCTTCTGCTTCGTATTCGGGTAAGCTCTTTAAAATGTATACGTTCTGTTACTGTTAGTAGTTAAAATGTGACGCAACGTCATCGAAGTGCGATGTGGGCGCAAAGTGCGAATGCCTTAAATCTGCGTTCAAAGTTTTTCGATGCAAAAAATCTGATTGACTTTTTTTGTAATAAGACGCAACTTGAAGTTGTGAAGTACCCACTCGTTATTTTTTCGAGCAGTTTTCATTTAATTAAATACGTGTAATAAGTCTTCAAAATAAGCTTGTTTTATGAGATGAGTTTGAGAAGCTTGGGGGCGGGAACGTGAGCCCAGCTAACAACAACAATCGGTGTGAATGGCTGTGAGCTCAATCGATGTAGCCAATAGCTGGGCGAGGGGGAGGGATAAAAAGCCACATGCAGGAAGCAGTGCGCTTTTGTTTACACCAGAATGTTTTCGACCAGACTCTAAGAAGGTAAGATCTTCTATGTATGTACATGCCTTTGTTAGTTAAGTTAGTTGTTAGTTACTAGTTGAAACCAGTGTGTTCGTGTATTTAGACATTTCTTTATTATTACCCACGAGCAACTAACTGAAACCAGTTCAGTCTGTAAGCTGAAGATTGTTAGCATGCTAGCATTGTAGCTCGGTATTCTGTCTATGTTGTAAATACGGTTAGTAACTTAGTATGTCTACGTTGTAAACGTTGTAAGACTCATGTTCAGTGTGTAATACTGGAATACTGTAACATGTCAAGTGTAATAGATTACAGAAATGTTAAAAGTTTAAAAACATGTGCTTTCTTTGTTAGAACCGAGCTAGCCGCTAGTTGGCTAATGCCAAACACACTACTCTGATGATTTTCAATACATGTAATGTTTTTCTTCTCTTCCTCTTTTTTCTATTATGACCTTCTCCCTTACGTCCACTGACCCTCATCTACTACCTGGAGTTACTATGGAAGTATGGAGTTGGACAAACATACTTAGTGCTACAGTATGCTTAGTGCTAGCATACAGTGCTAAACTGCTGCCGTCCAATGTCACCAAAACCTCCGTCTGGCGTCTCTACAATGATGCTCTGCAAACATCTGGTATGTAAAATGTGTGTGTGGGACTACAATCCAAGATTACAGAAATGTAACATAATGTAAAATATGTTACATTGTGTTAAATATGCTAAAACAACTTTTTAAAATGACTTGACTGATGGCTGTGTTAACAGCCAGGCCCTGTGTATACACTGTGATAGCCATGCTAATGTGCAAACAGTTTTGATTTTGCACAACAGGTGAGAATAACTTCATCCTATGACACTGTTGATTTGGTTGATTGAATTTCATTTACCCACACACACACCTCTGTGATGTTACTTTTCACTGCATCTAATCTTTTTCTTATCTTCCTCTTTTGCCTCTCTTTCTTAGGTCCACTACCCCTCTGACCCTCATCAACCAGGGCCCTTTTTCCTCCTTAATATTAGTCATGCCTGATGTTATTTTATAAAGTCTAGATTTGAGCTGTAACTCTGTGCCTCGGATAGGAGCAATTTATCACTGTAATAACGTGCCACTTTTTTACTCCTACTTTTTTTACATGGTTCATTCTTATTGCAGTACTGTGATTTGGTACACCTTTTTTGTGCTTTGGTCGACATGACGTGACGTGCAATATTGGTGTGAAGTGTGCCCATATATTTTTATTTTTATTAGATGTGCTTTGGTCGACATGACGTGACGTGTTTGTGAAGTGTGCCCATATTCTGTGTATGACACAATATTTACAGTGATATCTTTATCCTACCTATGCTTGTGTACTGTAAAATAAATTCTGATTCTGATTGAATACTTTTTTGTATCATTACAAGACTAACTATAACAGTTACAACAACCATAAATAATAATAAGCTGGGTAATTAGCTTAGGTAATACCTTGCTAGGTAATAATGTTATAGCTGTATAACTATAGCTGTCTGACCCAGTGACCAGTATTGACAGCTGATAGCTGTCAAGCTAGAGGGGGAGTGGTTGGGGGTGGGGTTGACCAGCTATTGTTACCGCCCATTACCTGCCTGTGTGAAGGTGTGAAAAAGTCCCAAATCTTTGAAGGGCTTTTTCTCAGGATTTAGTTTTCAGGGTTAACAAGTTTCAAATACTCATGTTGTCTTACATTTTTTCCCGATGTCTATGTATGACACATCATTTGAAAGATTACAATCTGTAGTTTAAGCATATGTAAAAAACAGAAAAATGACTTTGCCCCCTCTTTGATCATTCCACCAGATCGCGTCACAAATGACCTAGTATGTATCGTGGCGTTAGCCATGCTAGCTAGCAGACATTAGCTATTTCTACTGTGCTGTTATTTATACGTTCTGTTGTTGTTAGTAGTAATGACCTAGTATGTATCGTGGCGTTAGCCATGCTAGCTAGCAGACATTAGCTATTGCTATTAGTCTATTATTTATACGTTCTGTTGTTTTTTTGCTCAGGATCAGCAGCCGAACTCTCCATACCATTTCCCAATGGTACCAGGAGCACGGTGCTCTGCCACGCGAGAGAAAGACATGTCGAAAAAACAAAAACTTTCACACCACTGATGACATCGAGGGAGTCGTGAAATTCATCAAAAACTACGCTGAAGATCACGCCATTATTCTACCTGGCAGACACCCTGGACACAGGGACTACAGTGCTAAACTGCTGCCGTCCAATGTCACCAAAACCTCTGTCTGGCGTCTCTACAGTGATGCTCTGCAAACATCTGGTATGTAAAATGTGTGTGTGGGACTACAATCCAAGATTACAGAAATGTAACAATGTAAAATATGTTACATTGTGTTAAATATGCTAAAACAACTTTTTAAAATGACTTGACTGATGGCTGTGTTAACAGCCAGGCCCTGTGTATACACTGTGATAGCCATGCTAATGTGCAATTAACAAATTCAGATTCATGAGCCTGAAGTTGCTATTGCCAATACAATGGGGGGGTTTGTTTAAAAAAAGGCACATTCATTGAGACTATAGAATAGATTATGTTAAGCACATGGGAATGGCATTCATGTGATAATAGCATGATTGTTACATCATCACATTTTGCCATTGCATTGAACATGAATCAACACGTAGCATTGACTGAGCAATCCAATCTCATACTCATAAAATCTTCTTTTGCAGAGCAACGTGTTGTTAGTACGCAAGGCTTCCGAAATCTGTGGAAGGAATTGCTCCCTGAAATAACCAGCACCAAACCCCGGACAGATCTGTGCTGGGAGTGCCAGAGGAACAACTACCAAGTGTTCCGAAGTGCCAATCTGCCGGATGTGGTGAAATCAGCCAAGCTGAAGAAGCAGGAGCAGCATCTAGACCGTGTTGCAAAGGAGCGTTCTTTCTACCAGAAAATGAATGCTGCATGTGCGAAGGTCTGTGAGGAATTGCAGCTCTCTCTTGGCCCCTCCACACCAGCAAGCAAGGAAATCACAATGCACTACAGTTTTGATTTTGCACAACAGGTGAGAATAACTTCATCCTATGACACTGTTGATTTGGTTGATTGAATTTCATTTACCCACACACACCTCTGTGATGTTACTTTTCACTGCATCTAATCTTTTTCTTCTCTTCCTCTTTTGCCTCTCTTTCTTAGGTCCACTACCCCACTGACCCTCATCAACCAGGGCCCATGTACTTTCTGACTCCACGCAAGTGCGGCCTCTTTGGTGTCTCCTGCGAAGGGATGCCTAAGCAGGTGAACTACCTCATCAATGAAGGGATGGCATCGAGTAAGGGCAGCAACGCAGTCATCAATTACCTGCATCACTTCTTCGAGAAGTATGGAGTTGGAGAAACATACGTGGACCTGAACTGTGACAACTGCAGTGGCCAAAACAAGAACAACTTCATGCTGTGGTACTGTGCATGGCGGACCATGCATGGCCTTCACAAGACACTGGGCCTCCACTTCCTGATTGCAGGCCACACCAAATTTGGCCCCGACTGGTGCTTTGGCCTTATCAAGCAGTGCTTCAGGAAGACCAGAGTGGACACTTTGGATGACATTGTTAAAGTCGTGAGGGCCAGCTCTCCAGTGAAACACGTCAACATAGTATGGCGGTCATATAATATCATTTACTGTGGGCAATCATTTAATGCATTGTCTTCATTCTGTTGCAGCTTTGATGCTCGGAAACCTGGCGTGGTTATAGCCAGGGAATACGACGGGGCAGAACCAGTCGAGTTTCAGCTACTGAAACACACTGATGTCAAGCCCCCCAGAGGTGATCTTCCTGTGCAAGCCCCACCCGGACTTGACGTGGCCAGACAGAAGTACCTTTTTGACAAGATCAGAGAATTCTGTACTGATGAGGCAAAAGACACTACATGCCCCTGCCCACCAGACTCCACAGCACCTCTGAAAAAGGCACCTCAGAAAAAGGCTGTCCGTTTGTAGCTGCAGGAGAAACACACAGGAGGAATGCAGGAATTGCACACTGATTGTACTTTGCACAGCTTGCCGCACTATTGTTCTGCTTTTTCCTCCTTAATATTAGTCATGCCTGATGTTATTTTATAAAGTCTAGATTTGAGCTGTAACTCTGTGCCTCGGATAGGAGCAATTTATCACTGTAATAACGTGCCACTTTTTTACTCTTACTCTTTTTACATGGTTCATTCTGATTGCAGTACTGTGATTTGGTGCACTTTTACATTTGCCGTGGTTATTTATATATTTTTATTTTTATTAGATGTGCTTTGGTCGACCTGACGTGACGTGCAATATTGGTGTGAAGTGTTTGGCACTGTGTGCCCATATTCTGTGTATGACACAATATTTACAGTGATATCTTTATCCTACCTATTCTTGTGTACTGTAAAATGAATTCTGATTCTGATTGAAGACTTTTTTGTATCATTAAAAGACTAACAATAACAGTTACAACAACCATAAATAATAATAAGCTGGGTAATTAGCTTAGGTAATACCTTGCTAGGTAATAATGTTATAGCTGTATAACTATAGCTGTCTGACCCAGTGACCAATACTGACAGGTATTGACAGCTGATAGTCAAGCTAGAGGGGGAGTGGTTGGGGGTGGGGTTGACCAGCTATTGTTACCGCCCATTACCTGCCGGTGTGAAGGTGTGAAAAAGTCCCAAATCTTTGAAAGCCGTTTTCTCAGGATTTAGTTTTCAGGGTTAACAAGTTTCAAATACTCATGTCGTCTTACATTTTTTCCCGATGTCTATGTATGACACATCATTTGAAAGCTTACAATCTGTAGTTTAAGCATATGTAAAAAACAGAAAAATTACCCTCCTTGATCATTCCACCAGATCGCGTCACATTTGGGCCCAGTTTCGTCTCCACTTTAAGTTTGCAGACAGCTCCATTAATGGTCCTATAAATAAGAATCATATTCCCTCCCTCCACTTTGGATTCCGCCTTCTTGCTCTGGAAGGACAGAGGCCTTACAAACTTTTCGAACCTCTTTGAGAATAACATTTTTTGTAGTTTCGAGATGATATGCACTAAATATAACTTGCCCCGGAGTAATCTCTTTCGTTATTTTCAGATCAGAGACTTTGTGAAAACCCAATACCCCTCTTACCCCGAAGTGCCACACAATCAACCCTGGGAAAACCTTATGGCGTTCACACCAGGTCAAAAAGGCCTTATCTCAAATATATACCACTCTCTCACTTGTCTCGACACACACTCTCTAACCAAAAATAGGAACAAATGGGAAGCTGAACTCAATGTAAACTTCACTGACGAGTGGTGGGATGGAGCGATAGACCGCATTAACACCTCAACCTCTTGTGCCAGATTAGGCCTTATTCAATTCAAAGTCTTCCATAGGCTTCACTTTTGCGAATCTAAACTCGCAGCAATATATCCTGATGTAGAGGACAAGTGTGAAAGATGTGCTTTATCCCCAGCCAATCTTACCCATATGTTTTGGTCATGCCCTAGGCTGGTAACCTTCTGGACTACTATCTTTAAGATACTGACAGAGGTTTTTTCTGTTAATCTCGAACCCTCACCCCAGATAGCCACATTTGGAGTTCCACAAGATTTCAGTCTCCTAACCACCAAAGATTCTAATATAGTAGCATTTACTACACTGCTGGCAAGGCGTAGAATTTTACTAGGATGGAAATCTCCAACTCCTCCTTCAATAGCCATGTGGCTTACAGACATAATGCACTTCCTAAAGTTAGAAAAAAGTTCACGCTTAGAGGTCCAACAAAAAAATTCTACTTGCACTGGCAACCGTTCATTACATATTTTGAGAACCTGACAGCACTTCCTACAAACTGATGCTTTTGTAACCAAGCAGTTTGTTGTCTGCCTTGGCCTCTGAGACCATGACGTTTCCAAATAAAACTGACACTAACTTACCTATGAATATATTGTAGCTCATGATCTGACGCCTGAATATGACTTATGCAATCTCCTACTACATCATTTATACAACCTAGCAGAATTCCTTATGATATTATTCCACCCCCCAATTTTTTCTACATTTTTGAACGTTTTTTTTTTACGTTTTTAAAAAAAAAAGTTTTTTACGACCATACAGATATTAGTTTTTTTTATCTACTCACTAAATTGTTGGTAAAATTGGTAACTTGTTTATATGTGTGTGTGGCTAGATGGACAAATATATATGTATATACTGTATGTATGCAGACATGTTTGAGAGGGAGGGGTGGGTGGAGGGCAGGGAGAAAAACAGAAAATATTCATGCCTTTTTCAATGTACATGACATCTATACTGGATAAAAAATATTATTAAAAAAAAGAAAAAATAAATTAAACTGGAAGTTGCTGAATGTGTTGATTTTCCTTCAACTCCATAGACCGATATATACAGGGAGTAGTCAAACAGCTATCAAAAGTATGCTATGAAATGATAAAGAGGCTCGAACTGAAAGACATCATACCAAAAGACATATCACATGATGTATATTCTGTTTTAATAGGTCTGCATGGTATATCAGTATTAACTGAATTCTGTGTATAGTCAGTGAATATCAGATGAAAGGGATAAAGGAAATTTAGATTAACGAGCAAAGGTTGTACATTGTTTGAATTTATCTTTATTGTATTTTAGCTTTAGCTTTTCTTTTTACTGTTTTCCCCTGCTTTTATATTCATTCTATGCATGTATATGTTTTTATATTCACTTTATGTTCTTATTCCTGTTGTAAAGCACTTTGAGCTGCATTTCTTGTATGAAAGGTGCTATATAAATAAAGCTTTACTTACTATCACACACACACACACACACACACACACACACACACACACACACACACACACACACACACACACACAGTTATCATTACTGTATGTTATGTCATTGTGTGTATAACAATACCACATACACATTCTTTCCACTAGAGTGTGCTGCTGTACTACAATATGGGGGGTGTCTAAAGTAGGCCTATGCTATTCAGTGTCAGAATTTCAGTATGGATGAACTGAATACAATTAGTTTAGTGGCTAAATGGCACCACTTTCCACCTTCTTTACCCACAGGAAATAGTGAACACTCCCCACTACTCATTTAAAAATATTATAACATGGTTTACGCATCAGATACAACGAAAAGAAACCCAAGAGTCAGTGTATACGTTTGAAATACTATAGCTGATAGTGGTTTATTAAATGGTTTGAAAGAGAACATGATGAGTAGCCCAGGCCTGCCAGTTATATAACAAGTAAACTGTTCATATGTAGTCACATCTAATTTCAAGTCAATACAAAATAAAGAATACTAGGATACATTAAAATAGATGTAATAAATTCAGCCTTTAATTGAAATGCAAATGGAAGAACAAACATGAAAGAACTAGTCTCTGTCCCTGTCTCTGTTGCTGTCCCTGTCTATGTATCTGTCCCTGTCTCTATTGCTGTCTCTGTCTCTGTCCCTGTCTCTGTTGCTGTCTCTGTCTCTGTCCCTATCTCTGTCCCTGTCCCTGTCTCTGTCATTTTCCCCAGACCTTCTTTGTCTCTTCTGAGACGTTCCCTCTGACGGGCAGCTGTCAGGTAGGGCTTTCACACCGGCAAAGAAACGTGTCGGTTCGCGTTCGGGAACCTCCGAACGTTGGTGCTGTCTGGCAAACGAGCCTGCGTTCATACTAGTGTAACCAGAACCATCCGCGTCATCAACGATGGGTGATGAAGGGGCTGAATAAACTAAAATGTCACAACTAGATGGCAGCTAATTCACTGGAAATTAGGATAATATCTTCCACTACAATATCTGAGAAATTAACACTATTTTCTATGAAACAAAACAAGACACTTTCTACACGTGTTCTCTTACTAATCAGCTGCTATATTACTGGAATAGGAATGTCCGTGCGCATGTGTGTGTTTGCTGAGCATGTGAGGAAGATAGAGAGAATAATGAAACTTTTGATATTGTTTTTGATCACTAATGATTAGATTTAGATTAGATTACATTTTGTCTACTTCCGTCTTGCTGGTCTCTGCAGCCTAGAATATGACACACCCACTGACGATGTGACTGTTCTACGTTTTGGTTCGCGCTTGAGAACCACTATTTTCTGGTTCCCGCTGCGAACCAACTTTTGAAGCTCCGAACCAAGTGAGTTTTGGTCTGAACGTGCCGGCCGGTTCCAGACTTGGTTCGCGAACGCAAACCGGCACGGTTCTTTGCCGGTGTGAACGCCCTAAGGGTGTCTTTTTCTTTTCCTAGACATCCTTGGAGCCCGAGGTGCATGCGCCCAGTCGGGCACTCTGGCGCCCTCAGGTGGGGGAACCAGGGACCTTCCCAAAGCTTCATGATATGGGGCTGCAGGGTTTCTCTGTCTCTGTTCCTCAGCCCTTATGTCGTTATTATGTTCCTCTCTAACGACAATCCTTATCACATTCCTCGCCACCTCCTTGCTCAAGTCTGACCATTGGGCTGACAGGGCGTTGGGCTTGGGCTGAGGGCCCGGCGATGGGTGAGGAGGCAAGGTGGTCTCGGTTGAACCGCTGATCTCTGTTTTCCATGTTCAGCATGCATGCAGCATGCAGCGCCAACCGCCTAGATGGCCGTTGGGCCTCAGCACAGGCTCTGTCTCCCTGAGGGTTGGTGGACCTGTCTGAGGGTTGGTGGACCTGGTGTCTCCAGAGCCATTGTGAAGGTTCCAGGTTCCTTCAACTCCAGGCCCAGAGGAGAGCTCATGGAATATGTGAACCACATCCCCCTCCTCCTCCAAGTCATCAATATAGTGAACTGAGTCGTTGTCACTGTCACTGTCCAGCACCACAGTGTCACTGTCACTGTCCAGCACCACAATTGGACATGAGGCATTGTACCCCTGGCTCTGCTCCTCTTCATCCTCACTGTCCAATACTATTATGTGTTCTGGCACATCATCATCATCGTCAGATAATACGATCAGTGGAGGAGGAGTGTGGAACACAAACTACCTCCCTACTTCCTTCCCTCTGGTTGTCCAGGGGATCCCTCTCTGGGGGGATCTGTCTCTGAAGCCAGGAGACGATGCGTGAGCGTCTCTCAGACAATGGTGGGACACAGAGGAAGAAGGACCTAAGAGCAGGGTTCGAGTTATGTGGGAGCCAATGGGAGCTGAGCTCCCATTGAGATGGTCTGAGACTCTCTGAGCTCCCATGAAGGCAGTAAAATCAAAAATCTGTGGGGGTCGCTAATAATACATTACCACAACTATTATTTGATCAAAATGTCAATGTAATGAATATTATTTAATTTATATTATAAATATTGTAAAATAAACACGTTTTCCAAAAGAGCTACGTGCACCATTAATCTCCTGTGAATGACAGTAGGCCTTTGACTGCCTGCACTTCACCACCAAGACACCATGGGGCGCAGTAGAATATTGTGCAACAGCAAAAGGTTGATTAATCAGCTGTGCGGTAAACCGTTGGAACACACAGTGCACAGCTGATTAATCAATTAAACCAATAGAGTGAGACAGGATATGTTCATATACCAGTTGCCTTTCAGGAAGTAGTGAGATCGTGCACCTAGCCTATTATTGAGAAGCAAACATTCATTCATTAGCTATACAGGAGTATATACATTTTTTGACCCTCTCCCGTTCATCCAATCTTGGATAAAGAAAGGACATCGGACGTCAGCATCATGGGTTCCAGGACCGCGACCGCAGCCTACTGAAAACAGACCAAACAGGTCTATCTTGTCTCCGTAAAGGTAAGGTGGCTTTTACTTTTTACTAACCTAGTGTACATGTATTTTTCGCTCCTTCTGTATAGCAAAAATAACACAATTATTGGCCGAGATACATGTGTGACTATCGCTTTTATAGCTGTTGTTTCATGTGGGGCTGTTGATGTGGTGAAATGAGTAGCCTGCAGCTGTAGCGTCAGGATATGTTGGTATTTGAGGAGGAGGATGAGGATGAGGATGATGTTTCGGTACCGGTACCGTTTTTAAAGTATCGATTTGTCACCGGTATCGAATAAAACCCAAACTGTACCCAACCCTAACTATATGTTTACATGCCAACTAATTAATTCATTTCTGTCATTTAGAGCTGAGGGGAGCAACAGAGAGACGGACAACAGGACAGTAACAGAGAGACAACGGGAGAGGAGAGCAATAGAGACAGAACTGAATGCACTGAACTTTTTTTTTTATTCTTTGCATTATTAACACTGTTGTGTTATTGTGTTATTAAAGTGTTTAAGTGTTTTATGGTAAAGCATTATGAGTGGTGTGTGTGCAGGGTGCTCGTGAGTTGTATATTTTGGGGAGGGGGGAGGCTTGTGTATGGGGGCGGGGGGTCCTCACACAAAGGAGTAGCCTAGGGCCACTGACCACCTTAATCCGCTACTGCCTATAGCTAATTAAAACTTGTAAGTCCCATCGCTGTGTGGGCATGATTCGCGCGTGCATGAGAACATTTCGCACTGTTATTTTGGAGACCCCCACAGAGATCAGCTTATAACTCGAACCCTGCCTAAGAGAATAAAACAGAGTCATATTCAGGGTGCGAAATAAGGGGGAGCTCGGGGAGCTATAGCTCCCCTAGTGGTGACATGAGCTCCCCTGGAAACATGGTTTGTGAAATTTTGGGGGAGCTCTAAAATATTCCAAATTGCGATGGATTTATTCCAAGTTGTGACGGATTTTACCTGGTGTAATATGATTTGTAGAGGCATACAATCTATTTTGATGTTGGTATTAGGTATATAAATGATATATAATAGCCTATATAGCCTACATATAGGCCTTTATTGGCTACAACTATGCGACAGTAACAGAGCGGGGTGCACTGACGCTGAACCCCTCATAGTGAGAAGTAGGTGGACAACGCGTGGTGCTGAAATAGCCGACATGCGGTGTGTGGTTTGAAAAAAGTAACGCCAGCTCAGTAAATAATTCAAACTTAAAGTTTACTTATAGGCTATGTGAATGTGACTGCACCACACATGTGAACAGTAACAAAGCAAATGCAGTTTAATTTTATGAAAAACATTGACAACTAAATCGACGCAAAAAAAAAAAACTGAATCCGCTTAGCCTATATGCTCCTGAAAAACATTTAATGACAGAGCAAACACGCTACATTACTAGGGATAATAATTACAATGAGCCATTCATTAAAAATAGAAAAAATAATATTAGGCTATTAAATCTCACTTAATGAGAAAACTGGCATCTCCCATCGGTCACTATTTGTTGGCTATCTGGTGATATGGACGTCTTTGAGTGTCTAGAAAAGCGCTATAAGTCTAATGTATTATTATTATTTATTATTATTATGGACGTCACTTTAATCCGGCAGTTCTCAAGGTTTTTATGCACCAATCGATTCCTTTAGTCCGTCTTTATCACATTCATTGACAAAAAGGACGACTCGCATGTATAGGTGGAAGGGAACATTCATTGTGAGCACGGAAGATGTGAGTCTCTCACAACGGCTTTGCATTGATGAAACCAGGTAGGATGAACGCATAGTTCACTGTCCATTCCTCTTTAAATGCCCTGTTTTCACCGTCAACTTTCCTCTTTAGACCTTTGGAGAGTGACATTATGTTTCTCTTGCTAGCTAGCAGGTTAAATGTTTAGCTAACTTCACCCGGCACGCAAACAACCAATCCAATAATAGTGTGACCTTGTAAGTCTGGGAGGAGGGGGGAATCATTATCAGAATAAAACGTTAAATAATTATTAGAATAAGTTAGGCTGCGCTACATCGTCAGTCCACACATTTATTATTCAAAACTATGGAAAAGGGTGAAACTACGTTGTTGAGAATCACAACACAAACTCGCTAGTCAAGCCAAAATACAGCAGCGAAATGGATTGGACTGCTACCTAGTTAACTAGAACACTACTTTACATTGTTAGCAGGCTCACAAAACAAGCCGTGTTAGTTGACTAGCGATGTGTCATTGATTTTTCGAAATATTAAAAAATAAATAAAAGTCAAAGCATTAGAACGTAGAACGGAAAATCGCAGCGCGCTTTGCGCACGGAAAGCCACCGGCCCCGATTTGGCCTGATTTTTTTTTTCCGTCAGGAGATTTTTATTTTTTTTTGCTTTAATCCCTGGGCTCCCCCGCACACCGTGATTTAATTCGCACACTGGTCATATTACAAGTTACATGTTAAATGTAGACCCTCTCTGATCTCTCAATCTACACAACTACTATGACTGACTTAATTCGACACATTTCACATTATCATATTTTATACATCCTCATCCTTTTTCCTTCAAATCAGTACTTACCAGAACGATCAGTCCGATGTGTAAAGTTGTCTTGGAACCTTTTATTCCTGTTCATTTTGCTTTTCAAAGTTATCCAAAGTTCTATTAGGTCATGTTCTCACATGAAAGTCCTAATCGAGACCCGGAGCAAGTGGATGAGTTCGCAACATTGTTGCATACATTATTTCCCTGATTTGCGTTCTCACA
Source organism: Nansenia antarctica (assembly GCF_963989245.1). Classification (NCBI taxonomy): domain Eukaryota; kingdom Metazoa; phylum Chordata; class Actinopteri; order Argentiniformes; family Microstomatidae; genus Nansenia; species Nansenia antarctica. The sequence continues at coordinate 37,730,388 of NC_137689.1, read as the reverse complement.
GCCCTTCATGTAAACGAAGTAACATATTATGCAATCGAAGCAACAGACGTGGTAGTTGATTGGTCAGAAAAATGTAGAATTGCCCGTTGTCCCGCTCTTATACAGATCAACACGCGTGCGCTGTTGTTTTCCTATGGACTGCCTCAAGCAGCGTTCTCACCAAAAGCGAAGCGAAGCAAAGTGATGAATGCGTCGTTTCTAACCGAAGCGAAACCACTCTTTTCAAGCAGAGCATCCGAGGGTTCTTTAGTGCGGGAGCGACTTCGAATGCACATTCTCCCAGCTCCAAACGACGCAGAGCAAAGCAAACTTTATCCTAAACTCTGTTTCAAGTGAAGCAAATGTTCTAGTGAGAACACCCCGTTAGGTTAGGGCTGGACTGGGACAAAAATTAGGCCCTGCCATGTGACTCAGACCGGCCCAACACAATCGGTCCGACACCGCCGATCAACATGCTGGCAGTCTGAAAGACTAATAATCTAAAAATCTATCGACCTAATCTAAAAAGTGATCTAGCATGGAAGGCTCAGGACAGGCAAAGTAATTGAAGTCCTGAACGTGGCACTCTGTTTCCTCTGTTTCATCTTTTTCTCTCTCCTTTTCCTCTCTTTCCCTGACACACTGCTTTTCTGGGGAGGGCAGCAGCAGCTCAACCTGGTTCAACAAGACATGGACAGAGAAGTAAACTAACTGGTTGTCAAAATCAGCAAAGTTCTCATTTACATGTACACACAGGCTGCATGATTGCATTATGTTACACCAGAAGCCCAGTCATTTCAAATGGAAGGTTGCAAGACAACATTATTGGGTTGCAGACTGCATGAGTTTTATTTCTCCATGCAATAAAAAGCATTCATTAGTTCTGAACTAGGCTAGTGTAGATTTTTTTTTTTATATCTTTTTTTTCCAAATAAAAAGTATTATTAACACCCATTGTTGGTATTGCATTTATGTCAGTGACAGTGATACCTCAACTTGCTAGCTAGCAACAAAATGCAGAACACCCCCATCTAACGTTAGCTATAGAGTCCACAGCCAAGCAGCACTAACGTTACACCACGAGAGAGATCATTGTGTGTGCATGAATTCCAGCCAAGTCCTGGTGAAGCGCAATGCAATCATGCTGCCTGTACGGGTTAGCATAAGTCATAAGACATTCTCTGCTGCTGCTCCCTTAATCTGGCCAATGCAAGCGACTAACATAACTTTGCTTTTGTAAAACCAAGTAACAACATTGCTTACCTCTCTAGCTGTGTCCTCTGTCTCCTCCTCAATTGCTAACGGCACATCAGTGCTAACGTTAGTTAGCGGTAAAGATGTTGCTGTGGCAGCCGCAGCTGTAGTAGGCCTAGCCCCCACAGTCGATGCAGAGAACATATCTGTCAGTTTCTGACATTTTGAGGCATCCTCTGCTAGCTTCTTACTTTATTTTTTTTTTGGGGGGGGGGGGGTCAGGCGGCCCGACCGGCCCAAAACTAGCGCGGCCCATCTGCCAGCGGGCAGAATGATTGTATGGCCAGTCCAGCGGTAATCGTCAAAAGATATAGATGATAATGAAGGTTAAGGTTGGTATGTAGACTATTGCAAACAGAATGTTACTGATAGTTCCGGTGACCGCTGATGAAAGAGCTCACAGGTAAGAAGACTACGCTTTATCATAAAACGATAATTTGATAACGTCAACTTGCCTTGAACAGCTGCGGACAGAAATCTGTGCTCTTTACAAGTTTGTTTACACTCTCCATCTCGGTTGGCATTGGTTGACAGTTGCTGCTCAGACACCAGTGATTATGTCCCACTCGCGCCTCCTCACCACTCGGATCGTCTTCATTTTGATCTACATTTTTTGTAATGTCTTCTCTGCTGTCCTCCTCGCTGCGCTTGGGTTCAAATTGAAAAGTCTGGACAGAAAACACAGCTAGTTAATTGCGACCTGCGACCTCTGTCCTCTCGTATTCATAAAAGATGGAGGAGGGGAGGAGGGTGGGCACGTGTTGTGCCCACACCAAATGAAGCATCATTACGTCACAGAAATTCAAACATCTGTCTGTCCTTGTTTTTTGAGATATCTTCAAATTATTCGACATACTAACACATTGTTGTTCCCTCTATTAGCATGTCGACTGCCATAAACATTGACGTAGCAGGGCAAATTCTCAGAGCATTTGAAAATTCTGGGCCAATTTGTTTTCTTTTCATATCATTTTCTCTGATATCTTTAAATGGATCTCTTATGCTTTAACACCCTCTACGTGCACCACACACGTTCATATACAATTTCCGACCAATCTGACTTACAGTTGATTTTACGTGGATTTTTATATAAGTTTGGCCAAATTTTACACCTGCAGATCCATCATGGTGGACTTTATGGGTTCTTGAGGCAAATAAGTTCCCCATGAGGAAAGACACATGTACCAAGTTGCATACATTTTCATACAATGGGGTAGAAACGCCAGCAGTGTGAAGTTACTTGATTTTATATTTGTTATTATAGCACCACCTATGGTCTAATCATGGTAATTATTTCTGGCATTGTTACTGATGCTCTCTAGTTGTGGCATGCAAATGTATAGCATTTTTGGTCAGGGACTTTACCTAGCAGAGCAAAATCTATGAGAATTTGAAAGTTCTGGCCCAATTACTTTTTGTTTTCAAATCATTTTCTCCGCCATCTTGGAATGGATCTCTTATCCTTGAACACCCTATAGAGACGTGCACCACGCAGGTTCATATGCCATTTTTGACTAATCAGACTTACAGTTGATTTTAAGCACCACCTATGGTCTAATCATGGTAATTCTTTCTGCCATAGTTACTGATGCTCTCTAGTTGTGGCATACACATTGATAGCATTTTTGGTCAGGGATTTGTTTTGCTATTTGACCAAAGCCAGGAAAATAATAATAATAATAAGTATACCACCAATAACAATACTGTTCCTACGTAGTAGTAGTAGTAGTAGTAGTAGTAGTAGTAGTAGTAGTAGTAGTAGTAGTAGTAGTAGTAGTAGTAGTAGTAGTAGTAGTAGGAACACTAACAAGTGCTCTACCCACCAGAGCCCAGCCGCAGCTCAAACAGGAGAGATAGAGATAACACTGAGGAATTTAAATTGAAGGAACAGGTTGATTGATGATCAGAAACATGGGTGGAATGATAGGACTGGAACCAAGCGAGCATCTGAGAAATTTAGAAGAACGACAACAATGATAGTTACGGAGGTATACTCCAGTTCTATGAGTGGAGCGGAGCCCCATAGGGGAGCTCTGCTCCTATTGGTTTACCCCGCTACCTAAAGTAGCAATTGACTGAATTTTTCGATGTCCGCGCCCGCCCTGGGGAAATGCCTTTTTCAACTCCACATTATCTCAGAGCCGGTTTCGGGAGATCATGTGCTTTCTGCGCTTTGACAGGAAGGAGACCCGGCGCTCCCGATTGACCACCGACAGGTTTGCGCTCATGGCTGAAGTGTGGGAGAGATTCAGACAAAACTGCATCTCATGCTACAAGCCAGGGCAGGACATCACCGTGGACGAACAGCTGTTCCCGACGAAAACAAGGTGCCGGTTCACGCAATATGCCCAACAAGCCAGATCAATTTGGAATTAAGTTTTGGCTGGCAGCAGATGTTGAGAGCAAATACCTGCTGAATGGCTTCCCATACCTGGATACAAGCAGACCAGCCACGCAGTCCCTCGGAGAGAATGAGTAGACTTTGAATCATATCATTGTAATTGCTAGGCAACGACATAAACAATGCAATGCCGTGTAGAGGGACTATTGTTTGTGCCGTTGCCTATAGCGGTTATAATGCATTTTTATATGTGGGTCGATTTGACGTTGTGGCGGTTATAGGTATAAATGTCTGTATTTTTTATTTAGATGTATCTATACCATATTTAATAATAGGAAGTGCAACACAACACCATTTTAGGAAAAGTCAAAGACGGGGGGACTTCAATATTTTATTAAAACATAGTTATGTACAATTGAAAAACCCACTTGGGTCAAATTGACGTCATGGCGGTTCTAGTGTTAAACTATTTCTGACCTAAAAGTCAGATTTTCTGTTTTTTTGCTAACATTCAACTTGAAGCTTTGAAGTACCCACTCGTTATTTTTCCGAAGTTTTACGTTCATTAAATAAGTATAATCTATCAACAAAATAGGCTTGTTTCTCATGCTTTTTCCGACGCGCTTGGGGGGTGGCTGAAATAACATGTATGCTTTCACTTGGGTGTGATTGGCTGTTAAGCTCGCTCAAGGGGGAGGGACACAAAGGGCGCGTGTTTCAATGTTTTCATTGAGAATGTATTTCGAGTTTGTACATCGATGAACACTGCTTAGCTCAATGAATTGTTCAGTAATGACTGAAGGCACAAAGAAAGTCCCCAAGAAACGAAACTTTACTAGGACAACATACGGATTTCACGGGATCAACATACCACAACACTTTCTGCTTTTGGGTAAGTAGCCTACACTCCTTTGTTTGTTTGTGTTGGGTTAGCCGCGTTAGCTAGCTAACATTAGCTAGCTAACATTAGCTAGTATGTTCTGTGTCGTCGTATTGCCTAAGACTTTCTAAAACAATCGCATAGCACATGCTGTTCTTATAAGTTGTGTTGTTGCTACTGTGTACAGTTTAGTTAACTGTTTTTCTTTTGTTACTTGGGTTGGGCTAGCCGTGTTAGCTAGCTAGCATTAGCTAGTAAGTTATGTGTGGTATTGCGTAAGACTTTCTAAAACAATCGCATAGCACATTATGCTGTTCTTATAAGCAGTGGCGGCTGGTGATAAAAAATGTGGGTGGGGCACAGGTTATGGGGGCATGCTCCACGGGGAAGAATATCAACTTTAAAATCTGGATTTACAGTCGATTTTAGCATGAGAATATATATATATAACTTAATTATTTTTATATATAACTTATTAAAGGGCAAACTGCAAACACAACAAAAATATAATGCACTACAACTGACAAATCAACTGGAATAGTCTTTGTTAGCAGAGTAGCCCTAATGTTAACAGAATGGACTTATACCCATGGGCGTCAGCAGCTTTTTGAATGTGGGGGGGACACTTATTTTTCGGGGGGTCTGGGGGTCCTCCCCCCGAAATTTTTTAAATAGTAGATTCAATTTCCTGCATTCTGGTGCGTTTTACACCCAAAATAATCTCCCTCTTTCTTTGTTTTTCCTTGGAGCTGACATGGTCTGCAATTACTGACTACTATTATGTTTTGGTTTAACTCACAGAGGCCTGACACTGACACGTGGCACTTTTTAGGTACTTTATTAAATATGAATAAATATTAAAAAAAAAAAATATGATTAAAAAAGAATCAAAGAGTGAATTAGAAAAGAATGAGGTAACTTTGAGTCAACAAATTGAATAAAAAGTTATGAGGAAACATAAAATATGTACCTAGGCTACTCAGAGCCTATTACAATCAAACTTAGCCCTCTTCAGTGCATTGCAGAACATACAACTATAACAAACAAAACAAAAATCAAAGAGTGAATTAGAGCTGTCTCCACTGCCCCTGCCTGCTGCCCCTGCCTCTGACTCACTCTCACTCTCAACCACCTATATCAGGAGAAATGGGGATGCATTGAGCACTTGTTCATATTGTTTTTCTCTAATAGAACATTTGACATAGAAATACAATCATCAATACAAAAAATACAATCACAAGCATTTTAGAAATAGAAAAATAAATGGAACAGGTGTTTTCTTCTTATTTTTTAACCCTAGCTCAAGCAATCAGATGCAAAATTGATTCTTTGGGTGGGTGCAATGGCCAAATTAAATAGTGCAAATGCTCAGGGCAATGAACACGGGCAGGAGATGCAATAATGACAGGACAGGTAAGCACTGTGAGGTGTTTGTCGCCATTCTGTGCTTTTGATGACATTTCGCCTGTGTCTGTTCTGCATTTAAACATGTCTAACCGCACTAGTAATGCCTAACAAAACTGCTAGTGCCATATAGCTGATCTAGCTCGTATTTGGTTGCTAGTAGGCTATGCTAATTCTATTGCTAATACAGAGAATGTCTCATAAGGTGCTAACATTCTTATCAGAAAAGCTGGCTGTGTTTGACCTTGGGAGAACGCAATGTTGCTGTTTGGCCACTCACGGGAAAACTTGGATGACTTTGACTTACTTTTCTCTTCTTAGAAAAAAAAAAATCCTTATATCCATCTTGGTGGATGATCTAAATATCGTCTTGCCTCAGTCTGAATGTTTTGAATCTGCGTGCGTGTCTGATGCTGCGTGCTGTTAAAAACAGAAGTAAAACGCGGAGTGGATTTCTGGATATGGGCAATCCCCTACTCATAAAGTGGAACGGATTTGATTGTGAAGCAATGAAAATAACGCTGACCAGTCATGCAACATATTTTTGATGGCAAATGTGGGGGGGTCCAAACGACCTTGTTTCAAAGGTGGGGGGGACACGTCCCCCCCCAAATATATGGTGGTGACGCCCATGCTTATACCCTTTGTCTATCTGTGCAGCGGTAAGGTGAATAATTATAGCAGTACTGTCCAGACAGTTGTCTTGTTTAGCCATTCAACTAGGCATTATTTATTCAATGGAGAAAGACATGGAACACAATGCAATTGTGATAATAAATGTGTTCTTTGTTACTTCTTTAATTAAATTAAAGTGTACCTTTCTATTATCATACAATATTTCCTTGAACATGTAAACTCTATAATCATACAGTTGTCTTTCTATTAGTTGTCTCTGTCATACTGAACTGTTTGTTATCATCCTGAACTATCTCTGTTGCTCACCTCACCTCAGTTCTGTCTCTATTGCTCTCCTCTCCTGTTGTCTGTCTCTCTGTTGCTCTCCTCTCCTGTTGTCTGTCCGAATATCGGTTGTTAAGTCGCGACGTGTTTCCGGGTCCAAAGTTGGCTGAGGCGCTGTCTTCGAAATGCCGCAATAATAATAATAATTAATTATATTTATATAGCGCTCTTCCGAGGCTCAAATACCCTGACAATATGGGGAAAACGGGAAAGTGCTGTGTCCCTTGTTGTATGAATAGATCCGAGTCTAAAAAACGATTAAAATGTCATTCTACCGCTGTAGTACACTGGTATTCTGGTGCGGAGAATTTCTGGTTTGGACCCGGAAATTGCAAAACGTCACGTTTGACGTCAGACTTAACAACCGGATATTCAGGGCTCTCAAGTCTCACGCATTTTTTTATTTTTACTACCCCTAGTGGTAGTGGCTCTAGGCTGCAGCCTAGGTAAGCCTATAATCTGCGCATGCTCGGGGCGCATTTTTTGCGCCCCGACCGAGAAATAGCAGACAGCCAATTGGAGCGCTGCTACAGCTCACGTGTAAGCCAAAAGTATTTGGACTGCCATAGACTGCCATTCGGCCGGCGTCCCGAACTCCTCCCCTATGTATTTTCACAGTGAATTTTACACACACACAGATAAAATGTTTATTGTATTGGAGGATTTTTAATGAATGCTGATAGGCGCCGACAGAATATCAGCCGCATTTTATGAATAAACAATGTTTATTTTTAAAAATCTTTTACAAGTAGCAACTAGGAAGTGGGGCTGCGTTGGAAGGTGGGGGCGGCGCCCTAGCGCCCTCTATTGGCCAGCCGCCACTGCTTATAAGTTGTGTTGTTGATACCGTGTACAGCTAGCTAACTGTGTTTGATAAAAATGTTTTACTGTTCAGAACAACTTCATGCTGTGGTACTGTGCCTGGCCTTGCCTTGACACTAGCCCTCCACCTCCTGATTGCCTGAGTTTCCAGCACTTCAGGTAATTCATTCATTCACACGTATTACCTCTTTCATTTTATGAACAGGGTATTACGGTAATATTATTTCATTTACTGTGGGCAATAATTCAATGTATTGTCGTCCGTCTGTTCCAGCTTTGATGCTAAGGAACCTGGCGTGGTTATGGCTGAAAATCACTGATGTCAAGCCCCCCGGAGGTGATCTTCATGCGCAAGGCCCACTCGGACTTGACATGGCCAGACTAGGGTTGCCACCCGTCCCTTAAAATACGGAATCGTTCCGTATCTGACAGTTAAAAGATGCGTCCCATTTTGAACCAATACGGAACGCTGTTTGTTCCGTATTTTCAATCCACCCGCATTGCGTGATTCCTCCAATATATCATACAGAGCTGCCAAGTCTTTTATTTTTGAAATTCCTTTAAATAAAGCTACCGGACGCGAGTTTCGTGGCATCTTTCTGCACGCGCGTTAACTTGAGTCTGCAATCGAAGCGGGAGGCGCGCGCTGCTGGAAGAACCTGTGTTCACGCGAGCTGCATGTAAGTCTTAGAACGTAGTAGTGTTGCCAGATTGGGCTACTTTTGGTCACACTGGACGGGTGGATTCAGCAGCTTTTAGACTGGTTGGGCTGGAAATTGTCAATTCCGTCTGGCAACCCTGGTAGCAAAATATGTGCATACGTAACTGGTAACCTGGTACATTCAAATCGCAAGTTGTTTCATCCTCTGTTCTCTTTTTCGGGGTGATGGAGGAGAGATTGGCAGTGAAATATCCATGATGGGACTTTGCTCATCATCCTCCGTCCTCACACTCATGTTTTTCCCCCTCCATTAATCTTCTGTTATTCAACACGAGTGTGAACACGGATTGTATTCTTTATCTCAAAGACACTATGGCATACCGTTTCTTAAATAGGCCTATTCACTTAATATTCACTTAATTTGGGTGAGATGATAGGCCTACTTTGCAACTTTACAGTTTTGGTAACGGTTTTTTGTTTCTCTACTGTAACATAATATAACATTGTTATTATTATTATTATTATTATTATTAATTACAATGTACAATACAAATACAACAATTGGGGGTCCCTCAAAAAAAAGATTGCAGCGCTACGCGCGCACAACATCAGTCCCAAAGGCCTCATTCAGACCCAGGAAAAAACATGGTATGTCCTGTATCCGCTTGTTAAGTCTGACGTCACACGTGACGTTTAGGAACTTCCGGGGCCAAACCAGAAATTCTCCGCACCAGAATAACATTAGTGTACTAGCGATAACTTACCATTACACTATTATTATACTATCATACTATCTATAACTAGCTAACAATTACAAAGTTAGTCAACAATGGCTGAACCTGTGAACCTTTTCACGATCACGTCTTTCTTTAGTGAGGCACCATTGAGAGTTAAAAAGGGTCTAAATTCGTTCAATTCCAACAAAGTGGTTAGTGTCACGGTTTTCTCAGGGGGTATTATCAAGGGTAGTGTCCAGGCATCCATGAAAAAAATGATTTACGAGGTTGAGGTTAGTTAAGTTAGCAGTAAGTTAGCTAGTTGAGATGATATGCCATGTTCTGGCTGAGGTGAGTTAAGTTAGCAGTAAGTTAGCTAGTTGAGATGATATGCCATGTTCTGGCTGAGGTAGCTATGTTATTATTAGCTATGAAGATGAAAAACGAAATATTGGACGGAGACGATACTTAACAGTACCAGCCAGGTTTTGTAGGGTTAGTGATGTTAGGCTAGTTGACAGCTGCCACCCCCTGGCTAACTATAGTTAACTAATATAAACACAGACAGCACTGGCAATATTGTTTAGCTATTTATGTAAGGGGGGTTAGGGATCACATTGTTTTCAATGCAGGTGCACGTTGAGGGTCAGTCAGTCAGGTACAGCACCTGCGAGTGCCCAATCGGCAGAGACAAGTGCCACCATATGGCTGCTTTGTTGATTTGGGTGGAGAAAAATGTGTCCCGTACCGACGTGGAATGCGTGTGGAAGAGGGCAAAGACACCGAAAACGAATGAAATTGCAGCCAAGACAGTGTCTGAGATGACTCCATCCACAACACAAGGTTAGTAATTAATTAGCAAGTGGTGCTTATGTTGTTACTAAATCAATACAACACATATTCTCAATTAGTATTACTCATTTCATACTATTATTTCAGCTGGAATCAAAAGACCGGTCACCCAGGAGGACAAGGAATGGGCACTGGCATCCCTGTCCAAACTTGGCCGTTTTACTGGGATGGGGTGGATTTTGAGTCCAGAAATGCCTCAGGTACGACTTATGTCTTTTGTACTTTGATATGCTTTCCATGTTACCAGAAACATTCCAATTACACAATTGAAAGGCGCTATAGAAATTAAAGTTATTATTACACTGAAACCTCATTGACTTACAAGGAAATCATTCTTATTTGTACAAATCTGACACTGTGCTTAACTTTGAATCTAGACTCTCCCTATCAAGACCTTTGATGGGCTTGTGACCAGCCCAGGTTATGCGCAAGCTGAGCACAAGGCTCTTTATGTGCTGTCATCACTTGCAGTTACTGAGGAAGAAAAGCAGCAGATTGAGAGAGCCACAGTTGGACAAGCAAAGAATGTGTTATGGTAAGAAATTGCATTAATAAGAACAAAACAAGAAACAAGCCAAATCAATTACTATTAAATGAAACTGCTCAACTTTTCAGACACTTATAGAAATTGTAGCAACTGCTAGCTGCAACAGGTCAGATTGTTTTACATGTAACTGTAATCTTCATAACAGGTCAGCATATCGCAAGAAATGGATCACAGCAAGCAACTTTGGTTTGGTCTTGGCAGCAGTGAAGCGGAAGTCTTACCCGCCTTCCCTATTTAAAACCCTGCTTGGCCAGTACAACCTCAAAGAAGGACCCAAAGTAAGTTGTGGGTAATTATTTAAACTGAAGGCATCCATGTTTCTATGTCACTTACTGTGACTGGTATGTTTTTTTCCAAGGCATGTGATTGGGGAATCCTCCATGAACCAAGGGCAAAGCAGGAATACAGTGAGCGCACTGGTGTGGTCATCCAGGAGAGGGGAGTGTTCCTGTCTGACAGCGGCCTGCTCGGTGGATCTCCAGATGGGACAGTACCTGGTGATTGCATTATTGAGGTGAAGTGTCCGTGGTCAGCCAGGACCAAGACTATCCTGCAGGCAGCAGAGAGTAGGGACTTTTTTCTGGAGTTGGATAAGGTGACTAGTTCCCTGAGACTGAAAAAAGCTCATAACTACTGGCATCAGATCCAGGGCAACCTACACCTGACCAGAGCTAACAGTTGTCACCTAGTTGTATGGACTCCTCTTGACCTTGTCATCCTGCCAGTGCACAAAGACCCAACATGGGCTGTTAACTTAAACATTCTCGAAATGTTCTATAAAGATTGTTTCCTACCAAACATTGTCTCGCAGTTGTAAATCAGTATCTGCACTTGTACATACCCTGCAATCATTACCTGTAGTACTGTCCTTGTATAATACCCTGCATGCATTACCTGTACTACTGTCCTTGTATATACCCTGCACTACTGTCCTTTGAATTGAGTAACAGTTATAACCTACTAAATACAGATTTGGTTTACAATACAATAACATGTTTTTAAAATGTAAATATTTTATATTTATTTTATATTTTAATGTATATGTAAATAAATGTTTCTGGGATATAAAGAAGAGTAACACTTTTTTTAAATCTACTATAACTTTTTTTATTCAGTAAATTCATTCAATTTCACTGGGAATGGGTGTTTGCAAATTTGTAAGACACACACATACTTTAAGTATCTTGTTTATACTTTTTTTGAATTGGTATGGGATGTTGTGCAAAATAATAAACAATTTCAGCCTCTGAATGGAACGCTCAACGTGTATCCTAGCACTTAATTAGCTTGTTATTTTTCACTTCCTCCTGTGTGAACTGTCCATTGACAAGGAAAGACGGGATGTTCAGTGAAACTCCCTCTGGCAAAATGTCCCGAATTGTGAAGCCCTTGTCTCCCATGACCATATCACCTGGTTGTAGATGTTGGAGAAGTCCACAGTCAGCTGTTATTGCCTTGTCTGAGGCACTCCCACCGTACAGGTCACTGGTGAAGGTAAATACTCCATTGGGAGCCACACCAATAGAGCCTTCAGTGTGGTCCGTCCTTTATACTGGCTGTACAAATGACTCTGTGTGTCAAGCCTCTCTGTGTTAGAGACAGCAACCTCTGTGCAGTCGAGCACTATCCTACAGTTTGGAAAGGGGCGGAAGCAGTCTGGCAGTGATGTTAGATTTTTTGCTGTGGAGGGGATGTTGTTCTCAAACAGACCGACGTACAAAATGTAATAAAGCACACCAATGATGGTGTTAAAGATGTTGGTCACTGTGGCTGTGCTACAATTAAACCTTGTTGCAAGGTCTACGTGTCCGCTATTAAGTTTTAGCTTCATTAGCGTCAGGAGCAATTGATCAACTAGGGGCATAATTTGGACAGTCCAATCAGAATTATATTGTAGCTCAAATTTAGAAATAAGCGCTTCCAAAAACAGGATCGTGGCAGCATCTGGCAATCCAGAGAAATATTTGACTTTGTCAGGATTTGAGGAAATTTGACTGAAGGAAAAGGTTTGCTTCTGTTTCTCCAACAGTGTTTTCAATTTTTCATTCTCTTCTTTCAGCATGTAATTCTGTACCTCAAGCACCACAAGACTGTTTGAAGTACAAGGGGTCTGTGCAGTTGCATTGTCATCATTGTGTTGATCTGTTCTTTCCTCACAGTAAACATTTTCCTCCTCAACACCACTGGTAAGGACCATTTGTTTCTTCCGTTTACGGTGGCTGCGGTGGTCAGGGAATTGTAAGGTCTTCCCCTCGTTCCATGTAAATCGTGATGGCCCAGCACCTTTGCCATTGGGAAAATGCCAACTGCACACCCTTGAGTTGCAGTTTGGGGTGAAGTTTTCACGCCTGTAAAAAATAAAATAAATGGATCACCATTGATTAGTCATTGTGCACAAGTTTCAATTATAGTGAAGCAGTCATTATTACATCTCAGGCTCCCTCCAACAATGCTCAAACGCTATGTATAGAAAATAAAACAATATAATGGTTGTTGGTCAGACAAGCCAAGGATGAAAATATAGCTAGCTAGCTAAGATTTAGCTGGACCGCACAGAAAAACGGCCTGACAACCGAAACACGAAGATTTGGGTTTATTCATAGCTAGCAAGAAATGGTAGTTCTGACCTCGCTAGCTAGGTTAGTATCCACTGACTGGCGCCAATACATTTTTCATTACATCACTTGTAACTTACCTTATCAACTGCAGCCATTTCCTCTTTTCTTTATCATTAGAAGGAAAGCGGTAGAATGACAGTTCAATCGTTTTTTTAGACTCGAATCTATTCATACAACAAGGGACACAACACTGCGGCATTTCGAAGAGAGTGCCGCCTCAGCCAGAGCCAGAAAAAAGTCAGAAGCCAGAAAAAAAACACACACAAAAAAACTGACTGGACCCGGAAATACGTCACGACTTAACAAGCAGATAACATGATAGCCATCTATGAGCAATGCAATGTATATTAGATGATGACCAAGGGGCTGAGTCCTGTTGATTTTCTTTTAGACTCTGTAGGCTACTGTATTTGTTTATTAAGACTTACATAAATATGATATATTGTCTGAATTTGTCTTGTTTTATCAAATGTTCCAATTATTTTTTATTTCTTGTGCTGGTTTATTATGAACAACATGTACAATTGCAGGAAACTGGCACAAATAATTGTGTGGGAGAGAGGGGCACAGTTTTGCACAGTTTTGGGTCGCTCCACCGCCAAACAATCTCACTCCAAACTTTTGGTGAAACTTGGCAGCCCTTACGGCTTTATTGAAACAATGTTTAACTTATGATTTACTAGCACTGGCGCCCCCACCCCGCCCTTGGGCCCGTGGTCCCGAGGAGCGGGGCCCCTACTGCGAGGGGTGTCCCTTATTTCTCTGACTGAAAGGTGGCAACCCTAGGCCAGACAGAAGTATATTTTTGATCAGAGAATTCTGTTCAGATGAGGCAAAAGACACCACATGCCCACCAGACTCCACAGCACCTCAGAAAACTGTATTACTTATCATTACTTACTTTACTTATTTACTTATTATTGTGATTATGTACCTTGCTGCAATGCTAATGTTGAAAAACCAAAGCCAAAGATTTTTATTCTTGTGTACTGTAAAATAAATTCTGATTCTGATTGAAGACTTTTTTGTATCATTAAAAGAATATCCAGTGTTTCCCCTAGGTTTGCTGCCTTGAGGGGGTGGCATGGACTGTGGCATGGACCCCCCCCCCTCCCCCAGGGGGTAAGACCCTGCCTCATACCAGCGTCATGTCCAGGGGTGTACTTGTACATTAAGCCGCCTCACACTACGGAAACAGTAGATAGGCTCCTGCCCTATGGGCCATTAGGCTCCAGAACCATCGGTTCTCAAGGCTACTTACTTATGTGGTCTTGACTACCTGTCCACTTTCTCACCTGGTTCTTGCTCTCTCTCTCTCTCTGGTGTGCCGACACCACCCTGCTCTCTCTCATTCTCTCTCTCCCTCCCTACCCTCCTCTCTCCCTTTTGCTGTCAACCAAAAGGGAAACAAAACAGCCAGAGTATTTATAATCTAATAATATATAACATAATTATAATTGAATATTGGATTGCTGTGGGCAATCCAGTCAGATAATGTCATTTTGACTTTACTCTCTCACCTGAAAAAAAATCGTATGTGCAACTATAAAAAACAGACATTTCCAATGCTTCAATCAACTGTCCATGTACTGTAAATATGCCATTATGGTATTACCATGAAGCCCAACTCTAGCAGAATAAGAAAGATAGTATATCTACTTTAAGTAAAATAATAAAGTGCCTCCAGTTAGCTCTTTAGCTGGCAAGTGTGCAAGGAGACTAGCTCATCTCATCACCTCTGAGCTAGCTAGCTTGCTAGTTCTTTGACACTATTTACACTATGGAACTATAGTCAGACACTTTCTAGTCACGATAATAACGACACATTTTAACCAACTTTCTCTGTCAGAACACTCAGCAATTATATTTGCTAACGTTTGAACTTGCTTACTTTCAATCTGCAGACATCACAGCCGGCAAAAACTCTCGCGTCTCTCGCGCACACTTGTGCAAAATCTTGTATTATTCTCCAGCGCTGGCACAGCGCGAAGTGTGGAGATAGGTCTGGCTATGCGAGACTACGGCGGGCTAACCTTACCAACGAGCCAATGGGCTTGCCACTCGCCAGATTCGGGTTGGGTGCGTTTAAAAAACGCGGATATTTTAGCCTACTTGTCAGATGTTTGGTGTCTACGTCCGTAATAATTCCTCTTTCTTGGGGGGGCGGGGGGTTCCGTTGGGAGGGCGGCCCGCCCCCCCAAGGCAATGGTAGGGGAAACACTGATATCAGTTACAACAACCATAAAGCCTCCATAATGATAAGCTGGCTAATTTAGCTTAGGTAATACCTTGCTAGGTAGTCATGTTAGCTATAGCTATCTGACCCAGTGACTAACACTGACAGATATTGATAGTTGACAGCTGTCAATCTAGATGGGGTGGGGTTAACCAGCCATTGTTACCGCCCATTACCTGGCTGTGTGAAGGTGTGAAAAAGAAGGGCATTTTGAAGGGCATTTTCTCTGCTTAGTGATTTCAGGTGTAGCAACTCTAAAATACTCATGTTGTCTTCAATTTGTTTCCGATTCTTAATGTATGACGCATCATTTGAAATCTTACAATCTGTAGTTTAAGCACATGTAAAAACAACTGTAAAATTATTTTGCCTACTGGTAGCTCTTTTCACTGTCTGTTGTCACATATTGTCACATGCATATCGTAACAGGTACAATGTACAGTGAGATGTTGCTGATAGGAGGCATCAGTAACATCTCACTGTACATTGTACCTGTTACGATATGCATGTGACAATATTCAGTTCACTGGACTCGCTTCCTGGAATGGACCTCAGGTCAACCTTTATATCGTAATTTGAGGATCTTTGAAATTAAATAAGCCAGTTTCATTTAGTTAATGTAATTATTTCATTTTAGCTGTATTTGATAAGACTTAGTTGGACTAACTCACTTGGTTTTAGTTGGCTACATATATTTATTGGATGGAAATCCTGCCTACAATTTAATTGAGTTCATCCAATGAGTTATTTTTTTGAGTGTGACTTTGTCACCACATTCCTTGACGTAATCCCTAACGGTAGAGGTGTACAAGTCAAGGTCTGTGTGGTGGTCCTGAGTGGCCTGGGCTTTGAGCTGGGGCCAGGGGGCTGTGTCAAGCAGCTGATTGCCCTAGGTGGGGAAATGGAATGGCTCTGTAGCAATTTTGGAGTAGACATGATCAAGGGTTTTGTCTCTGGTAAAGGGTTTTGTGAAGCAGGAGACATGCTGGTGGAATCATGGTAGTACAGTCCTCAGGTTAGAATGGTTGAAATCCCCTACACAGTAATGAAAGCACCCTCTGGTAGGGTGTTCACACCGGTAATGAACCGTGCCGGTTCGCATTCGCGAACCAAGTCTGGAACCGGCCGGCGCGTTCAGACCGAAACTCAATTGGTTCGGACTTCGGAGCCTGAAAAGTTCGCAGCGGGAACCAGAAAATAGTGGTTCTCAAGCGCAAACCAAAACGTAGAACAGCCACGTGTCAGTGGGTGTGTCATTCTAGGCTGCAGAGACCAGCAAGAAGGAAGTAGACAACATGTAATCAAATCTAAATCTAATCATTAGTGATCAAAAACAATATCAAAAGTTTAATTATTCTCTCTATCTTCCTCACATGCTCAGCAAACGCGCGGACATGCGCGAACGCACATAAGCCATTTCGATTCCAGTAATGGAGCAGTTGATTAGTAAGACAACGCGTGTAGAAAGTGTCTTTTGTTTTGTTTAATAGAAAATTGTGTTTATTTCAGATACTGTAGTGGAAGATATTATCCTCTTTTCCAGTGAAGTAGCTGCCATCTAGTTGTGACATTTTTGTTTATCCCGCCCCTTCATCACCCAGCGTTGATGACGCGGATGGTTCTGGTTACACTGGTGTGAACGCAGGCTCGTTCGCCAGACAGCACCAAGGTTCAGACTGCAGTGGCGGCTGGCCGATAGAGGGCGCTGGGGCGCCGCCCCCACCTTCACTTCCACCTTCAGTTGCGATTTGTAAAAGTTTTTTTTTTAAATAAACATTGTTTATTCACAAAATGCGGCTGATATTCTGTCGGCGCCTATCAGCATTCATTAAAAATCCTCCAATACAATAAACATTTTTATCTGTGTGTGTGTGTGTGTGTGTGTGTGTGTAAAACTCACTGTTAAAATACGTAGGGGGAGAACGCGGGGCGCCGTGTCAATGCAAGTCTATGCCAGGACGAATACTTTTGGCTTACACGTGAGCTGTAGCAGCGCTCCAATTGGCTGTCTCTATTTCTTGGCCAGGGCGCACAAATGTGCGCCCTGGCCAAGAAATCTCCGGTTGTATTGCAGACAATGCATTATGCTGAGGACTCCCGACTTCCGGTTTTCCGGACTTCCGGGCTTCCGGAGTATTTTAAATGAACATTCGTAATGTCTGTCTCTGATGTTCATGGTCAATTAAATCAGCCTATTTTGTGCAACTAATAATGTTCCCGCTAATGGGTTAACCAAGCAGCCTCGCACCTAACGTGCAGGTGTAACAGAGTTGGGAATGTATGTTTAGTTGTGGTGAATATAGATGAGTTTCGCCGTGCTTGAGCAGCCCTGGTTGTTGTTGGAGCCCCCCATTGGAGTTTGGGTGTACTGCAGGTCTGCACGTTCTTTGTCCTTCTCTTGTTGCCGTACTTGCGGTGGTGCGTCAGAACATGGCCGCCACCTTAATGGGTATGTGCGTGATGTGAAATGCTCCTCGTGTTTTGTTGTTTGTATGGAGAATCTTGTAATGTAGGGTGAAGGTGTTGGTGTAGTACTGTGCTGTTTGTTTTTACATGTATTGTGATGATGTGATGTATTGTGATGATGTGAAACAGAACATTTATTGTATGTTGTTTTGAACGTGCAGATTCACAAGCAGACCAGAGAAGAATTGTGTTCTATATGTCTTCTCTGCAGGTATGTCGCTCCACATGTTGTTTGTAATTGTTATTTGTAATGTTTGAGGGAAGTTTGTGTTCTTTCTGTGAACAAATTGTCCTGATGTGAAATGTACATAGACGGTGGTGGGAGAACATGGCCGCCACCTTAATGGATTCACAAGCAGACCAGAGAAGAATTGTGTTCTATATGTCTTCTCTGCAGGTCAAATAAACGAATTAAATGAAAGAAGTTTGGCTGTTTGACCATCGTTACACTGGTGCCGTGACACGTCGATCTCAAGATCAGCTGAACGCCGATCTCCGTGGATGCTGCGTGGATGCCAGGTCTTAGTGTGATAGATCAAGTGTGGTCAGAGTATTATAGTAAATGGTCATTCAGTCTGAGGTCTGTGATTATATCAGTTTAAAAAGTGCTTTGATTGTTTTGGTTTTTATGTCCTGCTGTAACTTTATATATTTTTTTTAAACATTATTATTATTATTATTTTTTTCATTCAGTAATATTACACAACGCAAGTCTGTACCACTATGGCTCAGAGGCCAGGTTTTAATGATGAGATTTTTGCCAGTCCAGTGTTGCCTATGGGGAGGGGTGCATGGGGGGCATGTCAGAGCAGAGCAGACAGTGCTGTCATAGACATTGACAGTGCTGTCAATAGTAGGGAGGTGGGGTGTTCCCAGTTGTTTACTGACAGTGGTAGAGGCACAGGGTCAGGTCAGGACCCAGGTTGTGCTGCTGTCGGACAGTTTACAGGGGAGGCTCCTCCCACATCCACACCCAGTGTTAATGACACTGAAGCTCTTCATCACCTTTCAGACATGATGGGTCAGCTAGGTGCTCAGATTGGCGAGTCCATTGTAACCAAGTTAATTTCAGCTGGTGTAGTTCACTCAAGTAGTATGAGCAGTGCACACCTCAACTGCACATCGCCTCCAGATCCTGTAACTGATCCTAATGTTGTTAGACAGGAGGTTCCGTGCGTTACTGTGAATGTAACATCAGACAGGGAACCACCAATGTTCCGAGGTGATAGTTCTGATAAGTGTTCAGTCCAGGATTGGATTGACATGTCTAAAGCTTATCTGAGAAAGCAGAAATGTCCAATGCATGAACAGGCTGAGGAGATACTGGCAAGGCTGATGGGTAAGGCAAAGGATGTTGTGAGGGTTGGTTTGCGAAGCGATCAGACACTTGATGTGAAGCAGAACCCTGATCTCATCTATGATATCCTTCTCAAGTACTTCAGTGATGTGTCATCATGCCTCCCGTTGTCAGATTTCTATGCCACTCTACCCAGACCCAATGAGAACCCTGTAGACTACTGGTTGAGGATCAACAAAGCAGCTGATGTAGCTGGTGAGGGCCTTCGCAGACAAGGTAGGAGGATGGAGAACGTGGGTGAAGAGGTAGCACGGATGTTTGTCAGGCATTGCCCGGACTCTGGACTATCCCGTATTCTGGAATGCAAGGCTATTGAGGAGTGGAGCTCACGAGACATACAGTTGAAGATTGATAATTATCAGAGAGAGCTGAGAGCCTCTGGCAGGACCGGTAGTTTTGTGCCATTGAAGAGCCATGCCACCGCCCTCCACACTGTGCAGTCTCATCCAGAGCCTTCGATTCAGTCTGTGTCTGAGCAGTGTTCCACCCAGTACCCCCCTTCTCCTGCCCATAGTCCAGTGTACCACACACAGTGTCCGCCTTCTACCCTCATTCCTTCCCAGGACCATGCTTTAGGCCAGCTTCCGTGCCACTCCTCCGCGACTGCTGTGGCCCAGAACACTCAGCAATCTGAAGACAGGATTCTTGCTCGCATTATGGAGAGGCTGGAGCAGATGATGGGGAAAGTGCAGCAGCGTGACAGTGCTCCTCGTGGCGGAAGATACCAGGGTGGCGCCCGTGAGAAGGCCTGCCGAGTCTGTGATGACAGTAGACACACTACCATCTCACACTGCATGTCAGAGAAGCTGTGCTTTGTCTGTTTAGCCCCAGGTCACACAAAAGTTGAGTGTCCCACCAGGTCGTCCCGAGCACCTCAGCCTCAGGGAAACTAGGTGGCCTGTATTCAGAGGGAGAAAGTATAGGTTGCCAAGTAAACTCCCATTGTGAGGACGAATCTAGTGCTGAGACAGTGTATATAGCTCTCAAAAGCTCAAGTGATAACTCTGAAGATATTGTTTATCAGAATACGCATACAATTAGTGGTAGTGACAGCCTTTTCTACACACCTGTGACAGTTGGTAATACAGTGACTCTAAATGCTATGCTAGACAGTGGGTCTATGGCTTGTACAATGAGTAAGACGGCAGAGGGAAAGCTTAGAGAGGTTGGAGTTGCTACAGAGCATAACCAGTTCAGTTCAAATGTGGTGCTTGTTGGCTGTGGTGGTCGCCGTGTCAAGCCTGAGTCAGCTTTCAATGTGGAAATGGAGGTGTATGGCTGTAGGATTATGGTTCCCACTCTGGTAGTTGAAGGCCAGCATGATGAGTTGATACTAGGCACCAATGTTATTAAATATATCCTCCGGCAGTATAAGCAATGTGATGGCTACTGGAAGGCTGTGTCTACGCCCTGTCCTGCTGGCGATCCAGAATCTGAACAGTTTCTCTCGATGCTCGCTGGTCTGAACCGTTGGCGAGGTGACGTCATACCTGACAAGATAGGCACAGTCAGGTGCAACTCAGCCGTGTGTCTTGAGCCTGGTCGGGAGTACCTGATGTGGGGCAAGCTACCCAAGTCCACTATTGTGTCTCCTGGTAGCGCTGTGATGACAGAGCCCACATCGTGTCGCTCAGCTCCAAGAGGGGTTCTGGTGGCCAGAGTTGTTACTCCTTTGTGGGGAGACGGATGGGTTCCATTGAAGCTGATCAACTCGTCCGACAGGCCCGTCTTGGTAAGACGCAATGCTAAATTGGCCGACGTCTTCTCCTGCATTGCGCTCGAGGACATGGATGAGACCGGACCTGCTGAGGTCCCACTACTCAGTTGCTGTCAAGTAACCCCGTCCAGTGAAAATGCGGCCCGCACTGTTGATGAGGAACTGAAGTACATGGGATTGAGTGGGCTCGACATACACTCCTGTGACGTGTCTGAACAGTGTAGAAGCAAGATGGCTGACCTGGTTGTGCGCTACAAGGACATCTTCTCACGCCATCACCTGGATTGTGGAGAGGCAAAGGGCTTCATACATCGCATTCACCTCTCAGATCACAGGCCATTCCGGCTCCCATTCAGACGAGTGCCCCCCAGTCAGTATCAGAAGTTGCGCCAAGTACTGAGTGAGATGGAGGAGAAAGATATAATCAGGAAGTCAACCAGTGAATATGCATCTCCGTTGGTTCTTGTATGGAAAAAGAACGGAGATCTCCGTATCTGTACAGACTTTCGCTGGCTGAACAAGAGGACCCTGAAGGATGCTCACCCTCTCCCTCACCAGGCCGACTGCTTAGCTGCACTTGGAGGTAACTCCTTGTTTAGTACTATGGATCTAACCTCAGGGTTTTATAACATGCCACTACACGAGGATGACAGAAAGTACTCTGCCTTTACAACACCTATGGGCTTGTATGAGTATAATCGCCTCCCGCAGGGCCTCTGTAATAGTCCTGGGAGCTTCATGCGTATGATGACTAGCATTTTCGGAGACCAGAACTATCTGAGCTTACTGGTTTATCTGGATGATTTATTGGTGTACGCCCCTGATGAGAGGACAGCTCTGGAACGCTTGGAGATGGTGTTCAGTAGACTGCGTGGTCATAACCTGAAATTGGCCCCCAAGAAGTGTTTTTTTCTCCGGAAATCCGTCAAATTCCTCGGCCACATAATTAATGACAACGGTGTGTTGACTGATCCCAGCAAAGTTGAGAGCATCGCAAAGATGACAAGTGCTGACCTGATGGAAGCGGACGGTGTAACCCCCTCACAGAAACGAATCAGATCTTTCTTGGGGATGATCAATTATTACCAGCACTTTGTGCCTAGCTTCTCCGCTATTGCAAAGCCTCTCTTCTCTCTGTTGACGGGCCAGAAGAGAAAAGGGAAGGTGAAACAGTCCAAACAAAGGTCACAAAGCAGGAAGTTGAAGGTTACTGACTGGACCCCCGAAACGGAGCAGGCTTTCCAGAAGCTGAAAACGGCGCTGGTTGAGACGGCTGTCCTGGCTCACCCTGATTTCAGCCGTCCCTTCATGCTGTCAACGGACGCGTCCCTTGATGGCATCGGTGCTGTCCTGTCGCAGATCCAAGAGGGTGAAGACCGAGCGAGGCCAATCGCATTCGCCAGCAAGTCCCTCTCTCAGTCTCAGAGAAACTATCCAGCCCATCGGTTGGAATTCCTAGCCTTGAAGTGGAGTGTCTGTGACAAGTTTAGCCATTGGTTGAAGGGGCATGATTTCACTGTTTGGACGGACAATAATCCATTGACTCATATCATGACGAAGCCCAAGCTGGACTGCTGCGAGCAACGATGGGTGGCTAAGTTAGCGAGCTATAACTTCGACATCAAGTACGTGCCAGGCCCACAGAATGTTGTCGCTGATGCCTTGAGTCGTGTGCCTTTCGTCAAGCAGAGAGTCAGTCACAGATTACTTGAAGAGCCCTACAAGAATCTCCTCTCCGAAGTCCAGGATGTGTCGAGTGCTTCTGTACAGGACGCCTTCCGGTCGTCCAATGATAGTGGTGACACTCCACGCCAGGCAGAGAGTTACGCTCAAAGTGTCCCATCACCTCTGCATGTCCACGCTCAGTCTATGGAGATGGATGAAGTGTCTGTTGTTCTACAGTCATATGACGATCTGTGGGAGGTCGGAGCAAGAACGCGCGCTGTAGCAGTCTTGCACCATTTGCCTCAGTTAGTCCCAGGTGGTCAGGACTCACTTCCTGCTTACAGTGAGAAGGAACTCCGGGATGAACAGCTCAGAGACAGGACTCTCTCTCGAGTCTTGTACTATGTGGAGAGACATCGGAGACCCTCCAGGAGAGAGAGAGATAAGGAATCAGTCACAGTCATGAGGTACCTGAAGCACTGGGAGAAACTTGTTGTGAGCAATGGGATACTCTACAGAGTCTCGAGGGATCAAGTCGTGAAGTCAAAACGCCGCCAGTATGTGGTTCCTGAGTCTAAGAAAGTTGAAGTTCTGAGAGGTGTTCATGACCATGCTGGCCATCAAGGTCAGTTCAGGAGTCTTGGCTTGGCCAGACAGAGGTTCTTCTGGCTCAACCTCGACAGAGACGTAAGAGACTACGTCCGTAACTGCCAGCGGTGTATTGTCAGTAAGACTGTTGAACCTGCTGCGAGGGCGCCTTTGCAGAGTATCACATCAACCAGGCCACTTCAGCTGGTTTGCATTGATTTCTGGTCAGCGGAGGACTCAAGGAACAAGTCAGTTGATGTGTTAGTTGTTACTGACCATTTTACAAGAATGGCCCAGGCATTCCCCTGCAAAGATCAGTCAGCCAAACAGGTGGCGAGAGTTCTATGGGACAAGTTCTTCTGCGTCTTTGGGTTCCCAGAACGTATCCACAGCGACCAGGGAGCTAGCTTCGAGAGTCAACTAGTGAGTGAGCTGCTCAGAGTCTCCGGTGTCAGAAAGTCGCACACAACCCCGTATCACCCGATGGGTAACGGTAGTGTGGAACGTTTCAATAGAACTCTCGGTAACATGATCCGAGCGCTTGAACCAGAGGCAAAAATCAACTGGCCGAGGCGTTTGCAAACTCTGACGTTCATGTACAATAGCACAGCGCATGAGTCAACTGGCTATGCACCTTTCTATCTGATGTTTGGGCGTACTCCTCGTCTCCCTGTCGATATACTCTTCCGGACAGTCCTGAATGATCCAGCTGTGGTCAGCTACGACAAGTATGTGATGTCTCTCACGAAGGATCTGAGAGAAGCTATGGTCATAGCCCAGGAACATGTCATAAAAGAACAGCACCGTCACACAGAGCTCTACAACAGACGAGTAAAAGGGCCCACCATTGACGTCGGAGACCGTGTGCTGTTGGCGAACAAGAGAGAGAGAGGAAAGAGAAAGGTGGCTGATCGTTGGGAGTCTACTGTATACACTGTGGTGGATAGGAACTCTGAGACTCACACATATAGGATACAAGACACTGTCACTGGACGAGAGAAGGTAGTCCACCGTAATCTATTGTTGTTGGTGAACTTTCTGCCGGTGTATGATACGAGTGTGATCTCTGACCCAGTTTCATCCCTGTCTGCTGTTCATACATCAAATGAGCCAAGTGACATGTCCGTGTCGGAAGTGGAACAGGATTCCTTGCCTGGGGAAGTGAGTAGAGGAACCGCGTTCGAGTCGGAGAGAGTGGATTCCTGTCCTGGGAGTGAGGGAGGGGAGGTTGAAGACATGGAGTATGGGGGAAGAGCTGTTCGGGAGAGGGATGTTCCCTTGACTGTTCCAGAGCCCAAGGATCCCAAGGGAAGAACCCTGGAGTGGGTCACCCAGTTACCATTCCCTGACCACTCACGGACAGAGGCTACTAACACTGTAGTGTCTTCAGTCTCGTTTGCCCCTCAGAGGGTTCCCGAGCAGATGGCTGAGGAGCAAATGGTAGATCAGTCCATTAACTCTGATTCTAGATTTGTGGTTAGCGCTGATGATTGTACTGATGTTTCTGGTAACACAAATCAGACAGATGATGCTAGTGACACACAGCGTACTGACACTTTAGCTTCTGTCACACAGTGTGAACATCCTAGTACAGTCACACAGGTCAAGTCCAAGTTTGGTCGCCTTATCAAACCAGTTGACAGATTGATTTATACTATGTCAGGACAAGACATTATTCAAGACACTAAGTCAAACATTCGAGCTGTTTGCAGGTCAGTGTTCCAGGCTTCCCACAGTTAGATAAGCCGAAGCTCAGTTCAGTGCATGTATACACTGTGCACACTGACATCCTATGACATATAGGTTTGTTCGTTATTCTGATTGTTTCATAAGAGGTTGTGGCCTCTTGAAGGCTAGTAATACACAGTGAAAATAGGGTCTTGTGGGGTGTAGAACGCATCCTACCGCCAGTAGTTGGTTGGAGAGATAGGTTACCTCTCTTTCCACTTCATCCTTATAGGATACTTTTCAAGTTGGCTGTCCTGTCCTTTGGCGGCCCTATGTAATAGTGTAAAAAGTAAAAAGTAGTGTTTAAATGTATAGTTGCTGCTCAAGGTTGGCGAAATTCAGGGGAGGTGGGTGTAACAGAGTTGGGAATGTATGTTTAGTTGTGGTGAATATAGATGAGTTTCGCCGTGCTTGAGCAGCCCTGGTTGTTGTTGGAGCCCCCCATTGGAGTTTGGGTGTACTGCAGGTCTGCACGTTCTTTGTCCTTCTCTTGTTGCCGTACTTGCGGTGGTGCGTCAGAACATGGCCGCCACCTTAATGGGTATGTGCGTGATGTGAAATGCTCCTCGTGTTTTGTTGTTTGTATGGAGAATCTTGTAATGTAGGGTGAAGGTGTTGGTGTAGTACTGTGCTGTTTGTTTTTACATGTATTGTGATGATGTGATGTATTGTGATGATGTGAAACAGAACATTTATTGTATGTTGTTTTGAACGTGCAGATTCACAAGCAGACCAGAGAAGAATTGTGTTCTATATGTCTTCTCTGCAGGTATGTCGCTCCACATGTTGTTTGTAATTGTTATTTGTAATGTTTGAGGGAAGTTTGTGTTCTTTCTGTGAACAAATTGTCCTGATGTGAAATGTACATAGACGGTGGTGGGAGAACATGGCCGCCACCTTAATGGATTCACAAGCAGACCAGAGAAGAATTGTGTTCTATATGTCTTCTCTGCAGGTCAAATAAACGAATTAAATGAAAGAAGTTTGGCTGTTTGACCATCGTTACACAAGCACCTATGTTCGAACTATTCATAGCAATATGCGCGGGGCAAGGCGGAGGTACGGGTAAACACGGCTCATGTTCTGTCATCAAAGGTAAGAGTTGGTTTTCTTTAACTCAGCTGATGCATTGTTGTGTTTCTGACATGGTCTGGTTGTGATACATCATTGAATGTGTTGACCTGCTGTGATGTGTTGACCACCATCACTCTCCATCATCATCCATCATGTGTCTATGAAATAGATAGTACTGTACTACTGACTGCAGCATTCATCTCTGCTCATTGATGTAGCCATGTCACACAGACACATAGTACACATATTCATCTGCTACCTTTATTAACCTGAGTGTAGCTGTGAGGCCTGTACTAGCCTTGTTGACTAGACTTCCTCCTTGTCTGACACTGGGTATTGGACCGTACCGACGTCCATAGACCGGTCACTCTTCCACCTCAGTGTCTGTAGTTGACAGGGTAACTTCTCCATGGCCACACGGTCATTTTAAGGGTGAAAGTTGAAATTATACAATGGTTGTAACGCCAGTGCGTGTTTTATGCGCGTGCACGCGGGGAAAAAATCGTGCACGCGGGAAAAAAATCGCGCGCGCTGCGCGCGCGAAAGAAGACCCCCCGCCACACTGCTGTGCCCCACCCAAAAAAATGTGCACCAGCCGCCACTGGTTCAGAGGCACGGTTCTTTGCCGGTGTGAAAGCCCTCTGGGTGTGCAGTTTGTTGGTTGCTTACGGCAACATGCGGCTCTTTCATTGCAAGTTTCGCATTGGCATCAGGGCATATGTAGGCTGCGCTAAGAATAACAGCAGAGAATTCTCTGGGCATATAAAACGGTCTACACTTGATCATCATATATTCCAGATTCATAGAGCAATGACTCTCAAGGATGGCAGTGTCTCTGTGCACCAAGTTTTGTTGACATAAATGCACAGACCACCGCTTTTCGTTTTACCTGAGCTCTCTAAAGTTCTATCAGCTCGGAACATGTCCCTTCCTGTTAGCGTAGCAGTGCTGTCCAGTTGTAGCCAACTGCAGTCATTAAGATAATCATCATAATCTCACAGGTTGAATGAGCATTCAATGAGGTCCAACATTAAGAATGAAGAACAAATCATTTAATATTAGAGCAACAGCCTTGTCCACACACTAGACTTTGTAGATTAATATATCAAACAAAACAAGACTGAACACATTTGGGTGGCCTCATTATAAACAGTGTTTTGTATGTTTAACCATAAAAAAGGATGTTTAAATATATGTAATATAGTTTTTCATTACTGGAAGAAATACTGTATATATTGCATCGTCTTCCACCAAATTAATATTTTATTGTAGCCTGATGGTGTCTCCTCTATGCACATGCTCCTACAGAAAACACTTTAATGTTTACATTTCGAATTAATATTGTAAATAAGTTTATTAGCCTGAAATAAGGTCCCTTGTGCACTGAACTGCCTGTCGTTTGGGGATTATATGTTTATTTATACTGTATAAGTAGCAAACATCAAACAGCTGGCTCCTTAGCTCACTGCGCATCCCAGAAGGCCTTGTGTGCAGTGATAGAACGTTGCCATGCTGGGGGATTACCGAGACCAAATGAGTAACTGGTCCAATTAAAAGCTCTTAAATAAATGACATTGTCATTAACATTTACAACACAGATTCTTAAATGCCTCTCTTTATAAAGTACGTAGAACTGCGGGGTATAACAAAAAACAACAACAACTACAACATGACTTGAAAATATAGAATAAACACAATGTACAATTGTTGTGAACTGTTGGTATTGATTAAGATCAACTCAATAGGTGTCAAGCTCTGGCCTTGTAATGGCCGAAAGGCAATTGGAACATTTCAGGTTGTAGCCGAAGGATCAAGTCAATACCCTAGCAGTCTCTCTGTAATGTCAACGGCTCAGAGATGTCAAGTCAATACCTTACCCCAGACCACCTAATTGTGCCCTCCATTAATATATATAATACAAGTACTGATAATGCGAAAAGGTTAACCATTGGATAAGACCACAGAGCTAATTTCCCTAATTTACTGGTCTGATCCCCCAACGCTACAATTTGTATATAGTATTTAATATAGTATTTTAGGAATGAGGGTTTAATGTTATGTCAATTCAAATGTGATTCAGTGAAAGTGATAGTTCACCCAAATGACACAATTACATTTGGTTCCTGACCCTGAAAGGACTCTATGGACATGGACAGACTTGAATCCACACATATGTTTATATAGCCACTGTCACTAACCACTAACTGCTACCATTTCTTTACATTGTCCCCTGTTTTATCATCTTTTGAATGTCATGTCCAAATCATCTTAAAGAAACTTACAACAACTTAAGTCCAGTTCTCTGTTAATTGCTACAATGCCACAATGTAGACTACACACCAATATCATCAGAATATTCACCCAACAAGCATCCACTCTATCAGACTCAGCGAGTGCAAACCAAAAATAATGATGTCTCTGCCTGAGTAAGAAATGCCTGTACCGCTAGTTAGACTTCGACATTCCCGCTCTCTGCCCCCTCTCCATCCCATTCTCTAAGTCGAACCCCTCGTCCTCGCCAGCTCCCAATCATGGTCGATACCTTGTTACCGCTGAGAAATCAATTCTCAGTAAAGCAGCAGGGGGAAAAGACCATAATGAAAGAATGCCTCTCCCTTTGACTATGCTGGCGGCCATTAAATATGAATTTATCATTGGTTGAGGGAAGCTGTGTGTGTGAGCCAGTCAGAGGGCTGAGTTCACAGTCTCTTTCACAGTCTCTCTCTTTCACAGTCTCTCTCTCTCTCTCTCTCTCGCTCTCTCTCTCTCTCTCTCTCTCTCTCTCTCTCTCTCTCTCTCTCTCTCTCTCTCTCTCTCTCTCTCTCTCTCTCTCTCTCTCTCTCTCTCTCTCTCTCTCTCTCTCTCTCTCTCTCTCTCTCTCTCTCTCTCTGTAAAGAGGTCCCTGCTAAAGTGGTCATTACCTGGTTGAGAGTGCAGTCCCAAACATACGGTGGAAAAACTGAACCACAAAACTGAACCGCTCAACCGTCAACTGTTTACTCGCATGTTCTTGACTGCAATGAGCTGAAATTTGAGCATTCATAATTGATCTTTAATGCAAGCTCCACAACCAGCAGAAATTCGATCTGAAATAGTTGAAAATAGCCACACCGATAAAGTCCCTTCTGATGTTTCCCCCTTCTCTGCAGTAGCCTACCTCCTTTAGTCTTAACACTATTCCTGCAGCACAAGTATAGCAGGCTTGTCTTTAACCCTGAGTAGTGATTGCATCTGTAACAGAGATTGATATGCAAAGCCAAAGTAGGGTCTAGAAACCACTGTGTTTGCGGATTAGTAAACGCTCAATGTCAATCTCCCCGTGTTGAGATCTTACATTTGAAGAAGCCAAGTTGTTGGGTGTCCCTATTGATGGAACATTATCATGGTCAACTCATATCAATAATATAGTGAGGAAAATGAGTCTCTCCCTCCGAGGAATCTCCAACATCAGAAGAGGTGCTCCTTTTTTGATGGATACAACAATCGTATTAGTTCTCTAGTCTTGCCCGACTGGTCTCCAGGTCTCCAGACCACTCAAAACAGAGCTGCACACCTGACACTTCGATGCTCAATCAGACGTAATGTGAATGTAATGCATACAAGGCTGTCAGGGGTCGTAATGCATACAAGGCTGTCAGGGGTCGTAATGCAGACAAGGCTGTCATGGGTCAGGGGTCGTAATGCATACAAGGCTGTCAGGGTCAGGGGTCGTAATGCATACAAGGCTGTCAGGGTCAGGGGTCGTAATGCATACAAGGCTGTCATGGATGGTGGTAGATGAAAGACTGGCATGTAGCATTATTCTGTACCTTACATAAACCCCTTAGCCTGTTCTCACAGTTACTACCACCAATGATAGACATACCTATGATACCAGACAGTTACTACCACCAATAATAGACATACCTATGATACCAGACAGTTACTACCACCAATGACATCACACCTATGATACCAGACAGTTACTACCACCAATGATAGACATACCTATGACACCAGACAGTTACTACCACCAATGATAGACATACTGTAGCTATGATACCAGACAGGCCTCAAGCTGTCGTTTCACCCTACAAAGGCCTAGAACAAATGTGTTGTGTCCACACATAGGGATACTCAGAGTTTGATTGCTTGTGACTATTCAAATGCATGTATGACCGATTACTCTGTGATTGTGATGTGTAGCCTAATTGATGTGTCTAAATCTGTGATGTATTGCTCTTGTCTATGGTTGATACTTCAGTAAAGAACACGGTGACGCTATGATACAGTATGTGGTGTGCTTCTTACCTCAAACATAACAAAATGCACTATGGAAAACATGTTTATATAGAGCTGTGGTATACTGGAATAGGCTCCCAATATCTGACCCTTAAATCCAGCTTCAAAAAGAAACTGAAAGAAGCTGTCGTCCGAAAATAAATGAAGGTTTAGCCCAGTCTGACTTTTGCCCTGACGATAATACTGTAGTTTTGGCGTGAGCTCTCTGTCTTCTTCTTTTATTTGGTATTCTACTTTGCTACTTGTATTTTATTTAAATTCTATTAATTCTATCTTATATTTCATTTCTTTTCTTTTTCTTTTATAGTTTAATAAGTGAATGCTGTTCACTAATTATTCCTTTGTTGATTGATGTTGTTATGTTTGACTGTCTGTCTTTCATGTGGACCCCAGGAAGAACAGTCATCACTATGGTGATGACTAATGGGGATCCGTTTAAATAAACAAATAAATAAACATTGAGCCTACCACTCCCAGTGGTCAGTTCAGCAGTGGAAGTGAGAACAGACACAATGCTCTATTACTCGGCATAGATATCGAACGTTGTCCACTTCATACATGTTGTTTCTCCCTGTGCCATTCCTCACTGTGCAGCTTGTGGAAGGGAAGCTCCCCCGCTGGACTGATGTCTGTCAGTCGCCACTATGAAACAACAGACAGACACAGAGGCTGGTTATGAAACGACAGACACAGAGGCTGGTTATGAAACGACAGACACAGAGGCTGGTTATGAAACGACAGACACAGAGGCTGGTTATGAAACGACAGACACAGAGGCTGGTGCTGAGGTAGAGCCGTGTTGTGGATTAATAATGAGACTCAAGATAGGAACTTGCTTTAAATCTAGGTATAATATTTATTAAAGAAAATGGTCTTTTCACAACTCGAGTTGGGACAGTCAAATGACTTCACAATGGGAAGCTTTCAAAAAGACTGCCACCCAACTCTCACATTGTACATTTGATATATTGTCAACATAGTCACAACATTGATAACGAGTCTGCATTCCATCACTGTCCCTGAACACAATCAGGGCTCTGTGTTCATAAACAGGACAGCCAGACTCTCAACAATCCCACAGGAATAACTGCATGGAAATCTACTGTTACACTCTGTGTGAAAATGGATACACCATGCATACATACAATACATGTTAAAAATCCTTTACAAGATGCAGTATAGAGCATTATGAAATGCCATACATGTGAAAAATCCATTACAGCCGGAATGGCTCTACTCGGCATAGATATCGAACGTTGTCCACTTCATACATGTTGTTTCTCTCTGTGCCGTTCCTCCACTGTGCAGCTTGTGGAAGGAAGCTCCCCTGCTGGACTGACGTCTGTCAGTCGCCACTATGAAACGACACAGAGACACAGAGGCTGGTGCTGAGCAGTGGTGTGGTCTACGTGATACGCAGGACTACGCCGTATACCCACTAGGAAAGGCCAAGGATTTCCATATACCCACTTAAAAATGTGTGAGGATAACAGCGTTTTGTAACAGAACTTTCACACTTTCATTCATAAAATTCACCCCGTCTGTGTTACGAAGCACTTGACTTTCGGACCATTGGGACTGACTATAGCGTCATATACCATCAACGGGGGGGAATGCGACTGAAATGAAATATGTCAAAATGCAGCACTATCATGCACAGATCAGCCTTATAACATTAAATGTTAGATATATATAACGTTAGACAGGGAGCGCAGATGTACTATTTTTATGGTATTCCGAAATGAACGATATGAGGCGGGAGGGGAAAATCACAGTATACCCACTAGAAAACACTAGACTCCACCACTGGTGCTGAGGTAGACTACACTGGTGCTGAGGTAGACTACACTGGTGCTGAGGTAGAGCCGGAATGGCAGACTTTTTTCAATTAAGTGTCTGAGGCATCCTCTCAGGTGACAGGAGGGGCGGTGGAGCCGGGGAGGCTGATGGGTAGGTGGGCACGCCAGTGCTGTTGGCCCTCTCTCTCTGCCCATTTGGA
The DNA here is from genome assembly GCF_963989245.1 of Nansenia antarctica. NCBI lineage: Eukaryota > Metazoa > Chordata > Actinopteri > Argentiniformes > Microstomatidae > Nansenia > Nansenia antarctica. The sequence continues at coordinate 37,698,243 of NC_137689.1, read as the reverse complement.
CCTGTAATGAGGCATTCTGACGACTTGTCTGACAGCTGCTGGTGAGGGAAAAAAATAAAAACACCCCAGCCGGGGGAGAAGAGGGAGAAGTGGAGAAGTGCAAATGAGAGCAAGCGAGGGAGGAGAGAGAAAAACATGTAATGCGTGCTTGCTCTTAAGGCAGCAATAAATTCAGTTTTAATGGGGCACCACAGCAGTAGCAGGCACTCAGCAGTCTGCTGTGTTTGATGCCAAATTGTGCAGAATAAACAGATTTGCTGTGCAGCTGGTCTCCAACACACTTACACACAAACACACACACACTTACACAAACACACACTCACTCTCTCTTCCCTCCCCCTCCAAACATCCAAGACGCAAATTAGACAAATCATCACAAAAAGATGGCAAATGCTTTGATTTATTTATTTCCCCTCAACCGAGCACTCATCCCCAGCTGTCAGACACAGCTACGGAAAACTGTGTGTTTTATCAGGGAGACAAGAGCCACATGGCAGCCAATGACTTTGGGTAAAAGACAACACAAACAAGGTAGCTTGTTTCCATCTTACACGTGTCACTTTTAGATGACCTTTGACTATTCAGGTTGAAACCAGTGGTGTAGTCTACGTGATACGCAGGACTACGCCGTATACCCACTAGGAAAGGCCAAGGATTTGCGTATACCCACTAAAAAATGTGCGAGGATACGTAACGGCGTTTTGTGACAGAACTTTCACACTTTTATTCATAAAATTCACCCCGTCTGTGTTACGAAGCACTTACTTCGAACTTTCTGACATGTTTGTTATCGCATAACCAGTCGTTCAGAATGCTAGTCTCAGTATTTCCCCTACAATTGCCTTGGGGTGGGCGGGCCAGACCTCCACACACAGCTTCGTGCCGCTGGAGAATGGTTTTGTTTTTGTTTTGTGTGCGCGAGCGACGCGAGAGAGTTTTTGCAGGGTGAAAGCTCTGCAGAAGAAAGTAAGCAAGTTGAAACGTTAGCAAATATAATTACTGTGTTCTGACAGAGAAAGTTGGTTCAAATTAGTCGTTATTATTGTGATTAGAAAGTGTCTGATTATAGTTTCATGGTGTGAATAATAGTGTCAAAGAACTAGCTAGCTAGCTCAAAGGTGATTAGATGAGCTAGTCTGCTGCACACATGCCAGCTAAAGAGCTAACTGGATGCACTTTATTATTTTACTTAAAGTATATATACAATCTTTCTTATTCTGCTAGAATTGGGCTTTATGGTAATACCATAATGGTATATTTACAGTACATGGACAGTGGATTGAAGCATTGGAACAAACCCTCACTCATTGGAAATGTCTGTTTTTTGTAGTTGGACATACGATTTTCTTACAGGTGAGAGAGTAAGTAAAGACAGTATCTGACTCCACAGCAACCCAATATTCAATTAGAATGATGTTATGATTTGATATGAATTCAATGTATACCTCTTATTAAATTATAAATACTCTGGTTGTTATATTTGCCTTTTGGTTGACAGCAAAAGAGGGAGAGAGGAGGATAGAGAGGGAGAGGAGGAGGAGAGAGAGCAGGATGGTGTCGGCACACCAGAGAGACAGCAAGAACCAGGTGAGAAAGTGGACATGTAGTCAAGACCACATAAGTAGCCTTGAGAACCGATGGTTCTCGAGCCTAACGGCCCTTAGGGGGCAGGAGCCTATCTCCTGTTTCTGTAGCGTGAGGCAGCTTGATGTACAAGTACAGTCCATGCCACCCCCCCCCCCCCCCCCCCAAGGCAGCAAACACCGGTGTAGATGCATACTGTATGCATAAGTGAGTGTGGTGGTGCTTATGGGGTGTCGCTACGGGACAGGTGTCGCTCTGACTGGGAGGGCAAAATCACAGTATACCCACTAGAAAAAACTAGACTACACCACTGGTTGAAACAATGATTGCATTTACTAGTAGTCCAGCAGTATCATTCCAGTGTTTGTTGTTTTAATTGAACACCTATAGTAGAACCTTGAAACATATAGTTGTTTGTTGTTTTAATTGAACACCTATAGTAGAACCTTGAAACATATTGTTGTTTGTTGTCAGTTGTCTCCACTATGTATGTTGACTGCCTTCTCTCTTATGTGCTCCAGATTCCATCTCTGTCGTTAGAGCGGCTGTGGCTGAGGAGGTAGAGCCGGTGTCTAATGATTGCAAAGTCAGTGGTTTGATCCCCGGCTCCTCCTGTCCATGTGTCGAGGTGTCTTTGGGCAAGACACTGAACCCCAAATTGCTCCCAATAAGCGGGCCGGCGCCTTGCATGGTAGCTTGCCGCCATTGGTGTGTGTGAATGGGTGAATGAGAGAAGTGCCATTGTGAAGTGCTTTGGAATAAGGCATATAAGTTTTGCATATAAGTTTTTTGCATATAAGTGCAGTCCATTTACCACTTTAACAAATTATAGCAATGTAAAGCGTGATAATCTAATTAAATGTAAATCGGCATCAGTATTAATTGACAAGACTCAGGTGAAGCCTCCAATGCATACTGGAGGTATGATGATGTACTGTAAGACCACGTCAGTCATTATTGTGTTTATTAAATTAAATTTAATCTATAGACCCTTTTACAGCCTAGGTCATCAAAATATGCGCACATGTAACCGGCTCGGTCTGTCTCGAGTCGACTACCTGCGTTGTGTTCTGTGCTGACCGATGACAGGACGCTGATGTGTACTTTAGGCACCTTTAATCTGTATAATGCACACAAAAATAATGTTGGAATGAAACATCAAAACATGTAGGTGTCTTCTCAGCACGAGTCAACCTCTCTCCGTCTTATAGAATGCAGACTGAGTTCAGTGCCATTGAACATTGAACAAAAGAAAACATTTCAACACATTACATTTTGAACCTGGTATTGGGAGTAGCAACATACCTGTACAATGCACACAAAAATAATGTTGGAATGAAACATCAAAACATGTAGGTGTCTTCTCAGCACGAGTCAACCTAGCACAAAAGAAACATTTCAGCTAACTGATACGGAGAACAGTGACGAGCGCTAGCTGACACAGTGATGACGCTAGCATACAGAAAAATGAACCACGAGGTTAGCTAAATGAAAGTCTCTAAAACGCTCAAAACACCAATGTTTTTGATACAACATGACAGAATTTATGTGCACTCATCCTTAAATGCATGTACAACTTCTCATATGCACTCAAATTAAAGTTATGATAGGTATGTTATACGTTTACATTGCACTGCTGTAGACACGTACCTCTCTCCGTCTTATAGAATGCAGACTGAGAGAGAAACGCGGAAAATGCAGCCTATAGCCACCACTGTCCTCTTGATGGCGCAATTACACACAAATCTCCCAATACCTACAAATTACAATGAACAATACCAGATTTTGGTTAAATAAAACTTACCTAACCACAAAATATAAAATGAAAGGTTACAAACATACTACTCATTCCTTAACCTGTTACATTCACCCCTCTTTAATTTCACCAAAATCCTTCAACGCGTAGAGGGTCGGAAAAGAAACAAAAGATAGAAAACAAGGCTAATGTTCACTTGGTCCAAGATAACCCTGGGGACTTTCCCATACACAGCATAAGAAGCTACTTACAAAGTAAGTTAAAAGAAAAACAGTAGTTGATCAGGCTACTGCCTCTTCTAGTGAATATGATGCCTTTTACACCATATAATATCTGGGCACACCTCCCCTCCCATATATGAACATCTCATTACTCAAGTCATACTACTGTACATGTGATAAAAGAAAAGCATACCACAGCACTTAAGTATTGCCCTTCTATCTAAAACAGTGGTTCTCAACCTTTTTTGGGCCAGCGCCCCCCTGTCTCTTACCGCCCCCCCATCAAAAAAAGTTGCCTTTTTTTCTTCCCTGAATATTAATGTTGACTAATATTCTGTGTTATATCATTTAAAAAGCATGTCACTGAATGCCAAATAATGGATTTGATTTAACTTGGCAGTTGGAATATCATTATCATTAGTTTACCAGAGAGCAGAAAAGCCATGTGAATGTGAATAAAAATGCTGTTTATGAGTGTTAAACAAACTCAGACAACATCAGAGAATACAAACAGACTGTTTTATGACGCTAATATTTATTAATTTTTGATTGGACTTTGTTAACAAAGTTCCAAAGTTCAGAGCTCTGCGCTCAGAGATGGGTGCTCTGACAGAAAATACCGTTTGCCCGAGCGAACTGACCGTTCGTGCATTTACGAACGTACCTGTAATAACACTGCTGACAGCTGATCAATCGCAAGCAGACAGAGTAGTGGTTTCCTATAGCAACAAAAGACGTTGACTGCTGTTCGGAGTGCTTATGTGTTCGTTTCCAGGGCATCACATGAGGAGCAACATATCACTAAAAAGCGATCGTATATTTTAGTTTGTAAACGTTAAGACGAACACATCGCAATGCTAACCTCAGAATGGCACTAGGGAAAACATCCACAACAACACTTAACAGTAATACATTTATGTAATATACTGTGATGAACCTGCGAGGGGAGGGGACATTCGTAGCTGATTTCTCCAGGTTAGATTATTGGTAGGCTAAGCGACAGAGAACTTTCCGGACTGGTTTATTACAATACGATCGCTTTTTTGAGATAGGTTGTTCCTGCTGTGATGTTCTGGTATGGTGGTATGGTATTAGCACTCATTTTAACTAAATTAAATAAGCTGTATTGAAAGGAAGCGAACGCATAAGCGCAGAGGGTAGTGTGTATACGCGGGGAGGGAGTATTTGGCACGACAGGCTTACGACATGGACTGAGTATCAAAACTAACATAAGAAATATTCTCTCTCGCTTATAGCCAACAATTACAATGAGCCTACAAACTGAAACACATGTCACTCAAGCATAGCCTACAAGGAAAACACTCATAGAAATTAAACAAGACCGTAAATTAAACAACACCTTATCGCTGTTAGATGAGCAACACAAATTAAATAGCCTATTCCTCATAAATCTTCGCCAACTGGCTAAATCCAAAGACAATCAACTATTTACAGTTATATAGCCTATTCCACTCCTATCCGTGTTCATTTGCGGGTGCTATGCAAGAAAGGGATGGCAAGGGTTGAAACATGACATTACAGATGGGATGAACCGGGGTTCTTTCTATCGTAGCATAGCATAGTATTGCAATTTCTGCACTGTACATGAACTGTCAAGATTCTTCTACAATGCAGCTTACCCAGACACATTGGAAACTATCAAAAGCTCTGCCTTTGCTAGCTGAGTTTTTAGCTTCATCTTCTTGATGACACTCTCACTTTAAAAAAAATGTGGGCGCTGCGCTACGTGTGTCTGCATCACAGAGCCCGGCCAAGTTCAGAGCTCTGCGCTCTGGGAGCGCTCAGAGATGGGTGCTCTGACTGAAAACACGGTTTGTCCGAGCGAACACCTAGAACACCTCAACGCCCCCCTTTTAAAAATATTTGTTCCAGCGCCCCCTGATGTTGTCTGAACGCCCCCGTTGAGAAAGGATGCGCTAGACCAACATCTAGCTAAGGCAGGCCTAGCCAAAGTAACCAGCGCTAGCTGGTGTTCTATCTGTCTAGTAAACAAATGTGTGTGTGTGATATGTGCATCATACATAGTCGTCTTGTGTCCTTGTCTTTGGCTTGGGAGGACTTCTGATTTCAAGACATGAAAGTCTGAGTCTATGTCATGGTATTTGATGTACTGTACATGACCACAGATTGCGTAATTGTAGGCATCTAGTGATTTATATGTTCTCAATTTGTCACGGGTGTACACGCTAGTCTTCTCCACCAAATAGGTATATATATATATCTGGCCATTGAATATTGGGCCACTTGCTAATGTCATCTACCCACTTAGTAATAGCACACAGATCTGGGAGTCGCCGACCAATTGACAGAGTTAGTTTATTGAAGTAGCATTCCCCATCTTTTGTAAAGTAAGTAAGTAAGTAAAGCTTTATTTATATAGCGCCTTTCGTACATGAAATGCAACTCAAAGTGCTTTACAATAGAACATATACAACTAAAGATTACAAGGAAAGGGAAAAAAGGGGGGGGGGGAACGAGACACAACAGCAGGGGAGGGGTGGGGGAAGGGAGGGGTTACATCACCCTCTGTAGAACATCTGCTATCTAATCGGCACACTGTGCTGCCACTGTGTGTGTGTGTGTGTGGGGGGGGGGGGGGGGTGCATGTCCATGTATGTAAGAGTCCTTGAAGGAAGTCCGTGTTTGTATGTGTGTGTATACAGGTGTCCATGAGGGATGGGGGAGGGGGGGGTGTAGAAGGCGTCCTTGCATGTGAATCGAAAAGACAGTGCAAAGACTCCGGAGGCAGAAAGCAGACAAGACCAAAGGTAGTGGGAGGGTAGAGAGGGAGCGAAAATACGACCGCCTACCGAGAGAGAGAGATTATTATATATATATATATTTGTGGATAATGTCCTTGCGTAACTAGACAAGTCAGTGCACTCTGCCATCTTCCGTTGCCAAAATGCGCGTGCATACTTGCGTACGTCATCATTGTTTACACACACTAAAAGGGTCTATAGCAAAGTAATTTTACAAACAAAATCCATACATACAAAATAAGAGCAATGTAAGGTTTACAACATAGGTGAGCAGATGCCGCGGTTACAAGGGCTAATAGTTTCCAAAATGTAATCATACGTTTCCTCTATATGCATTGATTCGTGGCGGGTCGCCACGAATCAATTTTCTCCGCCACTAATTGATTGTCCACTTTGATTCAGGCTGCGCAACGATTATTAGTTATTATGACCGGAGAACAGAAAAAAAGCAGATTGAAGCTAGATTTAGGCCGCTTTCAGACCTACATTTCGTTACGATTTAGGGTGGAGTAAGTTACAATATGTTACAATGTTACAATTAACCTCGTCGTTTGTGTTTGCACTGCAATCGAGACTGAATCACTCTCAACAGGCGCGCGGCGCGAGGCGAAACAGTTTTGTGATTGGTGCGAATTTCGCGGGACATTTGGATTTCAGGAAATCACTCTCTCTCTCTCTCTTCGCTCGTGCCCGTCCCTTTAATCCCGTATCCAAATTGAAAATGCAACATCATCAGCGACTTCTGTGGGTTATTGCATTTACTGCTGTTCTCTGGTTCATGTTCTTATACCAGTGCTCAGTATAGAGTATTTTAAATGAACATTCGTAATATAGTCTGATGTTCATGATCAACTAAATCAGCTTATTTTGTGAAACAAGTAATGTTCCCGCTAATGGGTTAACCGAGAAGCCTCGCACCTAATGCTAGCTTCGAACTATTCATAGCAATATGCGCGGGGCAAAAAATAATCTATTGCCTCTAAAAACACCACGAACAGAACGGCAGAGGTACGGGTAAACAGGGCTCATGTCTGTGGCAAAGGTAAGAGTTGGTTTTCTTTAACTCAGCTGATGCATTACCTTGCTGTCGGTTGTTTACCGAATGCTTCATCTGACTGCCACACTGTGATTTTACTTGTGTAAACAGTAACGTTAGCCGGTTTTGTGCGTGTACTCTCATGTAGGCCTACTTCATATTGATGAGCTGATGATCTTTCATTGTGTGTGTGTGTGTGTATGTATGTATGTGACTCAGTCACAAGTTTATATTCTACGGATGTTGTTCAGTGCTGTATGCGTGTTCCCGGTTCCATGTGTACTCTTGTGTACTTCATATTCGATGAGCTGATTATCGCTCGTGTACTTCATATTCGATGAGCTGATGATCTTTCTGTGTGTGTGTGTGTGTGTGTGTGTCATGCGCGTTCCGCATGTTCCGCTGCAACTGTAGGATATCTTGGTATTTGACCACCTTCTATATAAAATCACCTGCTCGGCTTTAATGACTTAACCGCTATTTTAAAAAAAAGAAATGTTGCCACCCTCTAGTTTTTGGTGAAATTCCGGCTTTGTTTTGAGAGCCAGTGCGCGTTTTATGTGCGTGCACGCGAAAAGAAGTCTGAGCGCTCTATGCGCGCGAAAAATGAACGCCCGCCACTAATGTGGAAAATCCTGGAGGAAACACTGCATTCTGTTTTCATCCGCATCTGCTGAACATGGACATCTTTTGAGTTCACTGTCAATCTGATTTTAAAGGAGGGAGGGGCATTGTGGGGAGCATGGTGCGTTCTGGCCTGCAGAGGGAGCCAGACTGTCGGTGGGGGATGGGTGACGACCCGATTGCGGACAGTGCGAGAGAGAGCGAGAGAGAGCGAGAGAGAGCGAGAGAGAGCGAGAGAGAGCGAGCGAGAGAGAGAGAGAGTCTCTCAGTGAACACCTGACGAGCGTATCCCGAAAGGGGGAACTGACGCTGCGGCAATTCCTTATCTTTATATTGTTTTGTTTATTTGAATATTGAAACCGGCGACACGTCCGTGACATGCGCTGCGACTGTGCAGGCTCTAATAAAACGCTCCGAATACACCGTTCCTCTGTGTCGACCTCCCTCTGTGCCTAGAGACTCTTACAGGCATATTTATAGATTCTGGATGTTTGTGTTAATGTACTGTACTGCATCCCTTTCTCTGTCTACTCATCTCAACCCTCTACTAGTAGCCTAGCAACTTATGTTTAGAATTATGCTACAATAGCTTCTACCAAAAACGTGTTTGTCCTTTTTACAGCTGCATCTGCTGGGAGCAGAAAAAGAAAGACCAAAATGGAAGTGACCCTTGAAGTATTTGCTGAGAAGATTAGCAGTGCCCTCAACCAGGATGACACGTAGTTGCAGTTAAAGATGCAAAAAAAGTGCAGCATGAGCATGGAATGAAAATGTTCTCCATGTTCATCCAGTGTATGGGGAGGTCAGACCAGGCAGCAGGCCAGCCTCCACACCGCCGCCTCTGGTTCAGCTGTACCCTTCAGCCAGGCCTCAGCACAGTTCTACCAGCCTCCAGATGAGGAGGAAAACTAAGTAGTTTGAGGAATCATTATCATTTTGTGGGTTGTTAAAGTTTCATTTGGAACCAAAGCTAGCCATTTTTCGGAGCTAAGCTGTAGCCTAAATGAAGCTGTAAATAGCTGTGTATAAAACACACCAGTACATACTTTAAGTTACACAGGACTGGCCCTTTATTATTTTTTTATTGAAAATGTGTTTCAATGTTCTGTTCAACATTTTCAATTAAAGTTTTGTTATTGAACTAGAAGTTGTGGTGATTAATTAAATAACTTATGTTTCCATGTATGTCTATTTCTAAGGGTCAAATGTGAGTAAAGTACTGTACTCACTACTGTTATCGAAATATTTACGTATCTAAAGAAAAATATCAAAGGGCAGCCTGTTTTCTTCAGATTGTTGTAGCAGATTCTACGCTATGAGGGAGGTCGTTTATTTTCGCTCTACAGCTCAGCACATCACTGACGTGTTGGCGGAAATCAGTTTCAAAATAATAAAAGTACACAAATAATAATCAGCCCTTTCGGGATTGGCTCGCTCGTTTTCCGCACTGTCTCTCACTGCGTCTGGCAGCTTGTGTCTGCCTTGTTCACTGCCCGGGGGAACAAACACACACAGGTTAAAAAGACCGGCTGGATGCTGAGGCTGATTACTGACACCTGTCCGTAATCAGCCCCGACATTCACCTTCCACCGACAGTCTGGCTCCCTCTGCAGGCCAGAACGCGCCATGCTCCCCACATACCCCCACCGCTAGGGGGCTATTATGTTAATATTTTATTTAGTATTCTAAGGTATTATTTTCATAAACTGACCACTTAGTTCGAATCTGGAATTTCTCATATCAAAACATATCAAAACTTACCAAATGTCCCAAGTTCAGAGCACTGCGCTCTGGGAGCGCTCAGAGATGGGTGCTCTGACTGAAAATATTCGGTTTGCCCAAGCGAACTGACCGTTCGTGCATTTATGGACGTACCCGTAATAACACTGCTGACAGCTGATCAATCGCAAGCAGACAGAGTAGTGGTTTCCTATAGCAACAAAAGACGCTGACAGCTGTTCGGAGTGCTTATGCGAACTTATTACGAACACATCGCAATGCTAACCTCAGAATGGCACTAGGGATAACATCAACAACAACACTTAACAGTAATACATTTATGTAATATACTGTGATGAACCTGCGAGGGGAGGGGACATTCGTAGCTGATTTCTCTAGGTTAGATTATTGGTAAGTGACAGAGCCCTTTCCAGACTGGTTTATTACAATACGATCGCTTTTTTGAGATAGGTTGTTCCTGCTGTGATGTTCTGGTATGGTGGTATGGTATTGGCACTCATTTTAACTAAATTAAATAAGCTATATTGAAAGGAAGCGAACGAAGCGAACGCATAAGCGCAGAGGGTAGTGTGTATACGCGGGGAGTGGGTATTTGGCACGACAGGACTGAGACATGGACTGAATATCAAAACTAAAATAAGAAATGTTCTCTCTCGCTTATAGCCAACAATTACAATGAGCCCACAAATTGAAACATGTCACTCAAGCATAACCTACAAGGAAAACACTCATAAAAATTAAACAAGACTCACCGTATCGCTGTTAGATGAGCCCAACAATTAAATAGCCTATTCCTCATAAATCTTCGCCAACTGGCTAAATCCAAAGACAATCAACTATTTACAGTTATATAGCCTATTCCACTCCGTGTTCATTTGCGGGTGCTATGCTAGAAAAGGATGGAATTAACTGTTGACGTGTTGCTCATTAGCTCCCGTGCTAACTTAGTGAATCCTGGTCCAGACACTATTATGGTCTGATGTCCTTGCAACAGAAATCCATGCACTTTTCGGTGACTTGCGATTTATATAGCTGGTAATGGTTTGGAGAAAAAGTTGGGCATTGAAAGTTGGCTTATGCTAGCATTAGCTATGGTGCATCCATGGTCAACATGACGTTACAGATGGGATGAACCGGGGTTCTTTCTATCGTAGACTAGCATAGTATTGCAATTTCTGCACTGTACATGAACTGTCAATATTCTTCCACAATGCAGCTTACCCAGACACATTGGAAACTATCAAAAGCTCTGCCTTTGCTAGCTGAGTTTTTAGCTTCTCCATCTTCTTGATGACACTCACTTTAAAAATGTTGGGCGCTACGCTACGTGTAACCAGGGAGTAGCTGAAAAGGACTGTATAATTTAGGAAGGGGCTGGTTATCTAACTAACTCTAAGCTAAATAGGCAGTGTAGGAGGATACAGGCAGGGGGCGCCAGCAAACCGTTAGACTAGCAGTTACTATCGTTAGCATTAGCATGGAATTAGCATTAGCATTAGCCTTGGAATTAGCATTAGCATTAGCCTTGTAATTAGCATTAGCATACAAACAACTAACACACGGTAACGGTATCACATATGAACAACACATTTATTTACAGAACTGAGGTATACATCCCCAGATATATATATATATTCCCTCCCCGCCGGCCACACACACACTCAATCACTCACTCATAGTCTCTGGCCTGAACAGGCTTATAGTCCAGGGCTGTGGTGCGCGTTGAGGCCTGGTTGCATGGCATGTGCGTCGATGAAGGTAGCAGACGAAAGGGGGGGGTGACGTAGCAACGCGGAGGGAAAGGGCCGTCTTCGTGGTCCACAACGAGGTGAAGGGCCCAGGTCCGGTGGTCCGCGTCGAAGCTCCGATGGAGTCAGTGTTCGGTCGCAGTCCGCTCGTGGAGGCGACGATTATGTCCAGTTGGCGTCTCGCTTGGTCCAACGTTTAACAGCCGGCTGCGGGCAAGGCTGTCTAACGGGAACACAACTAAACGGGCTACAGTGGTACACTCAATAATCACTTTCCTGGCGTCTTCAGCTGCTGCACGGTGTGCGTATGGTCTGAATCCGCCATCTTAGATTGGCTTCTCTTTACTCTCTCTCGTTTGGTCTCTCTCGTTCTGCTTCGCATCACACACTGACTCGCGGACTACTTCCGTCTCTCTTATATACACCACCGAACCTAACATCCGGGTCACGGACACACCCCGGATATACTACGTCATCAAACATATACATAAACAGTACAATAATAATACATACACCTTCATAAAACGTACAGAAATAGTATGAAAAATAAGAAAGGAAATAACAGGGCAGAAGGGCTGATTTCGGGGAAACTAAAACTGGCTCTAAAACTGTGGGCCTTCACAACAGCCGCCCCATGAAACCCTCGGTTTCAGTTAACTAAAGAAGGCACACTGGCTAGGCTGCTCTAGCAGCGTGAGGTATGAGGTGATAGGACCTTGGTCACTCTGCCTGTCTGCCAGGCGGCGCGTGGAAGGGACTGGTCGATCACCAGTACCACGGCACCTTCGGACATCTTGTCTCTCTCCCTCAGCAGAGTCTTCTGCTTCTCCTCCTTCTCCAGGGCGCGGATGTGCTCCTCGAAGCAGATCAGAGCGTCTTCCTTGTCCATGTTCTGCAGCTCCTCGTACTCAGCGAAGGTGGGGTCGTCCAGCAGGTACTGCTGGGCCTCGGACCAGGTGGTGCGGTAGGTGACGTTGGCCATGTTGTCCAGAATGCTCTTCAGCGCCTCCCAGTTCCTCTTCCTGAGCTGCTTGGCTTGTTCCTTCTCCTTCTTAGCCTTGTAGGCCTTAAACGCTTGCTTCTTCTCACTCAGCTTGGGCAGGGCGCTGTAGCGTGGGTCGTTGATGATCATTCTCATGGTTTGCTCCCATGACGCGTTGGATGAACCACCATTCTCCTTCAGAAGCTCTTTGAAGGCCTGCTTGGCCTCCTCTTTTGGGTTCCACTTGTACGTTTTCTTCGCCAACTCCGGCCTTTCCTCCTTGGAGGCGTCTACAATACTGGCTGAGACTTCCATGGCTGACGTGTACTCGACGGAGTTGACGGGTGCGTCAATGCTGACCTCGGCCACGTGAGGGTGCATGGCCACCTGCAGGTGTTCCTCGGCAACAGCTGTTGCCGCCATGGCACGGTAGCGCCACCACCGGGACTCCTTAGTCTGGGAGTTGTAGTAGTAAGGCTTCCCATCCAGAGACTTATGCTCTGTCCACAGAGACTTCTTCTTTGGTTGGTCATCCTGTGGTGAACCATTTGTGGTACTAACTGTTCCAGGTGCACTGGCAGCAATAGATTCCACTCCAGGCGGTCCGGTTGGTTGGTTTGCTTCTTCGGTTCGGACATGGAGGGATGACGTAGCTCTCCCGTCTCTATCTCTCCCCTCGGTAGCGCCTTGGAGGGCCCACCCAAGCGCAGTCTTAACAGCCATCGGGCAGCCTCGTGGTCCTCTCAGCGGAGGACGGAGCGACACGATCAGTGCAGCGTTGTCCGAGCCGATGAGAAGGGTTGGCTCCGCTCCTTCTATCGGATGTAGGTCTACTCGCCGTAGGTGGGGATATCTTGCGCGTAACCTCTCCAGGGGGTAGTCGTAGCGGGAGAGCGCTAGCTGGTCTGCGGTGAAGACATTCCGAAGCCGATATCTGTCCGACGGCCGCCCCGCCGGGGAGATAGAGAAGTTGATTCTCGCCCCGGTGACCTCTTTAAGGTCGCGACGTATCGTGCGCAGAGTCAGCTTCTCCGCAGTCCCTTGGAGCCCCAACTGGCGCACTGGCCCCTGGAGAAGGATGGTCCGTTCCGACCCGTCGTCTAGAACGGCGTACGTGTCGTACACAGCGTTGTTGTGGTGAAGTCGGACCTTCACCACCTTCAGTAGGACCTTGGAGCCGCTGCTCCGGGCTGGGTCTAGGTAGTAGACAGGTGTTGCCTCTTCCGGTGCGCTACCGGACCTAGGGCTTCTGGTGCCCTCCGTGGACCTGGCGAGGGAGACCTCGTGTAAGATGTTGAGGTGGACCTCCTCACAGCGGTTGCACTTTCTCCTCAAGGTGCAGTTCTTAGCCAGATGGTCGCGCCCACAGTTCCAGCACCTCTTGTGCTCCTCGAGCCACCTCTGCTTGGCCTCGGTACTCAGGTTGTTGAAGTCACTGCACTCATTGAACCAGTGCTCGCTGGTGCAGTACGGACATGGCGGTGGACCTCTCCGTCCCTTTTGAGGGGGTTGAGAGGAATCCTTTCCCTCAGGTCGGGTGGTCCTCTCTCTCCGAGGCTCCTCCTCCGTGTGCAGCACTCCTACTGGGCGTCCTCTGTTCGAGCTCGGCCCGTCCCAGCGGTCTCCCTTCTCCCTCTCCTTCTTCGGCTCAGCGTAACCCATGGCGTCTACGTTGGTGTCATGCACTTCCTCCAGTAGGAACTCCGCGAAGGCAGCCATGCTCAGACCCAACTTCCCGGGGTTACGAACGCGCTGCTGTCGCCGGAACCTCTCCTGCCGGAAGCGTGGGATCTTGCGGAGCAGCCGCTCTACGTTGGAGGTGCTGTTGATCTCGCTGGCGCCAGCTGGGCCCTGCGTCTTCAGCATTCCAACCAAGGTGTGCACGCGGAGCGCGAAGTCATCCAGCGCCCGGTCATCCTTGATGGGGGCCTGCTGTTCGAGGGCTTGCAGTTCAGCAAGGGCGTGGTTCCAGGGACGACCGTAGCGGGCATCCAAGTCGGCGAGCGCTCTGGTGTAAGGTGTCGGTGCGGAGGCATGGGCCAGAACCATGTTGTGGGCTCTGGGGTTCCTCACATGCTGAAGGAGAATCGCATATTTGTAGGACTCTGAGCAGGAGTCGTCCAAGAGCGTGTCTAGGCAGATGCGTAGCTCCACATACTGGCTCCTGTCCTCGTCCTTGAAGAAGGGGAACTTAGGTCCCTCCACCTGGGGAAACATCCTGTAGTGGATGATCGGGGCTGGAGTGACGGTCTGGGTGTCCGGCCTGCATGCATTTTGGTGCACTGGAGGACCTAGGGGTGTGCTACGCTCTTGGGGGATGGCTCCCCTCCCGGGCAGCGACGCTGGCTCCCTCTGGGCCGCGTAGCGGTCGGGTCCCTGGTCCTCTTCCTTCCAGGTGGTCAGCTGGGCCTGTGGTTGGACAGTCATGGCGGGGGTCATGGAGCCATCGGCGGGGGGTTCAGGAGATGGCACTCGAGAGGGCCGTGCGGATGATGCTCTGGAGCTACGGGCCGACGGAGTTCTGCTGATGCACACGTCGCGCATGGTCTGCATCATTTCCTCCATCTTCTCTGCGTGCAGTTGCTCTCTCGCCATCTGCCTCTCCGCCGCGCGTTCCGCCCCCTCCATCTGGAGGCGCTCGCGCTCGTACTGGATGCGTTCCCTCTCTAACGCCTCCTGGCGCTGTCTCTCCGCCGCACGTTCCGCTCCGTTCATCTGGAGGCGTTCACGTTCTAGCGCCTCCTGGCGCTGTCTCTCCGCCGCGCGTTCCGCTCCGTCCATCTGGAGGCGTTCGCGTTCTAGCGCCTCCTGGCGCTGGAGGCGTTCACGCTCGAACTGGAGTCGTTCCCGCTCTAACGCCGTCTCGGCCTGTTGGCGCTCCCGCTCTAACGCCATCTCGGCCTGTTGGCGCATACATTCGGACAGCGCGGCACTACTCCCTCTGGAGTGCAGGCTATCCGCCCCAGAGGCAGAACTGCCCACGGAAACCCTGGACCGGGAGGAAGCCACTGAGCGGCAGGAGCTAGGTCTCGAGCGCGCCGTACTGGGAGGCAGATCGTTAAGGCTGAGGCCCTCCCTCTTCCGCCCGCAGGCGCTGTCGGACCGGGCCTCTCCTTCCTGCTCTTCCGTTTCCACGGCAAAACCCTGCGGTGCTGCCATCTCATCCTCAGGCTGGTGCTCTTTGAGGGCTGTCTCAGTGCTAGCCACCCGCGCGCCGGCGGACACCTCGGCCTCTCCGACCACTGTATCCCGTGGAGTGCGCTCCTCGCTACCACTCTGTGAGCTTTCGAGCTCAAGCTCATACTCCTGTAACCTCGGAGGCAACCGCGGGACTCTCTGTGGTCGTGGCTCTGGCTCAGGGGGCGGAGAAGGGGGGGTAACTGTCTGGTCTGGTTGGCTGCGCTCAGCCATGCTATCACTACACTACCGATCCGGCTCGAAGGACCAATTGTAACCAGGGAGTAGCTGAAAAGGACTGTATAATTTAGGAAGGGGCTGGTTATCTAACTAACTCTAAGCTAAATAGGCAGTGTAGGAGGATACAGGCAGGGGGCGCCAGCAAACCGTTAGACTAGCAGTTACTATCGTTAGCATTAGCATGGAATTAGCATTAGCATTAGCCTTGGAATTAGCATTAGCATTAGCCTTGTAATTAGCATTAGCATACAAACAACTAACACACGGTAACGGTATCACATATGAACAACACATTTATTTACAGAACTGAGGTATACATCCCCAGATATATATATATATATATATTCCCTCCCCGCCGGCCACACACACACTCAATCACTCACTCATAGTCTCTGGCCTGAACAGGCTTATAGTCCAGGGCTGTGGTGCGCGTTGAGGCCTGGTTGCATGGCATGTGCGTCGATGAAGGTAGCAGACGAAAGGGGGGGGTGACGTAGCAACGCGGAGGGAAAGGGCCGTCTTCGTGGTCCACAACGAGGTGAAGGGCCCAGGTCCGGTGGTCCGCGTCGAAGCTCCGATGGAGTCAGTGTTCGGTCGCAGTCCGCTCGTGGAGGCGACGATTATGTCCAGTTGGCGTCTCGCTTGGTCCAACGTTTAACAGCCGGCTGCGGGCAAGGCTGTCTAACGGGAACACAACTAAACGGGCTACAGTGGTACACTCAATAATCACTTTCCTGGCGTCTTCAGCTGCTGCACGGTGTGCGTATGGTCTGAATCCGCCATCTTAGATTGGCTTCTCTTTACTCTCTCTCGTTTGGTCTCTCTCGTTCTGCTTCGCATCACACACTGACTCGCGGACTACTTCCGTCTCTCTTATATACACCACCGAACCTAACATCCGGGTCACGGACACACCCCGGATATACTACGTCATCAAACATATACATAAACAGTACAATAATAATACATACACCTTCATAAAACGTACAGAAATAGTATGAAAAATAAGAAAGGAAATAACAGGGCAGAAGGGCTGATTTCGGGGAAACTAAAACTGGCTCTAAAACTGTGGGCCTTCACAACACTACGTGTGTCTGCTTCACAGAGCCCGGCCAAGTTCAGAGCACTGCGCTCTGGGAGCGCTCAGAGATGGGTGCTCTGACTGAAAAGACGATTTGTCAGAGCGAACTTACCGTTTGTGCATTTTCGAACGTACCCGTAATAACACTGCTGACTGTTTTTCATGAGAAAATTACTTTTTTTAATACTTTTTTGCCGTGGTTGATGCTGGCAGCTAGAGAAGTCGTGCAAGAGAGCACAGGTTTCAGCCCTGACGACTTAGTGTTTGGGCCCACAGTGCGCGGCCCTTTAGCTGTCCTGCAGGATGACTGGAAAGAGTCCGACCCACCTAAAAATCTGTTGAGTTATGTAAATGGTTTTAGACATAGGCCTTACGCTGCTGGAGAGTTCGCTAAAATGAAACTTGCCTGTGCTCAACAGAAGATGAAAGCAGCGTGCGTTTAGTCCGGGTGATCAGGTTCTTGCCGGTGGTTGACTCTCCTTTTCAAGCTAAGTTCACTGGACTGCATACCGTGGTACAGCGGGTTTCTGATTTTAATTACCTGATCGCAACACCTTTATGTAGGAAGCCTAAGCCAGCTCTGCCGTGTTAATCTGTTGAAACCATATTATGGTCGTGCCAATACGTCCGATTCGGGGCAGGTGGCACCAACTATTTTCCATCCATCCGGTACAGTGGTGATGGAATCATTCCCTTGTGCGGTGGCAGAGTGTGAGGAGGATGGTCTGTCTGCTTCTGATCCAGTGCTGTTGACCGCAAGACTGAACAACTCAGAGTCACTCGGTAAACTGGGTGATTCGTTGGGACATTTGTCTGAGCTTGAACGTGTGCAGCTATTGGCCCTAATTAACGATTATTCTTCTCTGTTTAAGGATACCCTCACGCAGACTCATTTCATTGAGCACAATATTGACGTGGGTGATGCTCGACCTATTAGGCAGCGGTTCTATAGAGTAAACCCTGACAAACGTAAACAGATGGATTCTGAGATTAAATATATGCTCGATAATGGCATTGCCATCCCATCCTCTTCTAGTTGGGCGTCCCCGTGTATAACAGTTCCCAAATCTGATGGCACCTTGCGGTTTTGCACTGACTTGCACAAGGTGAATAGAGTCACCAAACCGGACTCTTATCCACTTCCACGGATGGAAGACTGTATCAACCAGGTCGCTTCAGCAACTTTTATTAGTACATTCTACCTGTTGAAAGGCTATTGGCAGGTGCCTTTGACCCGGAGAGCCCGTGAGATCTTGGCGTTCATCACACCATCTGGACTATACGAGTATACAGTTATGCCATTCGGACTGAGAAACGCTCCAGCGACATTCCAACGTTTAATGAATTCAGTTGTGGCCAATTTGGTAGAATGTGCAGTTTATTTGGATGACGTAGTGATCTATTCGGAAGGTAAGGTTTAGTGGGATACTATAGGAGCTTCTGCTGGAACTTTTCCACTGTGGTGTCACCTCTCACTAGTTTGCTGAGAGGAGATATCCAGTTTATCTGGGGTACTCAGCCAATTGGCATTTGACAACGTTAGATCTCTGTGCTGCTCCTGTTCTCGCGGCTCCTTTTATGGATAGACCATTTATGAATGAATGAATGAATGAATGAATGGTCTTTATTGTCATTGCTATAGTACAGGTACCAAACAACGACATTTAGGAGGGGTGGCTCCCCCGGTGCTAGGAAAGAAAAAAAAACAAAAACAAAACACAAGAAGGGAAGGAGCTGGTTTACATAAATAAAGGCTATGTACACTATCCACTATACTATACTGTACAGATAGACGACTAGGGTTGTCATATTGCACATAGTGTTATTGCACATTCATTTGAAGTGTCGCAGTTTGCAGGCTAGAAATGTACATATTTGTGCCTCAGCACTACACCTGATTTTTTCTTTTTTCTTTTTTTTTTCCAGTCCAGCAGCTGCCATCAATCCGTCCAGACTGTCCAGGGCCCAGAACCTAGGTCTTTGCTGTGTTCAGGGCCTGGATGGCCCTGGGGTAGAAGCTGTGCTTCAGTCTGTTTGTCCTTGCGGCCATGGTCCTGTACCGCCTTTTCGAGGGCAGCCGGGTAAAGTGTTCGTACCCAGGGTGGGTTGGGTCTCTGGAGATCTTGGAGGCCTTCCTGAGACAGCATGTGTTGTACAGCTCTTCCAGAGAGGGGAGGGGGGCACCGGTGATCTTCTGGGCTGTTCTCACGACTCTCTGTAGCGCATTTCTCTCCGCGGTTGTGCATCTGGAGAACCAGTTGCAGATGCCGTAGGTGAGGATGCTCTCCACTGCGCCGCGGTAGTAGGCCACCATTATCTCCTGCTTGCTGTGTTCCTTCCTGAGGACTCTCAGAGCTGCTGTTGTGCCTTCTTGATGGTGGCTGTTGTGTTGTTCTTCCAGGACAGGTCATCCTGTATGTGCACCCCCAGGAATCGGAGGGTTGAGACTCTCTCCACGCTCTCTCCGTCGATGAGCAGGGGCTGGATCTCGGACTTTTTCCTCCTGAAGTCCACGATGATTTCCTGGGTCTTTGACTTGTTCAGCAGCAGGTTGTTAACCTTGCACAGCTTGCTCAGTTGCTCTACCTCATCCCTGTACGCCGCCTCGTCCCCCCCCGAGATGCAGCCCACCACGGTGGTGTCGTCTGCAAACTTTACGATGGAGTTGCTGGGGTGGACGGGGGTGAAGTCGTAGGTGTAGAGGTTGTAGAGGATGGGGCTTAGCACGCAGCCCTGGGGGGACCCAGTGCTGAGTCTGAGGGCTGTGGAGGTGTGGGAGCCCACCCGCACCCTCTGGGGGCGGTCGGTCAGGAAGTCCTTGATCCATGCACATATAGAGTGTGATAGTCCCAGGTCTAGTAGTTTGGTCACTAGCCTGTCTGGAAGGATGGTGTTGAAGGCAGAGCTGAAGTCCACAAAGAGCAGTCTCGCGTAGCTGTTTCCCCTCTCCAGGTGGGATAGAGTGGCGTGGAGAGTCGCCGCGATGGCGTCCTCTGTGGACCTGTGGGCTCTGTAGGCGAACTGGTATGGATCCAGGTTGGGCGGGAGGCGTGTGAGTATGTGGGCCCGGACTAGTTTCTCGAAGCACTTCATGATGATTGGTGTGAGTGCCACCGGGCGGTAGTCGTTTAGGCAGCTCACCGTGCTTTTCTTCGGGACTGGGATGATAGTTGAGGTTTTCAGGCAGGGTGGGATGGTGGCCTGGGACAGGGACTGGTTGAAGATGTTGGTGAAAACCCCGGCCAGCTGGTCGGCGCAGTCCCTCAGCACCCGTCCCAGGACGCCATCCGGCCCCGAGGCTTTCCTGGGGTCCACCGCCTTCAGCACGCGTCTCACTTCGTGCTCTGTGAGGGTGAGGCTGCTGAGAGCTGGAGAGAGTGGTGTTTGTGTTGTGGTTACCTCCGTTCGCCCCTCGTCGAACCGGGCGTAGAAGGAGTTCAGCTTTTCCGCCAGCAGGGGGTCGTCCTCTGCGGCTGTGAGCCTGTTGGCTCTGAAGTTTGTCATGTGCTGAACCCCCTGCCACATCCGCCTGGAGTCGTTGCTCAGGAAGCATTCCTCAATCTTCTCTCTGTGGTCTGCCTTGGCCTCTTTGATGCCGCGCTTTAGGTTAGCCCTGGTGGTGCTGTACAGCAGTGTGCCCTTCCCTGCGAAGAAGGCGTTGTCCCTCTCATTGATCAGTTTTTGGACCTTCCCAGTCATCCATGGCTTCGTGTTGGGGTAGACCCGGACCCGTTTGTCCACGGTGACTGAGTTGGTGCAGTTCACTATTTAAGCTTCAGGTGGATGCCAGCCATGTGGGTGCAGGGGCGGTGCTCCTGCAGTCAGATGAGTTAGGGATTGAAAGGCCTGTTTGGGCTCTGCATCATTTTGATGTATATTTAGTTTCCGGGCTGGCCCCAGTGACTGTGTATATAGATCATAATCCACTAACGTTCTTAAATTCCTTGAAATGTCTGAACCAACGGCTTATCTGGTCACTTATGTTATAGTCAAATACCCTAGACATACGTCACATTAAGGAGCGGGACATTGTAGTGGCAGATGCATTGTCCTGAGCCCCATGTTGAGTTTTTTGGGGGTTATCCTATTTTTGGTGTTTGTATCCTGTTTTGTGGTTCTCTCCCTTCTTGCTTTCTCCTCTCCTCTCCTCTTTGCTTCGTAGGTACCTATACCTGTTGCTGGGGTTGGAGGAGTCGGCGGTGGGGTTTGGACGCAGGTGCAGGGCCTGTTCAGGTTTTGTTTTGTTTATTTGTTTATCTTAGTTGTATAGATTTGTTTATTTTTATATATTTGACATTTTCTTCTGTTTATTGTAGTGCACCAGTGGCCTATGGGTCACTGTCTTTGTAGGGGTGACAGCCCTCTGGCCTTGTCTGGGGCCGATTCCTAGAAGCGCGATTAACTCTGATCCAGGGGGCCGTTCCACTAAAGGTGGCTTAGTATATCGGCGATTGAAATAAATGCGGCGATCAGGCAACTCGGGATTGGAATTCAAGCCTCAGGATCAGGCTTGTGTTATGAGTGTTCACAGAACACCGGCTTACAAATCTTCGATATGGGCGCGTGCACGCAGACATAAAGAGCCCCGAAGAGACGATCTGTCGAAATGAAGATACTCCACTCTGCAGGGGTCATACATTTGCGCAGCATTCCGAATTATTGATCTTTATGAAGACGGAAAAATAAGATGTAAAATGCAATACTGCCGCAATTAACAAGGCGAGGGAAATGGTTTGGCAAGAAATTGCTGACCGATTAAATGCGTAGGTCATACTAGCCCCAGTTATTGTTATATGTTCATATTTTAATAAATGAATATTTACTACTGTGGTGATATCAGCAGCAGGCTACAAACCATCATAACGCCACAATGGCCTAGTGGTATCGACCGCTGCCATAGGATTTGTTCGTCATTTTTAGACGGTGGTTCGAATCCCTCTTCGGACACACTTTTTACTGCATTTCGTTGTCTGAATCTAATCTAAAATCTCATCTAAAAAAGTATGTAGGCTATAAAATTATGGTGCAGGCTAATTTACAAGAACTGACACGATTACAATGGTGTTTGAAGCCTTTGCATGAAATCTTCGGTTAAATGTAAAAAAATATATATATATCACTTAGTCAAGTCACAAACTCCAAGCGCCAGCCAGACCGCTGTGATGACAGCAATGCAAGTTGAGACAATTGCCTTTTTTTTTAACACTCTTTTATTTATTGATCTATCGATCGATCACACTTTCAAAATATCAAATTATCTATCTATCACACAGTCAACCAATCCATCTATCTATCTCGTGTGAAGTGGGAACTAATATTTCCTAAAAGAGGAACTGTCGTTCGGGATGTAGTTTCCGCCTGTGAGCCTTTTTTGACGCGCGTCTTACTTTAGCCAGTGTTTTAGCCTGGTCGCGACCAGGCTAATTATATCTGACTCAGAACGGAGCTCAACCAAGCAGCGAATTATTTGAGCCACATTGATGGAACCGAACGCAAGCTAACATTATCGAGGCTTAGAACTTTATCGAGGCTTAGAAGATAATCGACCTTAGTGGAATAGGCCCCAGGTGTAAATCAGATCCGGCGCTAATTTCAGCTTGCATTCGGTTCCATCAATGTGGCTCAAATAATTTGCTGCTTGGTTGCTAGCAACCAATCCTTCTGAGTAATTCTGGTCGCGAGCTGGTTTAGGTAATATGTGCGTCCAAAATGTCTCACAGGCGGAAACTACAGTATATCCCGAACGACAGTTCCGTCAAGTGTCTTTTAGGAAATATTAGTTCCCACATTTTACGAGATAGATAGATAGTTTGACTGTGTGATAGTGTGATAGATAATTTGATATTTTTCAAGTGTGATCGATCGATAGATAGTTTGATTGTGTGATAGTGTGATAGATAACTTGATATTTTAAAAGTGTGATAGATATACTATCAGATATGTATATACTAAAAAAGTAGGTATGTCTATTAACTTGCATTCCCGCCATCACAGCAGTGTGGCTGGCGCAGGGGTTAAGGCAGCCAGCTAGAGGTCGAAAGTTACCGGTTTGAAACTTGATTTATTTATATATATATATATATATATATTTTACATTTAACCGAAGCCTTCATGCAAATCGATTTACAATATATATATATATATATATATATATATATATATATATATATATATATATATATCTGTCTAAGTGAATCATCTATCCATCAGTAATCAAAAATAATCTATGCCAAATCCAGGGTCCAGTTAGAAGAACATTCTAAGAAAGGCTACACCATTGTAATCATGTCAGTTCTTGTAAATTAGCCTGCACCATCATTTTATAGCCTACATACCTTTTTAGATGAGATTTTAGATTAGATTCAGACAACAAAATGCAGTAAAAAGTGTGTCAGAAGTGGGATTTGAACCACCGTCTTAAAATGACAAATAAATACTATGGCAGCAGTCAATACCACTATGCCATCTTGACGATATGACTGTATGTAGCCTGCTGCTGATATCACCACAGTAGTAAATATTCATTTATTAAAATATGAACATATAACAATAACTGGGGCTAGTATGAACTACGCATTTAATCGGTCAGCAATTTCTTGCCAAACCATTTCCCTCGCCTTGTTAATTGCGGCAGTATTGCACTATTTTACATCTTATTTTTCGTCTTCATAAAGATCAATAAGTAGATCAATAAGTCTTCGGGGCTCTTTGGCCCAATCCCGATTCTCTTTTCTACCACTTCGGCTCGTTTTGGAGTCACTCGCTTTTGGAGCCAAGGCCTCCGAACAGAGCCACAAGCCGTAGTGGTTCCCCTAAGAAATGGGACAACCCTTCACGACTGAAACGTCATTCGCGTCATCGCGATTCATTCACAACTTGAATGAACTTGAACGCTATCAATCGATCAAACAAGTCATCAAATAAAAAAGAACAATGCTTCATTATCAGACCATGACAGAATAAGCTCTAACCTGTATGAAACCTGTGCTCCTATCCTGCCAGTCTGCACTGATTTAGGACAACAGTGCAACAACTTCGCGGCTGAACTTTAGTTACATTTACGGCGTCATATGCCATCAAAGGGAAACATGGAAAAATGCATGACTTACAGATTTAATTTTATGACGTTACTGTCATGTACTTATACTACCACCTTGTGGGGCATCCGGGTACTGCCTAGTATATATGTATGACGCGTTATGTGTTCCGTTTGTTGACTAATAAAGTTACCACCACTACAGTAACACGGTCTCCATCTCCTGCTTGCTCTACTGTATAGAAAGTATATTTAGTTATATCAACATACCTAGTTAGGATATAACAAGTGGCGACGAGGATCGGCGAGACTTACGTGTGTTTTCTTCGGTTTTGTAGTAGAGTTAGGAGACGTTACGACGGAGCCAGGCTACCAAGGTATGCTAACAACATTAGCATTGCTAGCACCGGCAGTGAAAGTGACGCATGTCTGACGGCGAACAGCGGCAGCCAGCTGAACCAGCCCAGCCTATCCCAGCTGTTATTATGGCGGGGATATTGGGAAGCATCGGCCCCTTTGAGGAAGGTACGGAGCAGTGGAACTCCTACACTGAACATTTTGAGTACTTTGCAGCAGCAAATGGTATTGAAGGGGTGAAGTTGGTGCCGACGTTTTTGAGTGTCATGCTACCTAAAGCATATAATTAGCTCCGTGCACTAGTCCAGCCGGACAAACCTGGGACTAAAAACTATGCTGCTATTGTGAAAACCCTGTCAGAGCACTTTTCACCAAAGCCCCTGGTGATTGCGGAGCGGTTTCGCTTCCATAAAAGGAACCAAGAGGAGGGGGAGTCAGTAGTGACATTTGTGGCTGCCCTTAGAAGGCTGACAGAGCATTGTGAATTTGGCAATGTACTGAACGACACCATACGGGACAGGCTCGTGTGCGGCCTCAGGAGTGAGGCTGCCCAGAAACGCCTCTTAACTGAAAGTGCACTTACCCTGGAAAGAGCTATTGAAGTGAGTGTGTCCATGGAATTAGCGACCAAGGACGCTCATCAGCTCAGTGAGAGCGGTAAGCTGCACAGAGTCTCCGCAGAGGACAGAGGTACCCAGAGCAAATGTTACAGATGCGACAAGAGTGGACATTTGGCTGCTGAGTGTTGGAGTAAGGATGTGGACTGCAGGAAGTGTGGAAAAAAAGGTCACATTGAACGGGCATGCAAAAGTAAGGGACTGATTAAAAATCCTAGTCTGGACAACAATAAGTCAAAATACAGATTCCAAAAGAGACAGCCTGTGCATAGTGTACAACCTAGCCAAGCTACGGCTAATCTCAGCAGCTCATCAGACGAGGAACCTGTGTATGTCCTGTCAGTAGAGGGAGGTGCAGGGGGTTATTTAGAAACTCCACTGCTGGAGGGGAAACCAGTGCGTATGTGGGGCATCCGGTTACTGCCTAGTATATATGTATGACGTGTTATGTGTTCCGTTTGTTGACTAATAAAGTTACCACCACTACAGTAACACGGTCTCCATCTCCTGCTTGCTCTACTGTATAGAAAGTATATTTAGTTATATCAACATACCTAGTTAGGATATAACATTTACGAAATCCGATGTGACAGGAACGCTGGAGAAACAGCCGCTGTCCACTGCATTAGTTAACTACATATATAATAGTAATAACAACTGCTTGGATTAGATTGCCGGTTGTTTTGGTATAATAACAACTATATAGCGTCATATACCACCAAGGGGGGGAAATTCGCGCCTATCATGCTGTCAAACACCACAGGTAATAATTTATTTCTAAATAAACATGATTGTACATCTCTGAAATGGAAATCGCACTGTGCTTGACACTTCCATGGGACTGGCGTCGGGGCAGCGGAACACGGTGACTGTCAGCCTGTGACAAACGCGCAGATATGAGTGCTCCGGTCTGTCCTGCTGGCTCCGGTGTCCTGGCCGCTGTCCTGAGCGCGCTGGACTGTGGAACTTTCTATGTTAAGCATTTTGTTATGCTTGTTATAAAGAAAAGGTCTATAATGCATTGAAATGACATTAGTAGCCTACATCAGACATTAGACATCAGACATGGAAATATTTCAATGCGCGGCTGTCATGCACAAATCAGCTTGTAACGACACACAGCTTGTTAGACACACAGCACATCGGCATAATAACGGTTTGTTGTTGTTGTGCTTGTTATAAAGAAAAGGTCTATAATGCATTTAAATGAATGATACAACCCATTAATAATATTACCTAATAACAACTGCTCGGATAGCATTGCGGGTTGTTTTGGTTTAATACGTGCCATAGCTGTACATAAAACATGGACATAGGTCATGCGCGTCTATCATGCACACATCAGCCTAACGTTAGATAGATAACTTCACATTAAATATGTCTATCATCATCCGCTGTCAAACGCCACAGGTAATCTTTTATTTCTAAACAGGAATGTACATCTCGATGTGAATCGCGCTCCTTATATTATTATAGAATATATTATATTATGGGAAGGCTGTGCTTGACGCTTCCATGGGGCGCTCCTGCATAGGCACAATAGCGGCATAATAGCGATCTTTTTGTGTTATGCTTGTTGTAAAGAAAAGGTCTATAATACATTGAAATGACATTAAACTAAGATAATACGATGGTTATCATATTTTTTCAAGTCTTTAATTACAAGTAATTCCAGAAAAAGTAAATGACATTTCAGGCTCGCTTCCGTATTACGAGAGCGAAAAGAACATTTCTGTAGATGTTTCGCAATGCATGCCGGAAGGGAGTCTCATGGCTCCGAATCGAACGAGGGTCAATATTTTCTCCGTTTGGAGCCATGGAAAACCCTAACCCTATCCCTAACCCTAAATGAGTAATGAATTGGGACGCCACTACGGCTACACGTGAACGCGCAAAAGGGAGATTAGGGTTGAAAACGGAGCCAGAGTGGTGAATCGGGATTGGGCCTAAATGTCTGCATGCACACGCCCATATCGAGGATTTCTAAACCGGTGTTCTGTGAACACTGATGACACAAGGCTGATCCTCGTTCGAGGAATCACCAGAGGCTTGAATCCCAATCACGAGTTCCCTGAACGCAGTTTTTATTTTAATCTCAAATATACTAATCAAGGTACGTGGAATACCCCCCTGGCCTGTTAACTTGTGTTTGTCCAGGTAGGCTACCTGGTGGGCGGGGCTGGAGCCCAATCAGGCGTCTTAGGGGCAGCTGGCGCTGCTTCCTGATTAGAGTTTAAAAGAGTCTCTGGCTGTGTTTGTAATAGCATACTAGCATACTACTCATACTAGATATGACGTAGATTTTGAGTATGTAGTGCGTTCACACTGTACAGTATGCGAGATTTGAGTGTGCGAGAAATTTAGTATGTGAGCAATTACTTCCGGAAAAATTTAAGTCAGTTACGATGGACACTAGCTCGGGTCCTATTTCCCAAAATGCATTTCGCGTCCAGGGTTGAAGGGTTGCGTCCATGGTTGCCAGATGGGGCGGGTTACCGCCGAATGGGCTACTTGATTTTGAGGTTCTAGAAAGTTTAGGCTGTAAATTGTCAATCCCATCTGGCAACCCTGTGCGCTTTCAGCCTCGTCAAACTGTGTCGTACAAACCCATCATACAGCTGTTGTTTACATTGTCCGCGAGCGATTTTCTTCAGTCTCGTGAAACCATGGCGGACAGAGAAGCGACGGGAGACCGGTCTTACAAATGTGAGTAACCAAACTATCCGACTTGTGGTAAAAAAAAAATATTTGAATTACTCATAATGAATGTATCTTTATTGTTGTTGAAATTGTATCTACCACTCGACTTGCCTGCAAGCCCTACATAATGATAATCATTAGCTTAGTGGTTATCGAGTTGATAACAGCTAATAACACTGTAGCTAGCTAACGTTACTGTAGCTACAACAACCTGACCTGCCGTGGTTATTAACGCTGTATTTTGTTTCAAGGGACGGATGAAGACACAGCCAAAATAATTCGGTGGAGGGGGGAGAATGAGCCCAAGTTCACAGGGAGGCGTAATGTTGCCATGATTGGCTTCGAGTAAGGTGAATCAATCTATGAAAAAAAAGCACTTAACCCCAAAAAATGTGATACAAAAGGTTTTTCGATGGATTCCGATAGTATTGGGCGTGCTAAATAACATACTAAAAGTCGACCAAAATCGACCCCCCCGAAAGCCGCCATTTCCAAGATGGCGTCCCAGATGGCGGTGGAGATATTAAAATGGCTATATCTCAAATTGAGAATATGGTGCAAAGGATTTCTCAACTGATTCTGGTACCTCTGGGCATGTTCACTAACATACTAAAAATCTAGGAAAATACACCTTCCAGAAAGGCTTAATTTTCAAGATGGCGTCCAAAATGGCGGCAGACCAAGCTTAAAATGGCTATATATCTCAATAGAAAAAAATATATAACTATGATTTTTCACTTGATTCTGGTACCTCTAGACATGCTTGTGAACATACTAAAAATCTAGGAAAATACACCTTCCGGAAAGGCATCATTTTCAAGATGGCGTCCAAACTGGCGCCCAGGAGCTTAAAAGGACTATACAAATACAAATAGCTTACTAAAAAAGGTGTTTGCACTCTCCAGCTCTCAAACTACCATACTTGAAGCCTTCTTTTTGACCATTATAGTTGTTATAGTTAGAGGTGTTTGCACTCTCCAGCTCCCAAACTACCATCGTTGAAGCCTTCTTTTTCTGAATCAGTTTCTTTCTTTCTTTTCTGACCTAGTCGGGTCCTATGTTCCCCGGGTTCTATGTTCCCCGCTTCCCCGCTTCCGAAAAAAGGGTTCTATGTTCCCCGTTTTTTTTTTTTTTTATGTTTTTTTTTTATTATTTAAAAAACAACATACACAAATACATAATCATCCTGTTTTTTTATTTTATTTTTTATTTTAAACAACATACACAAATACACAAATACATACACAAATACATAATCATATGTATCAATGTCAATCATATGTATCAATGTCAATATCAATATCAATGTCCTGAGGTTGATACACTAATGTATGCTGACGACACTGTACTATTTTGTACATGGTCAGACCAAGACGGAGGTAGCTGCTGTACTTACCAAATCTATGGCTCAGGTGACTACATGGTTGAACCACTGTCGTCTCCAACTTAATGTTTCCAAGACGGTCAGCATGTTTTTTACCAAAACAAACCGTTCTGCTGAAGAAGCATATGTCATTATCTCAGGGGAACAACTACAAGTTGTGAACGAGTTCAAATATCTTGGGGTGCTGTTAGATTCCAACCTCACTTTTATGGCACATATCAAAAAGGTCTGTAAAATTGTCAAGTTCAATCTGTCCAACTTCCGCTTTTTAAGGGACTACATGTCAACAGAGGCAGCTACCATGTATGTCCACGCCATGATCTTCACACACATCAACTACTGCATAACAAGCTGGTCACAAGCAAATCCCACAACCTGCCTGGTCAGTTAGAGGGGCACGTGAATGGAACCTGATTCCAGGGCACCTTAAAGAATTAGGCACCTTTAAATCATTTAGAAAGCACCTAAAACAGTGGATGATCAACACACACACCTGCCAACATTGAAATGTCCTGTCCTATACCTGTATGTCATGTGTACCGCCTGTCTGTGTACTGCCTAACATGTCTTACCTGTATAGTCTGTGTGCTTGTTTTTAGTCTGCTTACCGTGCGTATATCTTGCTTGCTTTTAGTCTGCTTACCGAATATGTACCCTCCCTTTAACCGCCTATGATTAATGTATGCTCTTTTAACCCTCTGCTTATGTACCCTCCTTTTAACCGCCTATGATTAATGTATGCTCTTTTAACCCCCTATGTTATGCCCTTAAGCTAAATGCTTGTCCTGTCTACTTTTTTGTGCCTAGGTCTACCTATATTTTATCTTTTAAATGTACTTTTTTCCTCCAGGGAGCCGTATACAACATCATGGCATAGGGACTGCGGATGAAAACTAGCTTTCGGGCTAACTCTGGCGTATTTACAATTTATTTTTGTTTTATTAATATGCACTGTCCCTTGAATAAATAAATGAATCTGAATCTGAAATCAGAAATTTAAAAAACAACATACACAAATACATAATCATATGTATCAATATACATAATATATATTATGTAATAATCAATGTCATAGTATTGTCTCAGCATTTTATATAACTCCCTAGATAGATCATTTTCGAGATGGAATTGAAAATCTTATATTCCTAAAAGAACACCAGCGCAGGGGTGCACCTGTTATGTGCGCCTGTCGGGGCTTCTCTCGGGATTATTCCATTTTGAATTGCACTTGCATTAATTAGTTAGGCCACATTTAGGGTTAGGGTTAGGGTTAGGGTTAGGGTTAAGGTTAGGGTTAGGGTTAGGGTTAGGGTAACCATAGGGTTTCCAATTCAAAATGGAATAATCCCGAGAGAAGCCCCGACAGGCGCACATAACAGGCGCACCCCTGCGCTATCAGAACGAGCTACCCCAATGTCACGTCGGAATTCGACGTTTGGATGCAAATGTCACGTCGGAATTCGACGTTTGGATGCAATCTCACGTCAGAATTCGACGTTTGTCCATAAACGTTGAATTCTGACGTCTGCCGTGTGAGACCAGGCTGATTAGAGTTAGTAGATTTGTGACAGCCCCCCAGTGTGTCTGAATTGGAGTCCTAGTATACTGTACTTCCAAAAATGGTTTAGCATGGGGGGTCAGCTTCAGTACTAGATTTGGGCCGAGGTCCAATAGTGTCCTACCTACAAAAGGTTTTGTACATATAATCATTTTGTTCATATAATAATGTTGTACACATAATCATTTTGTTCCTATGTATAATAGTTCCTGCAATTTCCTGTAAATGTCTATCAATTAGTAATCCACAGTATGATTATGTATTTGCGTATGTTGTTTTCCAAAAAACAAAAACAAAACAAAAAACAGTATGATTATGTATTTGTGTATGTTTTTTTTAAAAATAATAATAATAAAAATAAAAATAAATCACGGAAGCGGGGAACATAGAACCCTTTTTCGGAAGCGGGGAACATAGAACCCTTTTTTTTCTTTTTTTCTAAGAAATCGGGGAACATAGGACCCGGGGAACATAGGACCCGGGGAACATAGGGATGACCCCACCTAGTCCTGTGTTTGGGCATGCCTGGGCGTGTCTGGCCTGGCAGTGTTATTTAAGCCCCAGTTTCATCCTAGTCTTTGCCAGAGGTGTTTGCACTCTCCAGCTCTCAAGCTAGCATAGTTGAATCCTTCTTTTTGACCATTATCTGATTTCTAAAGTGATGAGTGAATTCAGTGCCCAGATCTGTCCCATTTGTTAATTGGAAGATGGAAGTGATTTTGTTGAGATTAGGGGAGACCGTGATGTTCCCATGGAATTTCAGCCTGATTGTAATCCAAAGCGGAGTGACCGTGATGTTCCCATGGAATTTCAGCCTGATTGTAATCCAAAGCGGAGAAAGTCTGGAAGGCCAAAGAATGAGGACCAAGAACAAGCCTTCTCAAAAATGTGTGCTTACTTTGAAACGAATGATGATGGACAGCTGACCGTTTCTGCACTTAGGTGTAAAATGCAAGAGTATTTGTCTAAGGCCGATTCCATCCCATATAGTAATCAATACCTAAAAACATTGCTGATGCAACGATATGCAAATAGCATATTTATTGCAGAAGGAGATGGCTTGGATTGTATTGTTACAATAAGAGAGAAAACATCAGACATACTCAGATCCTACTATAACAACACAAAACAAAACAGTGATGAAGAGTCTGAGAAGAGAAACAGCTGCAAAACAAAAAAAAAGTGACATAATGACTAATGTTCCACCTGTTAATGAGTACCCGACTACAGAGACACTAAAACTACAGAATGCCCTTGATTATATTCCACAATCACTCCACATTGTGTTAAAAGCTTTGTTTGTCGGTAAAGAGACAGAGCAGAAAATTGCTAGTATTGGCCACGCAATCATACAGGCAGTCCGACCACGAGCTGTCCTTGCCCCTTTGCAAATTGGCCTAGCAGTGCAAATGCACCACTTAAACCGGTCTCGGTTCATTGTAGATATGCTGAATAAGATGGGATTCTGCTCTTCCTATTCTGAACTGCAGAGGTTTGAAATGAATGCTGCAAATTGTACTGCACCAAACATGCTTGGTAAGGATATTGATGTGTTGAACACGACCGTCTTATTTGCTGCAGACAATGTAGATCATAATATTCTAACAATTGATGGGAAAGGGACATTTCATGGGATGGGCATGATAGCTGCCTTGACACCAGGACAGAAGACAGACCAAAGGATTCCGAGGTTCAGAATTAATGAACTGAATCTTGTGCAGAGGTCAAAAGTTGTGATAATAGATTATCACTTTGCCAAACACTTTTGCAGAGACACCACATTTAAAGAACTTCCAAGACTCGCAGAATGTAACAAGATGGTTGATCTGCATTGGGAGTTATCGTTCAATTTCAAACAGCCTGCACCTGGTTGGCAGGGGATGATGCACATTATTCATAAGGGAGATGAACATCCAGGGCAGTCTTCAGTGAGACAAAACATGCATTCTGTCAACACTGGAGTTCATTTGTGGTCTGGCATCCAAACACCACCTTGCCCCAGTAGTTACATTTGACCAACCCCTATATTGGAAAGCAGCAGAGATTGATGGTGGTTCACTCCTTCACCGAATACAATGGAAGCACGGACAAAGCTATGGTAAAATTGCACAGTCATATGCAGACTTCACCATCCAACATTATGGCTCAGCTACAACCATTGTGTTTGATGGCTATGAGGATGGGCCATCCATTAAAGACAACACACATCAAAGAAGAGGAAACAATATTCATCCCATTGTCAACTTCACTGCTGAGACAGAGTTCTCAGGTAAGAAGGAGGAGTTCCTGTCAAGAGATCTGAATAAACAGAAACTGATCCACATGATAAGTGATGAACTGAAAGAACGGGATTGCACTGTGGTCAATTCACTTGGAGATGCTGATGTAGACATAGTAAGGGCCGCAGTGGGATCATCTCTTCTTCACACCACGACGCTGATTGGAGAAGATACTGATCTCCTCGTCTTACTTCTTTACTATGCACAGAGAGATAGCAAGGGCCTTTATTTCAGATCAGACAAGTCGAAAGCTGATGGCAGTTTTAAAGTGTACGCCATAAACCATTTGAAAGAAGTACTCGGACAGGATGTGTGTTCTCAGTTGCTGTTCATCCATGCTGTGACTGGCTGTGACACAACTTCCCGGATCTTCGGAGTTGGCAAAAAGACAGCATTCCAAAAACTTGTAAAAGGGGATCCTGTCCTTCAGGCTTGTGCCAATGCATTCACTGTACCAAACCAGACAACAGATGTGATCGATGACCTTGGGTGCCAAGCAATGGCTGTCTTTTTTGGTGGAAAGTGCACAGATTCGCTTGCAAAAATGAGATATAACATTTTCAGCAAGAAGGTTGTCTCAGCTTCATCAACGGTAACGCCTGAACGTCTACCACCAACTGAATCTGCTACCAAATTCCACTGTCGTAGAGCATACTACCAGGTTATGGTCTGGATGGGAACAGATGATGGTATAGATGCTCTAGACTGGGGCTGGAACCTGCAGGACAATAGATTTGTCCCACTCATGTCAACAATGAATGCTGCTCCAGACAGTCTCTTGAAGGTCATTCATTGTAACTGTACCACTGCCTGCAAGACACTTCGCTGCTCATGCAGAAAATATGGACTACCTTGTACTACTGTCTGTGGACCATGTCAACTTCATGAATGTGACAATCCACATAACAAGTTTCTCCCAGAGGATCCTGAAGATGATGATGAATGGGCCTAAAGACCACAATAAGTGGGTCATTTATTTTGTGTTCAACACCAAAGCCAGCTTTCTAGGTTGAATATAATAACCAATTTTAGCCAAAATAAGCTACAGGCAGCCATTTTGATGATGCAAATTATGCATTCCTAGCAGATATATTTAGCTAGATATTTTGCTCGTTATTAATGTATAGAGGTGCCAGAATCAGTTTATAAATCCTTTAGAAATGTTTTCCCATTTGAGATACAGGCATTCTAAGCTCCCAGTCGTCATTTTGGACACCATTTTGAAAATTAAGCCTCTTCGGAAGGTGTATTTCCCTAAAACTTTAGTATGTTCCTAAGTATGTCTAGGGGTACTTGGGGTACCAGAATCAAATGACAAAATCATTTAAATAATTTTTCTATTGACATATATATAGCCATTTTAAGCTTGGCCGGACGCAATTTTGGACGCCATCTTGAAAATGAAGCCTTTCTGGAAGGTGTATTTTCCTAGATTTTTAGTATGTTAGTGAGCATGCCCAGAGGTACCAGAATCAGTTGAGAAATCCTTTGCACCATTTTCTTAATTTGAGATATAGCCATTTTAATCGCCCCGGCGCCATCTGGGACGCCATCTTGGAAATGACGGCTTTCGGAGGGGTCGATTTTGGTCGACTTTTAGTATGTTATTTAGCACGCCCAATACTACCAGAATCCATTGAAAAACCTTTTGTATCATTTTTTGGGGGGTTAAACCATATATTAACTCGCCTACTAGTCCAGTTCACTATGTTCACATCTATGAGTTCGTTCAAATTTTGGGGGGAGTTGGAAAACTATATATTTTTGAAAACCTTAGAGCATAACAAATCAGAAAATGCATGATTCCATTTTCCCAGAAGCCAATATGGCGGCCATCTTGGACTTTTAAAATGGCGACCTTTAAATACTACCCAGCAGGGAATCCAACGGTGCTAGTTAGAAATCAGTACAACTGATCTATGGCACAGGTTTAGATCATCTTGGATTTTTTATGTGCAAAACTGTTTACACTTATCTCATTCGGTTGTCTTCTTATCCGTTGTATTTTTCAGGTTTTCTGCCCGAAATGACATGCCCACAGTGAATATAGAACATCTCCACAATCACAAGGGCCTTCATAATGATCTTGGTATCAAATGATAGCTAACACCTGTGGGGTGACTGTAGAAGTGTCAGAATCAAAATATATGTTTGTAATGGGTTCGGCACAGAGGGAGACGGACAACAGGATTTGGCGGGTATAGGAACGGTATATTTAAAAGCACACTGGGTCAAAGTCATTCTGTACTGAGCCTCGCTCAGGGGAGTACGTCTCCGCTGGTTCGCTTGCCCGACCCTTTCGGTCGCGGCTGGACTGCAGCGCTCTCCGTTACTCTCTAAATGACTCTCGCCCGTTTCTCTCCTGGTTCCTTGGTTCTCCGCCTTCCTTTTCCTACTGAACTCCCGGGGGAAAACAAAGCAACACATTAACTCTTTGACCGCCAAACCCGGAAAATTCCGTGTTTTATGATTGAACGCTTGGCCGCCAATAACGGAATATTCCGGGTTTCAGAGTTATCACTGCCAGACGCTAGGGGGCTCTGTTATGCATCGTTTGACCAAGTATTACACATGTCCATCCTTCACCAAGCCAACAGGAATTTTCAGAAAAACTCGACGATGCGCAGCTGTTTTCCAGTGCGTAATAAGCGGGATTATCAAATCAAATCACAGTCGCACCACTTTTCCCCCAAAGATGCCGCGGCCTAAAAGCTATTCAGCAGCTGAAATAGCTAAATTTGTCATGTCCAAACTGTGGGACTCAGACCGAGAGGTTTTTGATGAGGCAGGTGATTTACATTACGACCGTAATATTGACATTGAGCCGGAGGACAGTGTGACGCGAAAGACGGAGACGCAGGGGAACGGTGTTGTGCCGTATTTCGACCCCCCGGCAGATTCAGACCCCCCTGCGCGTGAACGCGCATTCGCTTGTTTTGTTTTCAGTAGGCAGCTCGTATAGTTCGATCTGCGCTGTTCTTTCGACAAGATGAGTGTTTATACAGTTTCTACCACTCAGCAAATACGATAATACACTACGAGAGCACTTAGAATACATAATAGTTTACAAGTAATACGTTTATATTATTTACAGGGCTCTCAAGTCTCACGCATTGGGCGAGAGACACACGCATTTCAACCCGTTCACACGCTCACACGCCACACCTTGTATTTCTCACGCAGAGAAATTACCAGGGGCGCCCACCAAGTTACGCCGCTATTTTTTAAAATAGAACAGGTAGAGAATCAAGTGAGTTCCCTCTGGTTCCCCTAGAGTTCAGAAGGCCACGCACCAGCTAATTAAATAAAAACATATAGCTACCGAACAGCCAATCAGAAAATAATAGCATTGCTGTATCCGGGTAACATTTTGATATTCCCGCTACAACAAACAACGTTCTGATTCCAATGACACGGGCTGACTGGAGCTATTGATTCAGATGCTCGCTACACAGAAGAGGACAGATTATTTGAATTGATCATTCACATCTCGAAGTGCCTACAGACTGGTCGACGTGGGAGAAGACCATATCCTTTGACGCTGAGACTGTGTGTGTGTGTGATTTTATTTTATTTTTTTAGTACAAATTGATGTCATTTATCAGATCAGACCCCGTCCCCCCCCGCCGCCGCCAAAATCTCACTCTGAACTCTGTATTTATCCCCCCTCACATGTATTGTGGTTAGCCTACATGTTTTGCTCACTGCACTTCTTATCCACCACTGATGTAAAAACCGAACAATTTCTGAATTTTGCTTTTATAATATAGACTACCCACTTCAGTCACCTACACCACTGCTAGAAAGCATATGTTTGTAGTTGGAACAGGGAGCATTTTGAGGGAGGGGGTCAGAATATGGTGTCTCTTTACGTCCCCCCCCCCCCCTAACTATTGTTTGCAAAGTCTGAGACGCTTCATATTTTTTGTGGTGACATCTTTAGGTCACTGGGTGGTACCCCTGAAAGCACATGCTTGTAGTTATAACAGGGAGCATTTTGAGGGGGGGGGGGCAGAATATGCTAGCATGATGCTGAACATTGCGTACTACCCGTTTGTCAGGAAGACACAGCCAAAGAAATGTATTACATATCTCTTTGAGATCAGTTTCTTCAATGCCTCAGCACCTGAGGTAGACAGACAGACAGACAGGTGGTGAGGAAACTGGTGCTGAGGAAGCAAGAGGGAACCCCAGACCTCATTACTTTAGAGCACCAAACGAGGACCCTCAGGGAAGGCGGATGGGAATATGGGAGCCCATACACTCGTGAAAATCCCCCCAACTCCCAAAAAGCAGAACCCAACCAGGGGTTGCAGGGTTTGTGTAAAAAAGGGAAAACGTAAAGAGACATCGTTCCATTGTAAAGCCTGTAATGTCCCTTTACACACTAGCTGTACCACACCAAGGACAAATATTGGCAATGATTTGTTCCTCATGAGGCTTCTTCTTCAAAAAAGGCAATTTTCTAATATTCATTATGAACAGGATCAGTAGTAATAGATATTTTGAGAAGATAAAAGAATGTGTTTATTTTTATACTGATTAGTACTTCTGCCAAAGTAGATAGGGAAGGACCCTACACCGGGCGGACCGGACGCTGCTTAGTGAGAAGACCCGCGGAGGCGGCCTCATTATATCTACGAAGGACAGCTGGTGCTTAAACACGAAAACTGTAAGTAGC
Source organism: Nansenia antarctica (assembly GCF_963989245.1). NCBI lineage: Eukaryota > Metazoa > Chordata > Actinopteri > Argentiniformes > Microstomatidae > Nansenia > Nansenia antarctica. Next base: position 37,660,659 of record NC_137689.1, on the reverse strand, counting down.
TACCGCTCCCCAGACCTAGAATACTTGACTGTTAAATGCCGACCCACATACCTCCCGAGGGAATTCAACGCAGTGTACATAACATCTGTTTACATTGCGCCTAACGCAGATGGTAGCTTAGCATTGGCGCGGCTATATGACGTCATCAGTGGTGAACAGAGCGCGGACCCACAGGCAGTCCATATAATCGCCGGAGACTTTAATCATGCTGACCTGAAGGTAGTACTACCGAAGTTCTATCAGCATGTTAAATGTGCAACAAGAGGAGAAAAAACACTGGATAAGGTATACACCAACATCAAGCTTGCTTACAAGGCTAGACCGCTAGCTCATCTAGGCATGTCTGACCATGTGTCAATCCTCCTGATCCCAGCCTACACTACCATGAGGAAAAGTGCTCCCATCACCACTAAGACTGTCAGAACCTGGCCAGCAGGGTCCGCTCCACTGCAGATCTGCCTGAATGACACCTCATGGCAGGAATATGAGCATGAGGACCTGGAACAGTTCACGTCGTCGGTTCTGAACCACATAGTGAACTGCACCAACTCAATCACCGTGGACAAACGGGTCCGGGTCTACCCCAACACGAAGCCATGGATGACTGGGAAGGTCCAAAAACTGATCAATGAGAGGGACAACGCCTTCGCAGGGAAGGGCACACTGCTGTACAGCACCACCAGGGCTAACCTAAAGCGCGGCATCCGGGAGGCCAAGGCAGACCACAGAGAGAAGATTGAGGAATGCTTCCTGAGCAACGACTCCAGGCGGGTGTGGCAGGGGGTTCAGCACATGACAAACTTCAGAGCCAACAGGCTCACAGCCGCAGAGGACGACCCCCTGCTGGCGGAAAAGCTGAACTCCTTCTACGCCCGGTTCGACGAGGGGCGAACGGAGGTAACCACAACACAAACACCACTCTCTCCAGCTCTCAGCAGCCTCACCCTCACAGAGCATGAAGTGAGACGCGTGCTGAAGGCGGTGGACCCCAGGAAAGCCTCAGGGCCGGATGGCGTCCTGGGACGGGTGCTGAGGGACTGCGCCGACCAGCTGGCCGGGGTTTTCACCAACATCTTCAACCAGTCCCTGTCCCAGGCCACCATCCCACCCTGCCTGAAAACCTCAACTATCATCCCAGTCCCGAAGAAAAGCACGGTGAGCTGCCTAAACGACTACCGCCCGGTGGCACTCACACCAATCATCATGAAGTGCTTCGAGAAACTAGTCCGGGCCCACATAGTCACACGCCTCCCGCCCAACCTGGATCCATACCAGTTCGCCTACAGAGCCCACAGGTCCACAGAGGACGCCATCGCGACGACTCTCCACTCCACTCTATCCCACCTGGAGAGGGGAAACAGCTACGCGAGACTGCTCTTTGTGGACTTCAGCTCTGCCTTCAACACCATCCTTCCAGACAGGCTAGTGACCAAACTACTAGACCTGGGACTATCACACTCTATATGTGCATGGATCAAGGACTTCCTGTCCGACCGCCCCCAGAGGGTGCGGGTGGGCTCCCACACCTCCACAGCCCTCAGACTCAGCACTGGGTCCCCCCAGGGCTGCGTGCTAAGCCCCATCCTCTACAACCTCTACACCTACGACTTCACCCCCGTCCACCCCAGCAACTCCATCGTAAAGTTTGCAGACGACACCACCGTGGTGGGCTGCATCTCGGGGGGGGACGAGGCGGCGTACTGGGATGAGGTAGAGCAGCTGAGCAAGCTGTGCAAGGTTAACAACCTGCTGCTGAACCAGTCAAAGACCCAGGAAATCATCGTGGACTTCAGGAGGAAAAAACTGAGGTCCAGCCCCTGCTCATCGACGGAGGGAGCGTGGAGAGAGTCTCAACCCTCCGATTCCTGGGGGTGCACATACAGGATGACCTGTCCTGGAAGAACAACACAGCAGCCATCATCAAGAAGGCACAACAGCGGCTCTTCTTCCTGAGAGTCCTCAGGAAGGACCACATCAGACAGGAGATACTGGTGGCCCTCTACCGCTGCGCAGTGGAGAGCATCCTCACCTACTGCATCTGCAACTGGTTCTCCAGCTGCACAGCCGCAGAGAGGAATGCGCTACAGAGAGTCGTGAGAACGGCCCAGAAGATCACCGGCGCCCCCCTCCCCTCTCTGGAAGAGCTGTACAACACACGCTGCCTCAGGAAGGCCTCCAAGATCTCCAGAGACCCATCCCACCCTGGGTAAGAACACTTTGCTCGGCTGCCCTCGAACAGGCGGTACAGGACCATGTTTGCAAGGACAAACAGACTGAAGCTCAGCTTCTACCCCAGGGCCATCCAGGCCCTGAACACAGCAAAGACCTAGGTTCTGGGCCCTGGACAGTCTGGACGGATTGATGGCAGCTGCTGGATTGAAAAATCAGGTGTAGTGCTGAGGCACAAATGTGTACCTGCAAACTGCGACACTTTAAATGAATGTGCAATAACACTATGTGCAATATGACAACCCTAGGGTACATCAGTTTGCAGAGAAATAGGAAATGTTAGAATAGGTATAGCATAGCATAGAGTACAGCACAGTGTTTTATCTGTACAGTATAGTATAGTGGATAGTGTACATAGCCTTTATTTATGTAAACCAGCTCCTTCCCTTCTTTTTTTTTTTCTTTTTTTTTTTTTCTTTCCTAGCACCGGGGGAGCCCCCCCTCCCAAATTTCGTTGTTTGGTACCTGTACTATATCAATGACAATAAAGACCATTCATTCATTCATTCATTCAGATGGTGATAATGTAAACCAGTGCAACTTTGTACCTGTTTTAGTACAGGTATGTTTTGGCGGAAAACCAAATTGTGCCATTTGGACACATCAGTGACACCATCAGTGTATCAGACTTTCTCATGTATCAAGACTGTAAAATTGATTATATTTCATTGACATATCACTATAGGGATGAATTGAATCGAAATCCGAATTGAATTGAATCGAAAACTCAATTTCCCAGCATCAGGGCCTTCCTCCGTGCTTGGCTGCGCGCGCGTATGGCGCACCCGCCTCTTTTTCACACCAGGTCAGATTACGCAGTGAATTTTCTCCCGGAACCATTGTTCGGAATGTCATGATTGACACCTCATTTGAAGCGTTAGAGCCAATAGAGTCGAGCAGAGAAAAAAATTACTTTCGAGGACCAATGATATGGAAATTCGGCGGTTGAAACTAAGCATGCTCGGTTTTGCTATGTGACGTATCTGTAAACAAGAGCGTGTGACTCGCAGTGTATTTTCCGGCCGAGAAAAAAATCAATATGGTCGAGTAGCAGAGGATCTAATGAATCGTTTGCGACATCGATGAACATTATTGATAAAGGTAAGCTCTTTATATCAGTTATATTGTTATATATGTGTTAGAAGCAGCTATACACCCTGAGAGTCCTCAGGAAGGAACACAGCAAGCAGGAGATACTGGTGACCTTTTACCGCGGCGCAGTGGAGAGCATCCTCACCTACGGCATCTGCAACTGGTTCTCCAGCTGCACAACAGCGGAGAGAAATGCGCTACAGAGAGTCGTGAGAACAGCACAGAAGATCACCGGCGCCCCCCTCCCCTCTCTGGAAGAGCTGTACAACACACGCTGTCTCAGGAAGGCCTCCAAGATCTCCAGGGACCCGACCCACCCTGGGTACGTACACTTTACCAGGCTGCCCTCGAAAAGGCGGTTCAGGACCCTGGCCGCTAAGACAAACAGACTGAAGAACAGCTTCTACCACAGGGCCGTCCAGGCCCTGAACACAGCAAAGACCTAAGTTCTGGGCCCTGGACAGTCTGGACGGATTGTATGGCAGCTGCTGGACTGAAAAAATCAGGTGTAGTGCTGAGGCACAAACATGTACATTTCAAGCCTGCAAACTGTGACACTTTAAATAACGTGAAACAATACTATTGTGCAATATGACAACCCTAGTCGTCTATCTGTACAGTATAGTACAGTGGATTGTGTACATAGCCTTTATTTATGTAAACCAGCTCCTTCCCTTCTTGTGATTTTTTTAAAAGTGTTTTTTTTTTCCCTTTCCTAACACCAGGGGAGCCACCCCTCCTAAATGTCGTTGTTTGGTACCTGTACTGTAGCAATGACAATAAAGTCCATTCATTACAGTGTGGACACTGTGCACTGTGCACTAAACGGGGGTCTTGATCCACCAGTGTGCCCGTTCGGAAAAACAGGTTTTAAGTCGTGACGTGACGAGATTCTTCATGGCTACACCCGAACTGTCATGCCTGTCAAGAGAGTTCAAGAGTCAGTTTGGCATTGGAACAGCTGGCAAGAACACAGAACATCCTGGACTAGGATCTTCAGACATCAGAAGAGATCATGAGGCAATTGACAAAATTAAGGCTGCCATACTTAGTCATGGCAACCCAGTTACCGCTGAGGGTGACAAGTTGTACAACATGATCACACATGCCTATGTCCCACAGGAGTATGTCCAACAGATCTTGAACATCAATGACACTGGGCAGAAACTGTACGAAGAGTATATGTCAGAGAGAATCAATGGAGGAATCAGCCTCTGGGCACCAGTCAAGAAGGAAAACAACAAAATGTTTATATCTTGCAACAAGAAGTCCACTGTGAAAATCCGAGACAAAACTGTAGATCTGAAGGAGACCAAAGATCTGTATGGCAGACTGCTGATCCTTGCCCCGTCTAACAGACACATTGACCAGAAACAGGCTGTTGGCAACTACGAGTTCACACAGACACCAAGAGCACTCTTTGCCCCTAATGGGGATATACTGCCATGCACTGACAAGTCAAAGTTGATTCACCTCCTAGAAAAGCTGGCAAAGGAAGACACAGCAGATCAGGACCAACTACAAGGTGGAGCTCCAATGGACATTGAAACTCTGGGCTCCAGTCAAGATGGTCATGCTAGTCAAAAAATTGCACTAGTGGATGGCATGGTTGTTGTCCAAAAACTGACAAAGAAGCCAGAAACAGTAGTCACAGTCAAAGATTTAAGTGATTGGTTCTACGGCAGACTGATGTCTCTAACCAGAGACTACGACAAGGTGTGTTTGATACATACAAGGGAGAAAAGAAGACAAGGAAAGGATCCAATCAAATACCAAATCAGAGATGACACAAACATCAAGAACATTCCAATGAGCCGCTTACTTTCTCATGACCAAACAAAGGCTGATCTGACGGAGTATCTGGGAACAAAGACTGTTGAATACAGCAATGACTCCCCCAAGCTTGTCATTGCTTCTGCTGCAGGACACACAGAGAGCAACAATCATTTACACTTTGAAGGCAACAACCATGAAGAAGCAGACACCTTGTTGATCGACCATGCAGTTCTGGCTTCACGTCGCAACTCCTCCATTGCACAGCTCATGTTCTTATCCCCTGACACAGATGTACTGGTGCTGGTTGTAGCAAATTATGACATCCTGCTGAAAAATATGTGTGTTTCAATGGTATCTGGGATTTTGGAAGTGAAACCAATATGGGAAGCTCTGGGTGCAGATCGAGCAAAGGGTTTGCCGGCATTTCATGCATTTACAGGAGCAGACAACACTGGGCGGTTTTCTAGAATAGGCAAAGCTACCTGGCTGAACATCTACCTCAAAGCAGATGATTGTGTCCTCAAGGCTCTGCAGACACTTTCTCAAACCAACCAAGTTACAGAGGCTATCTGCTATCTACATTAGCTACGTTTGTATGCACTGTATACTTACCGAAGGGTCAAGGGTCAAGGGTTCATCCCTGAACTGAGATGGTATCTTTTCTGCAAGCACATGGCAGAAAGTGATAAGCTTCTACCCACACTTGGTGCTCTCAAGCAGCATGTCCTAAGAGCCCATATCCAGGCCAGAGTGTGGGGTCAGGCAGACATTGCCCAGCAGGAGTTCCTTGACCCACTACAGAATGGCTACTACAAGGATAAGGATGGTCAGCTGAAACCGATCACAACAGAGTTCCTCCCAGCACCAGAGGCCATCATTGAGATGGTCAGATGTCAATGTAAAGCAGACTGTTCTTCACACAGATGTTCGTGCAATTCAGTGAAGCTACCCTGCACAGAGCTGTGTCAGTGTAGCGCTGACTGCCAAAATGATGAAGACTCTCAGGATATCACACTTGCTAGTGACAGTGAGGACAATGGAGATGTGTAGACTGGGTGGGTGGGTGATGTGTAGGTAAGATGGGGAAACAGTGTTATGGGGTTAAGGGGATGTGGTTAGTGGGTAGTTGGGTTGGATTGGATAAATAATGTACAAACTGTCTATGTTCGATGACAACAGTTTATTTTTGTTTGTACACAAAATTAATAAAGAGAATAAAACATATTTTAAGATATAAATATCCTGATTACCAGAATAGTCATTTCAATATGATTATGTCCGAGATCATGTTTACCGCAATATAAATTCAGCTATGCGTATTAAAAATGCAAGATAGCCACCTATACATCTGACTATGACCATCTATATAATTTGTCATTAGCACAATTGGATTCCTTGGCCCAAAAAATGTATATTTGACAACTGCAATCTTGATTCTAGGTAATCCAGGAGGTGAGATATTGAGAAACTTAAAACGCCATTTTTAAATGACCAAGATGGCCGCCATACTGACATTTGAGAAAATGGAATCAAACATTTTCTGGTTTGTTATGCTAAAAGGTTTTCAAAAATGTATAGTTTTCCAACTCCCCACATTTATTTTACGAAATTACACAAGGAACCTGACTAAACATCACGTTTTATGTGTTGTCATTTTCATGTGCATATGGGTCGGAAAGTAGCACCAGCCATCAGCCAGATGCTAGTAAAATGTTAAAGCGCTTTGAGTTGCATTTCATGTACGAAAGGCGGTATATAAATAAAGCTTTACTTACTTACTTACTAAAGTCGTTGGTAGATTTGATTTACCATTTGTGTCACATTTTCATCGCGTTGCTCAGAAGTCGCAAACGGGAAAGGCTTCAAATCAGCTTTCAATGTTTTTCAGAGCAAAAAAAAATCAGATTTCATTTTTTTGCCATCAGACACAACTTAAGGTTTTGAACTACCCACTCGTTATTTTTTCGAGCAGTTTTACGATAGTTAAATACGTGTACTTAATCAACAAAATAAGCTTATCTTTAGCCTGATTTCTCCCGGGAAATCCTCCCTTGTGGGAGTGGAGAAACTGGTTCCAGGTTTTTTCTCATTGGTCGATCGATTTGGCTACGAGAAGCACTCGTGCTTGTTTGTTCACTCCACTAAGACTCGTAAGGTAAGATCTTCTATTTACATAGCGACTTTGTTAGTTAAGTTAGTTGTTAGTTACTAGTTGAAACCAGTGTGTTCGTGTATTTAGACATTTCTTTATTATTACCCACTAGCAACTAACTGAAACTACATTGTTCAGTCTGCAAGCTGAACCTTTGTTTATTAGCATGCTAGCAGCATTGTTGTAGCTCTGTAGGCTGTCTACGTTGTAAGTACGGTTAGTATGTCTACGTTGTAAAAGTTGTGTGTAAGACTCATGTTCAGTGTGTAATACTGTAACATGTCAAGTGTAATAGATTACAGAAATGTTAACAGTTTAAAAACATGTGTTGCTTTCTTTGTTATGAACGAGCTAGCCGCTAGTTGGCTAACGCCAAACACACTACTCTGAGCACTTTAGGTAATTATCATTGTCATGTATTAGGCTAGCTATTTTATGAACATGGTGTTACGTCTGTAGTTTTACGACAGTTGGGACTTTACGACGTGCCGTATTACGTTTGTGTGACACTCGTGTTTGATTAAATGGAGTACACGTTCCGACTACAAGCTCTGAGTTCAGTCTCCATTATTGAACATAACATTGGCGACGAGGATGGCTGATTGTTCTTTACCACCACCCCCTCCTTTCCTAGCAGTCCCGGCAGAACCACCGATTCCGTGGGACCGCTGGATTTCCTCTTTCGAGACATACATCCTAGCTGCCGGCTTGGAAGACATCTCCGACAAGAGAAAATGTGCGCTGCTGCGTCACTGCCTGGGAGCGGAGGGTCAGCGCGTGTCCGGAACTCTCGTCACTGCGGCGAGATACACAGACGCTGTGGAACTATTGAAGCAACACTTCGCCCCTCCACAAAGCGCTCTTCTCCGCCGCGTCATATTCAATCGAAGACATCAACGTTCAGGTGAGACAGTGACACAGTATGTGGCTGATCTGCGGGGTCTGGCGAGCTTATGCAAGTTCGGGACATTACAGAACGAAATGATAAGAGACCAACTCATCTTACACACGAACTGTGACAAGATTAGGGAAAAACTGTTACTGGAAAATGATGAACTTACATTATCAGCAGCTCTGAACATGGCGGCCCAGGTTGAAACAGCTTTAGAATGTGCAGTTAGTTTTTCAGCCTCTCCCAGCTCACCGGCAGAGGGCGCGCACAGCCTACAGGTGCCCCTCCTCCACGTGAGTGCAACCAGCGGCGGGGAGAGCATTTTACTGGCCTCTCGGTCACGTGACCAGCCACACCAGCCGTGTGGGAATTGCGGCTCTTCTGCACACAATTCAATAGCTCAGACATGCCCAGCCCGTGGTAAAACCTGCTCCAACTGCGGGAGACTAAACCACTTTCACAAGGTCTGCAGGTCTGCCCCAGCTAGAGCTTCCCAGTCACCTACCACAGTCATCCATAATGTCAGCTCAGGACGAGCGCCATTCAAAACATGCTCGTTGATGGTTGGTGATGTCACTCTGCCGCTCCTCCTAGACACTGGAGCCACAGTGTCCCTTGTGAACTTGACGACCTATACACAGTTCTTCTCCCATGTGCCCCTGGGGTTGCCCTCCACCACCCTGCGTGGCTATGCCAACTCTAAGATTGACATTGTGGGCTCTTTTCAGCTGCCTGTGAAGTACGGGGAGAGGACACTGCCGGCTTTCAGGTTCAACGTTGCACGCCACGGGACCAACCTGTTAGGCCTCGACCTGTTCAACGCCCTCGGTTTCACACTGCTAGACACATTGAGCAGGTGAATGCATCGCCTTGGATCTCCAACCTGGTGGTGGCGAAGAAGAAGTCTGGGGGGCTGCGCATCTGCCTGGATCTGAGAGCGGTAAACAAGGCCATCATCCCTGACAAATACCCCCTGCCGACGATAGAGGAGCTCACCGCCCAGTTCTACGGGTCCAGCGTGTTCTCTAAACTGGACCTCCGTCAGGGTTACCTCCAAGTGCCACTACACCCCGAGAGCCGCAACCTCACAGCGTTCATCACTCACAGAGGGGTTTTCCGCTACAAACGCATGGCTTTCGGTTTAAGCTCCGCCCCCAGCTGCTTCCAAAAGATCATGGCCTCCATCTTCGCTGGGATCCCAGGTGTGGCCATCTATCTTGATGACATCCTGGTTCACGGGGCCACCGTCGAGAGCCACGACGAGCGTCTCCACAGTGTGTTCAGTGCATTGGCCAAGCATCACCTCACACTCAATGGTGAGAAGTGTGTATTCGCCGCCCCAGCCATTGACTTTGTGGGGTTCCGCCTCTCAGCTGATGGCACGTACCCGCTGCACTCGAACACCGAGGCCATCCATCATGTCCCGGAGCCCACCACAGCCGCTCAGGTGGTCTCCTTTCTAGGCATGACGGCGTACTACCTCCGTTTCCTGCCACAGTACTCGGCCACAACCACACCACTGCGGAAGCTGTTGAAGCATGACGAGCCCTGGCTCTGGACGTCTGCCTGCTCAGACGCCGTACGCCTCCTGAAGGCCCAACTCACCTCGCCACCAGTCCTGGCGCATTTCGACCTGGCCAGCCCCACTCTTGTCACGTGCGACGCCTCTGCCACAGCCATTGGTGCGGTGATGTCCCAGCTGCAAGGGGGGGTGGAGAGACCGATCGCCTTCGCCTCCCGTGCTCTCAGCCCCACGGAACAGAAGTACTCGGTGGGGGAGCGGGAGGCCCTAGCATGCCTCTGGGCATGTGAGCGCTGGCACATGTACCTCTATGGACGTTTATTCACACTGAGGACAGACCACCAGGCCCTCATCACCCTCCTGGCCACGTCTGGCACCGGTCACAAGCCACTCCGCCTCCACCGCTGGGCCGACCGCCTGCAGCAGTACAACTATCGGCTACAGTTCACGCCAGGACGAGACAACGTGGTAGCCGACTTGCTATCACGCTCAATCCCCAGCCCACCCACAGCCCCAACCTTGACCCCCGGACTGGACCAGGCTGAGCATGACCTCGTCCAGCTCCTCCACACACCCCTTCAGGAGACGGTGTCGCTGAAAGAGCTCCGGGATGCCTCAGCCGATGACCCCACCCTCTCTACACTCTCAACCTACATCACGCAGGGGTGGCCGGCAAGAGTACCTTACGAGCTACTCACTTACTCCAGGATCAGGGAGGAGTTGTCGGTTTGGAATGACACCTGTGTCGCTCGCGGGTTCTGCACTGTGGTCCCAGGTGTCCTTCGGGCGCGTATCCTTGATATGGCACACGAGGGTCACCTGGGCATAGTCAGGCTCAAACAGCGCTGTCGTGATGTTGTGTGGTGGCCAGGCATCGACAGGGAACTCGAAACCCTGGTCAAGGATTGCACTGCCTGTCTCCTTAGTGGTAAGACCAGGGCCCCAGCTCCACCCCCGCCCATGCAGCCGTTGGACTGGCCATCTCAACCCTGGGAGCACCTGCAACTGGATATCTGCGGCGAGCTGCATGGGGTACCACATCACCAGCGTTTTCTCGTCGTGACCTACGACCTCCACTCTAAGTGGCCAGAGGTGACACCTGTGGGCTCGGTCACAGCAAAGGTGCTGATCGACATTCTCGACGCTCTGTTCGCACGTTGGGGCCTGCCCAAGAGGATCACGACTGACAACGGTCCTCAAATGATTTCCCATGAACTGTCCTCCTATCTAGTGGGTAAAGGGATCCACCACATCCGCACAGCGTTCTACCACCCTGCTGCGAACGGGGGGGTGGAACGGCTGAACCAAACTCTGAAAAATGGCATCAGGGCCCACCTGGCACAATGGTGCACGCTCACCACCAGCCTCCTCCAGACGCTGTTGCATTATCGGGCCACGCGACACGCCACTACAGGAGTCTCCCCAGCCTCCCTCATGCTGGGGCGGGAGCTCCAGCTGCCTCTCGATAGGCTCCGCCCTACACTAGCTCAGCCCCCGGTCCATCCAGTTCAAGCCACAGTCACCAAACACCAGCGCTTGATGAAGGATCGTTTCGACAGGGCCAGACGTGCTAGGCCACCTGTCATTGCTGTGTCGGACTGGGTCAGGATCCGACGACCTCATCGGGACAACAAACTCCAGTCGTTTTGGTCTGACCCTGTCTAGGTCAGCAAACAGCTTGGCCCGGCCTCGTTTAGGCTCGCCGACGGCACTCGCTGGCATGCTACCCGCCTGCGTAAGGTGCAGCCTCCCCCTGGCCCAGCGCTGGGTGTGGCCTCTTCCACAGTCTTGCCAGCCGCACGGTTGGATGAAGCAGCTACCCCGGCCTACCAGGCTCAGCCCCAAGGCGTGGAGCCGCCACCAGTGGCTGTGGCTGCACCAGAGCCACGTCTGGTTCGAGCACGCAACAGGCCCGATTACTTGCGTGACTACATGACTGAATATCACACCTAGGTTGTGTGAGGGGGGGGGAAATGTTACGTCTGTAGTTTTACGACAGTTGGGACTTCACGACGTGCCGTATTACGTTTGTGTGACACTCGTGTTTGATTAAATGGAGTACACGTTCCGACTACAAGCTCTGAGTTCAGTCTCCATTATTGAACATAACACATGGTATGGTAGTATTTTATGAATATGGAGTGCCAGTAACTGTAGGCAATATTTTAATGTACTATCTTCTGTTGCAGCTTTGATGCCCCCCACCCCACCAGACACAGCAGCTCAACAACTCACTGGCAATATTTTGTTGAATAACAAGAACAGTTGGGCATAGATACAGCATTTTGAACTGTGTCATGATTTATTATCTATTGATAGTCAATTCACAGACCTTGCATGCTTACCTGTGTATAGTCTGTTGTATTTTCTCAGTTGTTGCCCTCAGTTCCAACTATACTTGTACTTGAAACTTGAAACTGAACTATAAGGCTGGACATTGACTACTGAGCACTACACTATTTCCAGCACAAGACATCAGCAAATTACTCTTAATGCCTCCATAATAATAATCTGGCTAATTAGCTACAGTAATAACATTGCTAGGTGATAATGTTAGCAATAGCTAGCTAAGTACTGTAAACTTCTCTTTGAAAAGTCTATCTGACCCAGTGACTAACACTAATGTTTGCACACTGATTATACTTTGCACAGCTTGTCGCACTATTGTTCTGCTGTAGTGCGACTACCATCACTTCTACTTATCATTGTATTACTTATTATTGTGACTATGTACCTTGTTGAAGAACCAAAGCGAAATATTTTTATTCTTGTGTACTGTAAAATAAATTCTGTTTCTGATTGAAGACTTTTTTGTATCATTAAAAGACAGTAACAATAACAGTTACAACAACCATAAATAATAATAAGCTGGGTAATTAGCTTAGGTAATACCTTGCTAGGTAATAATGTTATAGCTGTATAACTATAGCTGTCTGACCCAGTGACTAACACTGACAGGTATTGACAGCTGATAGCTGTCAATCTAGAGGGGGAGTGGTTGGGGGTGGGGTTGACCAGCTATTGTTACCGCGAATTACCTGCCTGTGTGAAGGTGTGAAAAAGTATGAAATCTTTGAAGGGCTTTTTCTCAGGATTTAGTTTTCAGGGTTAACAAGTTTCAAATACTCATGTCGTCTTAAATTTTTTCCCGATGTCTATGTATGACGCATCATTTGAAAGCTTACAATCTGTAGTTTAAGCATATGTAAAAAACAGAAAAATTACTTTGCCTACTTGATGATCATTCCTCCATATCGCGTCACATTAAGTGACTGGTGAATTTTTAACAAATCTATAATCTGTGGGTGGTAGATTTTCACATACGTGCTTATCCCCTGTCAAAGGTTTATGCCAATGTTTGACCAATGTTATGGTTGTATAGGATATTCATCAAGGAGCATGGTCTGGAGGGCATGGTGGAGGCTGGATGGGCGAAAAAGAAGTGGGAGAATTTAAAACAAAAATATAAGGTAAGTTGAAATATAAAAATGAAATGTTTAACTAAATAATGATCAATCAGATTACCCTTGTGTATGTTATTTTGTAGGAACTGAAGGCACCAAGGACAGGGGTCAGCACTGAGGGAGGAGAGGCCACTGCTGCCAGCTGGAAGTGGTTCGATGCCATGGATGAGGTGATGGGGCAAAGACCATTGGTGACGCCACTTTACTTCATCTCCTCATCTGTGGCATCGACGTCAGCAGCAGCAGTGGTCTCTCCTCCAGAGGCAGAGGGTACCACTCCGGCTCCCAAGAGGAAGCGGGAGTCGGAGTGGGTCTCTCTGTTTAGAGAGGAGCAGGAGAAAGAGGAGGAGAAGCAAGAGAGAAGAGAGAGAGAGGCGTTGGAGAGAGGGGAGAAGAGGGAGAGATTGACAGAGGAGAAGGGAGAGAGAGGAGAAGAGGGAAAGAGAAAGGAGAAAAGAGGGAGAGAGAAGGGACCGGGAATTTAGAATGTGGATGGAGAGCAGGGCGAGTGAGGAGAGGAAAGAGAGAGGGCAAGTCGGGAGAGAGAGGAGAGATTCATGCAAATGATGCAATATATTTTTTATTTTTTATTTATTTGATTGAATTTTGATTTGCCGTCTTTCTTCTGTGATTATTTTAGATAAATTCTGATGGGTTATGAATAGAACAGAGACAGTAATGACACAATAGTCAAATAAAATAAGAAGTTGTGCTAACAGGTAGAATAGTGTGGTCTGATCCTTGCATTGAGCAAACATTCTCCCCATACCCCCCCCCCCCCCCCCCCCCCCCCCCCCGGTACCAGTAATACAACTATTAGGCTACCATGTAATTATTTATGTTAAGACTTAGGCCTCTGCTAGTTATCTTGGCAGAATTGTTCATTTAAAAGGGTTTATGGAAATGAAGGGGACAGCCAGTGCAATCAGAACCAGGTTTATTATTACATAGCCAGAGTGTGCAACACTTTACTCTACAAATAATTGTGTTCCTGCAGTACAGGGATCAGGTCATTAGGAGCAGACACTGCAGCTGCGAGCTTGTTTCAGAGGGTGTCCCCAGACTGCTGGAGCGGCTCATTGACTTCTCCGCCGACACCGTCATCACCATCACCACCTTCATCAGGCTCCAAAATGTCCCCATTGCTGATGCAGAGGTTGTGGAGGAAAAGACAGTCAATGATGACCTCGGACACAAACTCCACCTTCACCTCTAGCGCCTTGAGAAAGATGGACTGCCACCTTGTCTTCAGCACCCCGCACGCCCTCTCCACCACACACCTTGCCCTGGACAGCCTTGTGTTGTACCTTCCCTCAACAGCATTCCGGACAGGCTCACGGAATGGGGTCATCAGACAAATGGGTTGAGCCAGACAGGGATACCCTCTGTCCCCTATGAGGCACCATCCTGGAGGTGGGTACAGCTGGTGCACAACAGGGGGCTGCACCTGAGGACCCGGGCATCGTGCACAGAGCCAGGGAAGCCGACGTGGACATCCAGAAAACAACCCTTGTTGTCACAGATGGCCTGGAACTGGATGGAGTGGAATAGCTTCCTGTTGAAGTACTCCACTGCAAACTGTCCAGGTGGTACTATGCGCACATGGCACCCATCTATGCTCCCTGCCACTTTGCGGAAAGCTGGGGAACCAGACAGCTATTGGAACCTAGCCCCGATTTCCTCCAGCTCATCCCTGTTGGGGAGGCAGATGAGCCTCTTGAACACCCCTTGGATGCCCTTGCTGATCCGGTGCACCATGTCATGACATGTGGTACGATGAATGTCAAAAGCCTCTGCCTACATGCAGCAAATTTACATACAGCTGTTATTTTGGGAATCTACATGGTGAAATGCATTCTTAGACATGTCTACGTCGTCATGATTACAAATATGCCACTTAAAATGCATGAAATCCAAGTTTATTCGTGTCTTACACACACACGTTGGTTGTATTGTGCTTGCTGCAGCAAGCCCACGATATGTTATTGCTCATATATATTTATTTTAATCATGTTCTTTTACCAACTGCTAAGACAACAATATAGTAAACTAGTTACTTGAGCTAACTAAAGATATTGGCCCCCCAAATCATTTTACAACTTGTAATTATGTTATGTCATTACTACTTTTCTGTACGTATGTAAGCAACGCAGTTCGTTAATTTACTCTGAGAGCGTCGGAGCGCACACTGGGTTCAACGTCAGAAAGGGACCAGGTAATTTGATTGGACAAGAGGCATTCCATGAGTGCTGATCAGATTTCCAGGGCAAATTTACGAATGCAGCCATAATATAGCTAGGAACAGAAGACAGAAAAAATCGTCAGATATATAAACAGGTTATTTTGGTAAACTGGACACATTTTGGGAATATATGTGGTTACTTTCTCGCCTGAAAATTCAGTTCACCCATCAATCCCCATTGTCTATAGTTGAATAAATCAACACTGTGCAATGTATAACATGTTGTCTTTCTAGTTTGTCTTACATTAATATTGCTTTAACAGTTGTCACCCCACACAGTATTAGGCTGTCTGCATTCAGAGCATGGCATACTTGTGTCCTAGCCCTGGGTTTGACTCCAAGTACCATCTTGCTGGCTGGGAAAATATATTCATCACACTGTACTTGATATGTTCAGGGACAGCAAAAACACATGGAGTTTAGTTTATTAGTTTATTATATCGAGGACAATCCAAATACATTAACCATATAAAATACAGTAAAAAAGGCAGCGTTAGCCTAGTCGGCTAATTTTCAGCTGAAGTCCCCGGCCAGTTGCAACATGGCATCCTGAAAAGTAACGTCATTAATTAAAATAAAACATTTCAATATTCTAAGAACACGTGGCTGAGACAAGGTACCCCAACATCACACTTGACAAAAAACACAAGTAAGCAAGCTGAGGTGATTACAAGTGGCTGCAACAAACACTAACAGCGCATAGGGGACAGGGACACATGAAGTCATAGCAAAAACGTAGAAGCACACACAAGCCAGAGCATGTTTACAAACCACACCACATACACACTTATGGGCAGTGTTGCCACAGTTACTTTGAAAAAGTATTCTGATTACTGATTACTGATTACTCCTTTAAAAAGTAATCTAGTTACTTTACTGATTACTTGATTTTAAAAGTAACTAAGTTAGATTACTAGTTACTTTTTTAGTTACTATTGGCAGCTGCCTAGGCACCCGACCCCCCCCGCAACATAAAAATGAAAACTGGTTTTGCCAAAACTCACTTTATTTTAACAGTAACTTAAATTACATAATTAAACTTTAAACAATAACTTAAAACAACAAAATAAAGAGTATTTCTTTGCCTCACCCAACATAAATACTTGTTTTTAAACAATAAAATAAATATAATCTTCATTTAACAGTAACTAGCAAGGAGTGGTTTCACAAAACCTAAAACCTACCCTGACCATTCTGATATGATCCTAATATAATCCTAATCCTAAACTGGGTGAGTCTGAGTTTATCAATGAAGAGTGAACTCAGCTGTCAAGACTGGAAGGAGGCCATGAACACGCTATGGAGGCCAGGAACACGCTATGGAGGCCATGAACACGCTATGGAGGCCATGAACACACTATGAGTGAAACAGTGGAGAGGGGCGAGTAAACCAGTGGTTGTATCTCATTAACAGAAGCTTCTCAAACCTCTTGTCAGAAAGTCTGTTCCTTCTAGGCGTGAGCACCAAACCTCCCAGACTAAAGAGCCGCTCTACAGGAGCGCTAGATGGGGTTGGAGTGTTATACTTCAAGAAAATGTTCTTAATGTTTGGATACTGATTCAGAATCTGAAGCTCATGCCCTGACCTCAAGTAGTCCATGACTTCCTTTTCTGCCGAGTAGGTCTCCTCTGGCTCCGCCTCAAAAGCAAAAAAGTCCATCTCGCCTTGGTTGGCAGTCGTGGTGGGTACACTGGCAGGGCTCTGTGCTGCAGGAGCATTTTTGCGACATTCTGCTGTGAGAAGCTCCTTTACTTGCTCCCTCCTACCTTCATCTCTCAGCCATCGGAGTTTGAATTTTGGACAACTAGCAGCTGCGAGAAGGGCATCTTTGTTGTCCAGCACACTGGCAAAACGAGTCTGGATAGCCTGAAAGATATAATTTGATATGTTTATTATTATCTAGTTGTAGCCTATAAGGTCTATTATTTATACCTTTATTTACTAATTATGTATGCAATTAGTTTGTGCAACTGACAACCTACATACTGCAGTATGGTGTGACTCTGCTCCATGTTCATGAATAGTGCAATGACAATTTATTTATTTATCTTTAAGATGGAACAACATAGCATACCTGCACTATGGCATCTGGAAGGCCTGCAGTCATCTTGGATAGGGTGTCTTTCACAGCAAGGGTCTTCTGCATCAGGACTTCAAGTGTGGGCAGTAAAGTCCCATACGGACAGTCACCTAGGATATCCAGTGCTACAGTTAGAGGCTTCATGACGGTACAGTACTCATGCAGGTACTGGTACTCCTGGTCTTTGAAGCACTTCACTCCCAGCTTGTTGCACAGATTATTTAGCTCATTCATGGGGATTTCTGCGATTCTCTTTATGGCTTCGTAAAAGGAATTCCACCTTGTGGATGTCGGTACCAGGAGCTTTCTTTTGTTAACCTCCTCCACCGTTTCTGACGCAACGGTAGATCGGCTTGCTTTCGTCCAGAGAGCTGTGCATTTTGCTGTGCTGCTCCTATACACAGCCTTGCTCTCTGGTTTGGAAGTAATGTACTTCTCCACATCACTTGTAGAAATAAGGTTGAGGGTATGTGAAGCACACCTTTGGTGCGGGGGAAGAATCAGCTGGCCATCACTATCATCCTCAGCTGATAGGATTTCTGACACATCTAAAAAAGTGACATCATCCGTGGCCGTGAGAGTGGACTCCTCCACCGTCTCATCATCGGACTCTGTGACAGCAGGCTGATAGACTTGAAATGCCGTGACAAAGTTAGATCCATTATCTCTCACTGTTGCTACTACTTTGTTGATTAGTCCATATGAGGAGTGAATGTTTCCGATTTCTGCACCAATAACATCATACGTGTGTCTACCGCGGATTCTCCTACACGCCAATGCAGCCTTGTTGCGCTCTAATGTGGATCTACTAATCCAGTGGAGCGTTACTCCCATATAGCTCCTATTGTTAGCTGTCCAAATGTCCGCTGTAGTTGACACATAGTCGACCTCGTTCAGCGCAGCCTTCAGATTTTTTTCCATCTCTGCATACTCCTTCTCCAAGTACGAAGAAAAATATGTTCTGTGAGGTAGCTCGGCATTGGTAGTAGTGGGGATCTTGTTAATGATGGCACGGAAAGAGGGCGAGTCAACTGTGTTTATGGGCAGCATTTCCTCTACAACATACCGCCCGACCAATTTATTCAACTCTCCCACACTTACAGGTTGTGATTTTGTAGGCCTACTTAAGTCCAGCTTTTGTTGCTTGAGCGGTGTGGGACCTCCTGCAGAAGTCGAGGCTGCGGTCTCTGGGACTTTCTCTGCGAGCTTGACTGTGCTGTGCTGAGATTCCAAATGTTTCTTTAAATTTGATGTTGTGCTTTTACCACAGGACAATATTTTCTTGCCAGCACAGAGTGTACAACGAACATTTATGTTCTTGTCATCCTTTGCTGACACAAACTCATTATCCTTATTAATCCTTATATTTCCAGCTATTTAACGCATATCTCTGTTCTCGCTCCATTGTGTAGGCTACGCTTCTGTTTACACTGTGCAATCAGCGTGGTGATACACGTGAGCGATTCTGCTGCAACCTCCTGTTGAAAACGTGAGCACTGACGTCACTCCCCAAGACGCGAGAAAAGCAAACAAATGTTTGTTTACTATCGAACATTACAAAGAAATACTGCATTTAGCCTAAGTTATGAGGTAGTAACGCAATAGTAACGCACAGTCACTTGAATAAGTAACTTTAATCCGATTACTGATTTGGAAATAGTATCGCGTTAGAATACTCGTTACTGAAAAAAGTATTCAGATTAGAGTAACGCGTTACTTAGTAACGTGTTACCGGCATCACTGCTTATGGGAGCAGCAACATTTTTTTGTATTTGATGGTGTCTTCCCAGCTAAGGTATTTACATTTGTCTAAGATGGTACAGTAGTGTGTGCTGTTGGGCTTCTGGTCCATGACCTTAAGGGTCCGCTTGTATAGGGTGGCTAGTGGCTTTAGGGAAGTGCTGTGTGCATGGACCCAGCTTGTCAGACAATATGTGAGGTGCGACATAATTGATGCGTCTGTAGGAGTTGGAGCGTACAAACGAAACGGAGACTTGGTGCCAGTATAAAGCCGACCGTGTCGGCATTTATTTAACTGATGACATAGCGCCAATAGCAACGTACAAACACTTCCTTAAATGTTACCTGTACGCCCATACGTCACACCCCAGTGACCGGCGTTAAAGTGCCCGCACACAATTCCCCATAACCAAACACACAGGTGAATTATGTACATCATACATCATAGTATTTGTCCGCTACAGACCTCCCCCCAGAATTCACCATAACTGAGAACAGTCACCATTGCGGGGCCCGGATCACCCGTCCAAAACGGCTCCGTAAAACCGGAGCAGGGACTGAAAGTTCAACAGTCTGCTTATGAGGGACAGCAGGTGTTTTTTTAGAGGCTTTGCGGTGGCGTGGGGGCATAGCTGGAGGGCGGCCCCATATATAGTCTGGCAGCACTCATGGTCAGTGAGCTTCTGATGTACCTGAAGTTTGCCAGGCCAAACTTCACCCTACCAGACATTTTCTTGATGTGCTCTTTTAAAGTCAGGTTTGAATCAATGATGATCCCTAAATATTTGAACGTCGGAACTATACTAATGTGTTGCCTTGAAATGGTTATGTTTGCCGTGGTCATATTGTGTTGTTTGGAGAAGAACATTCCTACAGTTTTGTTAACGTTGAGCTGGAGGCAAGAGCTGTTGAGCCATTTGGTGACCTTTTTCATAGCAGAGAGAAGTTTGGCAGCTGCCAGGTGTTTGTTCTTGTCATGCACATATAAGACAGTGTCATGAGCGTACATTTGTACATGCACTTCTGGGCAGATGGATGGTAGGTCGTTGATATATAGGCTAAACAAGAGTGGGCCAAGTATGGAGCCTTGTGGTACCCCGGTGCAAGACATGATGGTAGGTGAGCTGATTGTTTATCTGGACTAGCTGATTTCTGTCACTGAGCTATGAGTCCAACCATTTAATATGTCACAAGCATCAGCTTTATTTCACTTTTGAACATCCTCAGTAGCATGTCACACCTGTTGGGACAGTTTAGGTGTTCACTGGAAGGGTACAACAGACTCACAGGCGTTTGTAAGAGCACAGCATACTGTATACAGACTGGATAACATAAGCTTCTAAGACTGACGTTAGCTAATGCTAATGCTATTTGCCGGCCTTCTGCAAACGTATCTGAGACCAAACCGGGCTACTTAACTGGTCCTTGAATAACTCTGCACTGCACTTTATATATATATATTTACAGCACTATCCATGCACTGTCTGTCCTGTGTTGTCCTTTTTTTGCCTGTTTTTGCATTTGTATTTGTATTTGTTTTTGTTCATGTATATGTGAAAAAAGCATAAATGCACCTTCTGTAATGCCAAAACAAATTCCTATATGTGTCAAGCATAATGGCAATAAACGTTATCTGAATCTGAATCTACCGGAGCTCTATAGACGGACTGGGCCTTTTAGCAAAAACGTTTTTACTTGGCCTTTTGCAAAAATGTCAATAAATCAATGCATGTCACATTCCACTCACCCTTTTTGAATAGTTTTTTCCTCAGAAAATGTCAAGTTCTCAACCTTTACCATTTGAAGAGGAACATTTAAAAAAAGTAAATGGTAATCGATAGTCAATAATGAGTATTTGACTTGTAATTTAACCAATGACATAATTTAATAGTAGTTGAATTCCCCCCCCCCCCCCCCCCACCACACACACACACACTTATCCTATAATTAAACACACTATAAGCTTTATGCTTTACCTAATATGTAAACAGTTTTGCATGCCATGAATTTACGTCAATAGAAGATTTGTACGTTCCTCACTGTAGGCTGTATGGTCAATGGATCTTTGTGCTGTTCCCATAGTGATGTGACTGGCACATACACTGTGAGTGGATGAAAAAGAGAGGGAGTGTTTTAGTCAAAATGAAGACCTAACTCATAGTACTGATGGCAGCATGGAGCAAACAAACCCTGCCCAAAGAACGTATTACAACATGGCAAGCCAGCCTTAAAGGCATGATGACGATGTGTTCTAATTCAGTTGTCCACCACCGTACAGTAAATAATACGCAAAACGTTGTGTGTTATGTGTGCTTTAGTAAGCAACCGTGGAGGGATCTAATCCTATTTTCCCGAATTTTCACTACTCTCATAAATATATTTTTCATAACATTGCTTGTCTCTGAGTTAAACCGTCCCTGTGATTGGCTCACGTTACTTTGGAGGTCCCGCCCTCTTAGTTTGAGTCAAGAAGGCAGATGAAGTGTCTGTGTGTGCGGCTGAAGCACCTCTCTCACTTCCCCTTCACACAAAGTTGATAGATCAAAGCGTTCAGGAGCTGCAGCTGAATCTCTGTCACAACTGCTCAATTTCAGCAGCACTGACTTTCTTGACTTTAGATCACTGTAGCTAAGGTTCTGTAGGCCCTAGCAAAAGTGAGCAGTGTCTCTAGCCCTAAGCATTGCAAATTGGCGCCTGTGACAAGTAGTGGGATCGGTCCAATTCGACTTCTTGAGGGCAGCGAGTGAAGCACATTTAGCCAACTGTGTAAACATGGCCAACATCCTGTGAAGTTCTCTCTATCTCTCTCTAAGGCCAGGGGCCCCAATAGGCGGCCCGCAGGCCATTTCCGGCCCGTGACGTTGATTTAAGGCCTGCGAGAATTTTGGGAGAAATTCCAGATGGGAAAAAATAATCATTTGATAGGGAGATTATAATTTTACGGAATAAAACGTTTTCTTCTAGCCTGGCAGGAAATGCAACTGCAGCATCTCTCTGTGTATCATGGCGTCTCGTGAAGCAAAGAACCTTAGATGCAGCACTTTTGAAGTCTTGTGCTGTGGATATGTTGGAGGAAGTGCTCATGGAAGGAAGTGCTCTGTCACAGGGCGGTTTAATGCACTAAGCGTCAACCATGAAACCGCAGGGTTCCTGGTGAGCCTAATATGCCGAAATATAGATGGAAAATATCTATTTAAATTATAATCAGAAAATATCCATATGGCTGCTTCTAACCATGCAATTAAAACATATTGTATTATAAAGTCATCAACATGTTTAGTGTGCGGCAAATTATAATACCTTCAACGTATCTACACCAAAACAAACCAATTAAAACATCCGTCCACCACCCCCTACTGGTGGCAACTGGTACAGGAGGATTACAGTGCGCATACTTGGAGGACTACAGAAAAAAACATCAATTTTATGTTCCCGTAACTGACATATTTCTTGTTAACTGGTATTTACGTAACTAGTTAAGAATATTGGTCGGCTGTTAATGTAACTCAGTTAGTAATCTGATCACATTTCAACCGTTCACACCATGAGTGTTTAGTTGCGTGATGGGGCTGGAGGCTGAGTGGTCCACGGTTTCCCAGTTCATTTTAAAAGTGGCCCGCTATGAAAAGTAATTGGGGACCCCTGTGTTGAATCGTCTATTCTTCCTAACACACCTCCCTTTTGACAGGCTTGTGTATCAGGGCTCAGCCAGGGGGCTGCCTGCATGCTTCATCGCTGGTCTTGCCACATGGATGAGTTAATATCAGTAGCCCTCCCTTCCTTCTCGCTGTCTCCTCTGAGCCATGTGCTTCATGGCACTTTAGGCCATGCCGTTGTTGTAACGCTTGAAACTATGCTTAACACCACCTCCAGCGAACCACAGGGGTTCAAGCTCTGCCTCAGTCACACCTTACACCCTGTGGATGACCCACTACCTATCCTGCCTGCCACTGAGATCAGAACCTTCAATAAATATCTCTGTTACATGCTCATATCAAGATCCACATGCTTATATTTTAAGATCCACATGGAATGATTGGCCATTTTCAGTTCACACCAGAATGCCGTTGCCAGGGCAGGTCTTTTTTTTTTTGCATTAGAGAGAGCAGAGCTACCCCAAGAGCTCAATAAATCAAGTTTGTTTGAATTCCAGTTGGTTTCATTGATGACCACAAGAGGGCACTGTTGGACCCTGTTAAGCCTCATAAAACCATCTCACAGGCCATTCCCCTTGACTTACTGAGCACTCACATACACATACATTTATCCTATGTGCAGCATCTCATTTGAGGCAAGGTTGAACATGATCATGTTTTTGTTTGACTGTATCATCCAAGCTTTTGTATGAATTGAAGAAGAATAAATGATGTAGGCTGATGTATAATGATATTAAGATCATCTTGTTTTTTCACCCTCAATGATAAATATTGTATGCGGTGCATCACCAAGAGGGATACCGGACGGCTGGACAAGCTCGTAAAAAAGGCGGGTTCAGTGGTGGGAAGGAGCCTGGACTCTCTGGGGACGGTGGTGGAGAGAAGGACTAGGAGTAAGCTGCTGTCCATCAGGGACAACCCCAACCACCCCCTCCATCATGTCCTCGCTGGGCAAACCAGCAGCCGCCGCAGAGGGCGGTTCATTACGATCCGCTCCCGGACGGAGCGATATAAAAAATCATTTATCCCGGCTGCACTAAGACTGTTCAATGGCAACTAAAGTAGCAGTCGGGGTCAAGGCTCCTGAATTTGTATTTATTATTTATTTTAATCATCATCATCACTTTTTTAGTATTTTAATATAAATAACTATAGCCATCCTGTCGTATATTTTTACACATATTAATAGCCTTCTTATATAACGTATATCTTACACATATATTAACGTATATTTTTATATATATATACATACATATTATTACAGATGATCGCGGGGAGATTTGAGAAGCAATTGTCGCACATGCGCAGACACACACACACGAACATGCACGCCCCCAAGGGTATAGGCCAATCAGAGGCCTAGAAGGAAGGATCACGATTGGCCAAGAACATACTGTGATGTGATTGGCTGAGAGACCGCTATAAAACCAGGAACACAGAGATTTCTGTCTGTTTCTGTCTTCCTCTCCCCACGTCGTGACTGTTTTGTGTGTAAACCTGATCCTGTAATCTGAGGACCCGATCTTGTCTTTTTTGAATAAATACTCTTAAACTTTGAACAGGAGTTTTTACCTCATTTTTGATCACCAAACAGAGAAAAGAGACTACAAAGTGGCGAGCCTAAATCCAGAAGAATCCATAGCTTTGGATGACCGGCCGTTTTGCAACTCTTCAATTCAACAAAAGGTAAGTCTTCTGCTGAATTCGCCAGGACAAGGCGGAGCTGTGCAAAATAGACTGTGTATATCAGATAAGCTATATTTAAAAAGAATCTTGAAGTATATAACTGGGTAGAGGTTAGGCAGAGAGCCGGGTTGTAGAACCTGTATTGGTAAAAACGTTTAATTGTACGATATTTTATCGTGTGTGTGGTATAATTGTAGTACAGCAGAGAATGAGCTGCTTGTAGGCTTGTTTTGGGAACAAGGTATTAGCATAAAAGCTGAGGGAGAGACGTTTTCCCAGTGGGCTAATGAATGTGTTTTGTATCAGAAAATAGTCTGGTGTGTGTAAAAGAATGAGAATTCTTGGTTGATGTGTTTTGTAAGTAAGAGCTTAGTCCGTGTTTGTGAGCAGAAAATAGCGCTATTTTAAAGATATACATTGTTAATTTACTTGAGAACACGGAGAAAAAACGTGGCTTTAGTAGAAAGGGCGCCATTTTTTCCTTTGTCTGAACGCATGTCAGACACGCGGACACAGGCCTCTAGTTGAAAGGACGCCATCTTTTCCTTTGTCTGAACGCATGTCAGACACGCGGACACAGGCCTCTAGTTGAAAGGACGCCATCTTTTCCTTTGTCTGAACGCATGTAGACACGGGGACACGGAGCCTCTAGTAGAAAGCATACGCCATTTTAGGAGTATTTGAATAAGATTATCTTGGCAAATAATAAGTTTAACTGCATTGAAAGATATTCTTGAAATTGCTGTGTCGTGGAAAATAATAATTATTGTGGAAAAGCAGTGTTGTGTTGTAGTCCACAGCGATTTTCTTCAGAGGCGGTAAGTAGCAAATACACACGCGCGAGTTTGATAGATTTCAGTACTCATCTCTTAAAGATAACGATAAAACCATACACATAGACTAGTATTGATAAAGATAGATATATAGTGAATTGATCTCGGGGTATTTCAAATAAGTTTAAAGGTACGGTTACTCGGAAAACAGGAGTTTACACGGGGCCAGCGCATTTCACACACAGAGAGAGCACGCGGAGCGAATAGGCCTGCTTACAGAATATTGGTGAAAGAATCTAAAAGGTTAATGCATAGATTGATGTTGTGAATGACTTTTCAGTATTACATTGATTTAATTAATTACTTATCAGTTGAATTAATTATTCAGAGCATTCATTTTCTGTTTCCCAAAACAATTGATTGATTCCATAAGTTTTAAATCAATGTATATGATGATATAGTGAATAATTCTAACTAATCATTCATTCCTTTCACTTAACAATTGATTTATGTATAGATTGTAAAAGTAAAAGATAGATTGTGAGTTTTAGGTAAGAAAGAGTCATTCTGTAAGACATTTTCAGTGTGCTGCCCTCTACTGGTCAGAACACGATAAAGACATTTTCAGTGTGGCGCCCTCTACTGGCCAGAACACGATAAGACATTTTTAATTATTTACTGCCATCTAGTGGACGAAACACGATAAGACATTTTCAATTGTTTACTGCCCTCTAGTGGACGAAACACGATAAGACATTTTTAATTGTTTGCTGCCCTCCAGTGGATGGAATACGATAAGACACTTTGGAACACTGGTCCTCCATCACTGGTCCTAACATCAGTCGAATAAATGGATGGTTACTTCAATTAATTTAAGTAATTACAAATTGATTGAATTAATTATTCAGATTATTTCATTTTCAGTTTTCACAAAACTTTGATCAATTGGTTTATAGTGGTCTAGGGATGACGTTTTCTTTCACAGGATTACATCAATGAAGTGTAAATGACTAAGTCTAGTTGATTGTGCATTCCTTTCGAGTAGCAGGTCGATTTCTTTACAGATTGTAATTGATAATTGATCATTTTGTTCCTTTCAAATAACAAGTCGATTTCTTTACAGATTGTAATTGATAATTGATCATTTTGTTCCTTTCAAATAACAAGTCGATTTCTTTACAGATTGTAATTAATAATTAATCATTTTATTCCTTCCAAATGACAAGTCGATTTCTTTACAGGTTGTAATTAATATTCGTGTTTTACATCTTTTTATTTGAAGTTAAGTTCTTTTTTCACAGTTCTTGATTAAAGAATAGCAGAACAGTTTCTATCTGAGGATTGATCAATCAAGGGGTTGTGGATCAGAAAGACTTAGAGCGTGACCTGCTTTTGTAATTTGATAATTGTGTTGAACAGCCTTTGTAGTTTAATAATTAAGTTGACCTGAACTATAATTAGTATTGATTGAGCAATTAAGTGACACACATTCATACATAATAAGGGAAAAAACATTTAGATTAAAACACACACACATAGATTACATTTAAGTCAATAATACACAATACCACTGAAACAATCCGTTGTTCTGGAGTTGTAGTGTTCTGTGTGGACAGTTGACACAGTTAAGAGTTGGACTAGCATCTGTTTAGCAGATACGGCAACAGAAGGTGGGTTGTAAGAAAAGTACACCTTATAGCATATTATCAGCATATTGAGCAGTATAAATCAATCAGCTTAACATGGGAGCCGCATCCACTAAAATTGTAACGGCTGTTACCACAGCTAGTGGAATATTGGCAACTTTATCCCCTGTGGCTATAGTGGAAAAAATGAATCCTCTTGTTAAAGAAATTAGCAAAATGTCAACGAGATGGAATATTCGTTGGGCAGACATTGAACAACCATGGCCAGAGGAAGGCACCTTTGACTTACAATTAATTGCAACATTGGAGATACTTATCAATGTACACAAGGCAAATCAGAAAGGGAAAAATAGGTCAGAGAAACGCAAGTTAGAATTAGACATCTTAGACCTCTTTAAGGTAGAGGGGCAGAAAGTAGCATTAGCTTGGAATGAGAAAACAGCTCACATGGATCCAGAAAAAAGAGATGAATTGGCCAAAGCAATGGAAGAGAAAGTGAACATTCCATTCTCACACACAGCTCCAATCTCCAGTCCTCCTCCCTATGCCAAGAGACTGGAGGACAATTCTCAGCGGATCTACCCTCAGGTCCCTGTCCTAAGTACGAGCGGAACCTTCACTATCCAAGATAAGGATGAAAATGTACTAGAGAGGGGAAGAGCGAGAGTGACCGTGGACTTCGAACCAGAGAACAGGTCAGGTGCCAAACAGAAAAAGAAGGAGGAGCCGAGGGGAAAAGGGGACGAAAGGAGGGACAAGACGGATGACAGTGAAGATGGCAGTGGAGGTGATAGCAAAGATTCCAGTGATGACAGCAATGCACAAGGAGGCTACAGTGCTCCGATAAGAAAACTACTAGCCAGGGCCGAAAAGCAGGGAGGGAAAATACGCTATAAGAAGGGAAAAGAAGAAAATAGTTCTGAAGATGAGCAGAAGTCTCTGAAGGTAGGGAAGAGAAGAGAGAGCTTAAAGCAAAAGAAGAAGAAGCTGCAGGAAGACAGGGAGGAAGAGGAGGGAGAAAGGAGGGCAAGAAAACTCCGTGCGAAAATCCTAAGAAACGAAGAAGACTACAGACAACAGCTGCAGGACCTAGACGTAGAGAGAGAAACGTATCGTCAATCTCGAGCGGCATCATCACCTGCATCCCGGTTGAACTCCCCAAGGTCCGGAGCGACACCAAGGCGGGACGTAAAAACGGAGCCACAAGTAAGCGATTATGAAACAGCATCGGAAGAAGAGGCAACTCAGGGGAACTTCCCAGTGCTGATTCGAGGTAACCAGATGGAATATCGTCCCTGGAATCATACAGATCTGTCAGAAGTGATAGAAAAACTCCCAGTCCTGGAAGATGGTGGCCACCCCTGGACGACGCAAGTCGACGTGAGATTGACAGGAACGCACGCTGCTATGGGAGACCTGAAAAGACTCTTAGCTACCATTACAGGATTGGACACCATGCAGGAAATATTGATGAAGGCGGGACTTCATAGATATATCGATACATCCGTTTATGACCCAGAGCTCTTCGCAGCAAACAGAGGCAAGCTGTGGAAGGCAATCAGAGAAACATACCCTACTCACATTCACCCAGACAATGTCATTGTGAAGCCACTGGGGGGAGATGAAAATCCCCGGGGGTTTGTTGCCCGTGTGCACTCTCAATGGAGAAGTGTGACAGGGAAGGATGCCGAAGATAACCCGTTAGAAAAAGCCATAATCAGGGAAAAGATTCAACAAGGTCTCCCTACCCCAGTTAAGAACAAGTTAGCAGAAGTGGTGGGGCTACGACACATGAGCAAGGCTGTTTATATAGACAACATAGCACACCAAGTAGAATTATTTAGAAAGAAGATTCAGACACAGAAGGCACAAGACGAGGACTCACTCAGAAAACTAACTCAAGTGCAATTGACAGAAGGCAAGAAAACCAGAGAGAGAGAGCAGACTATAGCCCTACAGGTCCCATCTCAGCCACAGCAACTGCAAATTGTCCCTCCCCAGTCATACCCACAGGGGCCACAAGGGGGGTATCCATACCCACAGGGGCCACCAGGGGTGCAAGTGGTTCCATACCAGCCATACAACCAGCCTGGCCAAGGACCACCACAAGAGGGATGGACCACAGCACCGAGGAAGATGCTAGGACCATGTTTCCTATGCGGCCAGTATGGACACTTAAAACGTACCTGCTTTAAGAAGAACCAGGGGGGCGCAGGGGGGAAACAAAAAGGAGGATATAGGCCCCCTGCTGCACCGGCTCCAGGAGTGGTGAACCCCTATGGAGGCCCAGCAGCTGCGCTATAGGGGTGCCCAGAAGATCCGAAAGGGGGGTGCCAGCTGGTGGTGACAAACAGGCCTGAAGATGAACCTACAATATGGGTGTCGGTCAACCAACGTCCATTAGAATTGATGGTGGACAGTGGAGCAGCCTACACCTGTCTGAAGCCTGAAGACGCCACGCACCTTCCTATGTCTGGGAAATATGTGAAGACAATCGGATTCGAGGGAATTAAACAGCTGATCCCTACCACTGAGCTTGTAAGCTTAGAGTACAAAGGACAGAGAGCAGATCTGTCAATACTTGTATCAGAACACACGCCAATAGGGCTACTAGGGAGAGATGCACTATGCCAGTTAAATTGTACCGTGAAATGCACACCTGACGGCTGTCAGGTGACAGTGCCACAAGAGAACAGACAGCTGTCTGTCATGATGGACAACAACGCATCTATGGTATATTGGGTGGGAGGGCTTAGCCCAGACCTAATGGAACCAGCAAGGATGTGGGACAATTATATCCTGGCACACATGGCAGAGGCCAGAAGGCCTACTGATCCATTGCATTGTACACTCCAGTATTTTAGAGAAGTTGCAGATGCAACCCCAGATGAGTGGCTGAAGCATCAGCCAAAACAGGTACAGCTTAGTACAAGTTGTATAATCCTAGGCCCTCAGGGAGTGGCTATGAAGATAAACAGTGACACTTATCTAGATCAGGAGCATAAGATTGAGGGTAGCATCCCTCATGTGACACTTATGATATCTGAACACTATAAACAGAAGCATTTAGGGGCAATGATGGCAGACTCAGAAAAAGCCAGATTTGTAACGACAAAAGAAAACCCTGCTATCTGGAGGAGCATTGATGGACAGTTCACAAAACTGATGATCTCTGCTCAAGGAATAGGACATCCGCAGACTGTGAAGCTAATGAACCAGCTAATCCTTCCTGTACAAGCTGACAGAGACCTCAGAGAAGAAATGATGCAGAATGTGCCAGCCGACCTGTGGGCAAAGAACAGTACAGACATTGGATTTGTGAAATCAGCTCGTCCATTGAGAGTTGAACTCATACCGGGTGCAAAACCCCCTTGGAAAAACCAATACCCATTGAAACAGGAAGCAATTGATGGAATTGAGCCACAGATCAAAGGACTGTTAGAGGCAGGAGTCCTGAAGATAACTCAATATCCGTTAAGCAATACACCTCTTCTGCCAGTGACGAAACCTGATGGTTCATATCGTCTGGTACATGACCTACGGGCTGTGAATGAGGTAGTTGTCAGCTATCCAGCTGAAGTTCCTGATCCTCATGTGCTGTTGACTCAGATTCCATCTACAGCCAAAGTGTTTACAGTGATTGATTTATGCGGGGCTTTCTTTTCTATACCTCTTAGTGTAGAAAGTCAAGGGTTATTTGGGTTTACCTACAAAGGTCAGCATTATCAATATACCAGAATGCCACAGGGGTACAAACACAGTCCTCATGTTTTTAATCAGGTCTTGAGGGAGGACTTAGACGGGTTAGAACAGATGATAAGTAGTACTGCCATTCAGTACATGGATGACATACTCCTTTGTGCCCCAGATGAAGAAACATGTCACAGGGATTCCGTTAAACTGTTAAAGGTTTTGGCGGAGAAGGGACACAAGGTGTCTAAAAAGAAGCTACAGTATTGTCAGGAAAAGGTAACTTACTTAGGACAATCCATTACACAGGGACATCGCAGCGTCACTAATGAACATTTGGAAGCTATTCAGAAGGCTCCAAAACCACGAACGGTTAGGGAAATGATGATGTTTTTGGGCATTACTGGGTATAGTTCAGCATGGGTGGAGGATTACACTAGACTAGTCGCTCCATTGAGGGGGATGATTAAGGAAACAGGTAGTGATAACCTCCAATCTTGCATTACTTGGACAAGGGAAGCTGATTTGGCGTTTGAGACAATTAAACACAAATTGCAAGAAGCGCCAGCTTTAGCGCTTCCAGATTATTCCAAAGAATTTGGATTGTATGTTTCTTCTTCAGCCGAGGGGAAGTATGCCTGCGCTGTTCTTACGCAACCAACAGGCATTGGACCTAGTCCACAGCCCATAGCCTATTATTCTGTCGCATATTCAGAGGTAGAAATGGGTTTCGCGCCATGCTACAGAGCAATGGCCGGGGCTTATCTTATGTACGAGAAGGCAACAACCTTAACAATGGGGTACCCAATTACCATTCTCTGCCACCACAGTCTAAGGAACCTCTTGAATCAAGGCAAGTACACTTTGACGATGCCTAGGATTAGGGATTATTACAGGATGTTGGAAAGGGAAGATGTAACATTACTAAGATGTAACACACTTAACCCAGCAGAGACCTTGCCAACCCCAGAAGATGGGGAACCACACGATTGTGTGAAGGAAGCTACGAGGTACTCTAAGCTTAGAGCAGATCTACTAGCTTTGCCTTTAAAGGAAGCTGACGTTGAGTATTGGACTGATGGATCTTGTTACCGGGTAGGAGAAAATTTACTGCCGGGTATGCCATAGTCCGATCCCAAAATTCGGAGTTCATTGTGGAACAAGCCGAGGCTGTTCCTCAGCCTTGTTCAGCTCAGTTGGCTGAATTGATTGCCCTCACAGAAGCATGCAATTTGGGAACCGGACAAAGAGTGACAGTATACACCGACTCTGCCTATGCCCACAATGTGTGTCATTTACATGGAGCTGTATGGAAGGGACGGGGTTTTAAGAAAACTGATGGTTCGCCTATTCAGCACCACGCTCAAATCATGAAGCTGTTACAAGCCATGATGAAACCAAGGGAATTAGCCATAGTGAAGTGTGCCGCACACAGATCTGACTCATCACATGTCACACAAGGTAACAGGGCTGCAGATGATGCAGCCAAAGCTATTACAGGAGCAGACAAAGCAGGTAAAGTTCTGCTGGTCACACATGAAGCACAGTTACAGGGCATGGTCACGCTTGAGGATTTGTTGATGTTACAGAGTGAGGCAAATGCGCTAGACAAAAACCTATGGTTAACAAGGGGAGCTAGTCAGGATGACACAGGTCTATGGAGAAATCATGAGGGACTGGTTGTGGCACCCCCAGATTTATTAGGCATACTGATACAGGAAGCCCATGGATTAGCACATGTGTCCAGGGGGGAGGTAAGACGCAAGATCACCAAGGAATATGGTTTTTGGGCTCCATATTTGTTGGAACAAATAGACCATATCCTTGGTCAATGTGTGGTCTGTTTGAAGAACAATATCAGACCTGGAATACCAGTGGGAACTGGGCATATCCCTACCCCAAACGGGCCAATGAAACATTTAGTGATTGACTATGTGGACATGATTCGTCCTGTTGCAGGATACAGGTACATGCTAGTTGTAGTAGACAGGTTCAGCAGATGGGTAGAAGCTTGCCCCACTCGAAGAAAGGATGCTCAGTCTGTAGCAAAGTTCCTATGCAGGGAAGTCATGCCTAGGTTTGGAATTCCAGATAGGATATCGTCAGACAATGGTAAGGAATTTGTGGATAAGACGGTAAGGCTTATACTACAAAAGTTGGGAATCAAGCAGAGACTTGGGTGTATTTACTCACCTCAAAGCCAGGGGATAGTAGAGAGGATGAACGGGGTCCTTAAGAACCGTCTTTCTAAGGTCTGTAAGCATACAGGTCTTAATTGGTTGGAAGGACTCCCTCTTGCATTGATGGCCTGTCGTTCCAGTGAGATTCGAGGGCTGCACTTGACTCCCCATGAACTGGTAATGGGGAGGATAATGACAGCTCCCTGTGCACGAACCAGTGGGAAAGGGCCAAGTTTGGCTCTCCTGGAGAGTGACATGAAAGCCTATGTACAGTACATGACTAACCGGCAAAAGAGTATCTCTTCTTATGTGCTCCACAAACAGGAACGTGAAGAGGAGGTGAACGCACAGGAGAGGAAGGACGCGTTGCAACCGGGTGACAAAGTATACGTGAAGGTCTACAGACGGAAGTGGCATGAGGCTCGACGGGAAGGACCATACGAGGTCGTTCGGTGCACTGGGACTGCCCTCCAAATCAAGGGGTCCCCCACCTGGTATCACGTTCATCACTGCATCAAGGCACCCAATGAGGACGATGAGGGAGAACCTCAG
Organism: Nansenia antarctica; assembly: GCF_963989245.1. Classification (NCBI taxonomy): domain Eukaryota; kingdom Metazoa; phylum Chordata; class Actinopteri; order Argentiniformes; family Microstomatidae; genus Nansenia; species Nansenia antarctica. Next base: position 37,627,286 of record NC_137689.1, on the reverse strand, counting down.
CAGGATGGTGAGGAGACCCCTGGGGACGAGGAAGTCCACAGCTTGGACATCCAGGCTGACGAAGATGTTGGTGAGTATCTGCGCCGTGATGCAGATGATGCCGGGGGCCTCGTCCCAGACCCTGTCCAGCCCAGAGATGAGTGGGCCAACGGAGACCGTGAAGGATCCAGTGACTGCGACACCCCTCTTGGGGGTTCTACCAAGCCTGGTGTTGCCCCTGTTGTCACCCCTTCCGACCCTGACAATGCTCCAGACGGAGATGTCAGCGACCCGGGCGGCTGCCCGGACCGAGGTACCATTGAGAGACACAGACCTGTCAGTGATACACCCCAACCAGACAGACCCCGTAAAACACCAAGGCCAATTAGGAGGAAACTCAAGCCATGCCGTTTCAGAGACTAATATACCCCTTAGTGTTCCTACCCCATTGACTTCTTTGGACAATGTTACACTTTACTCACACACTGTTATGCCTGGACGTCAGAGAAGAATGATCACAGCAGGTAGAGCTTTTGTTTGCCCACATTCACGTTGTACTGTTGATGATTGTTTGATCTATACCGCCGAAGCGAACGAGTGGTATTTATTGGATGCTACATATGTTACACTTAATCAACACTCAAGCAACACGCAAGAAACTCGTGTGACATTAACTAATGTTGACCAGGTGTTGAACTCGTATTGGTGTGCTAGACGTGATATCGGTGAACAGGTGTCTAGTAAATCCAACAATTTCAAGGACAAAGTTTGTAGGACCAAGCCTGACTTTCCACACCACTATAGGTTGGACTGTGAGAAATTTGTGCATAAAAATGTTCACGTTGAGTTATCAGGAAAGGTTGAAAATGTTGCTGTGAAGGCTTCTACGAAGGCGATTGTAGTCGCTACTGACGATTATTTGTTGTATGATTCTAATCACCTGGGGACACGGTCCCACCCTAATTCTGCCACTAGTATCATGAAAGATTTTGCTTCAAAAATGAATTATTCTGATTGCTGGATTTGTCAACAGGTCCCTGTAAGTGCGTCTGCTCCTATGTTTTTCCCCATACCGTTAACTAAAGCAGAATGGCTTCATTATAATTGGCAGGGTTTAGCCCCATTTGTTTTACAGGGCAAGAACCAGAGCTCTTCTTGTCAGCCCAGCACGATTCTGGTTCCTTTAAATTCTTCCTATGCAGGTGTGGATATTGGTGTGTTGGAACGTCTGACAGCAGCGGTTAACAAACACCATAGGCCTAGCGGTGTGGGGAAGGTTATTATTGATAGGCTTACACATTTGTCACAACCAACAGGTCCGAAGAAGATATATATTATCCAAGCTATGTTCGCTCAATTAAATGGTACTGCATTGAGTCCTCATCTGTCATGTTCTGGGAGTGTGACTTCTACACGGTGGAGGGGTTCAGTTGTTATTTCTGGATTGAAATGTAAAGTTGTTGATTGTGCTATGGTGCCTCAAATGAAATTACATGATACCAATACTACCAGACGGCAGAAAGGCACCACGCAGCTTAAAGTCATGCCTCTCGTAAATATTACAACCTGTATTGACATTCAAGTACGGCCCAAGAGCAGCGCGGTTCGTCAGTTAGGGGCCGCGTCTTGTATAGGTGGAACCATGTTCTTGTATCCTGGTACGGAGCTTCAACTCCCGGAACATGTGTTTCTTGTGTGTGATAATGATGCATTCTCTAAGCTTCCTGCTTTGATTGAGGGTGTTTGTTATTTGGCTCATCTGATACCTTTGATTAGGAAAGTTACTCGGGAGGAGATGTCTGTACTTCACAAACAAGCAACCCATCGTAGTCGTAGGGCGTTGTCTACCGCTCAGAAGTTTTTTGGCCTAATATTCCCAAGTTATGGTGTCTACAACTCTCAGACTGAATTAAGTGCCCTATCATCCGTTCTTGAAAAACACATTAATGCTTCGGATGCTGTAGTATCTGCCCTGGCCACTGAATTGACTGAAACTAAGAATGTAGCTCTCCAAAATAGAATGGCTTTGGACATTATTTTGGCCAGTCAGGGTGGTACTTGTGCTTTGATAGGCGGTGAATGCTGCAGTTATATTTCGGATTCTGATAACGCTTTTTATGATTTTCATGAATCTAACAAGAAGGGTGTAGAGGATTTACATAAAGAACACGGTTGGAATATGTTAGATTTCTTTGATTCTGCTTTTTCAGGTATTGGTAATATGATCAGGTCCGTCGCTATTATTTTTGTTGTCATTATCATCTGTATTATGTTACTTGGTATTTTAATCAAATGTTGTGGAAAGTGTATTTCTGATGTTCCTATTAATGCTTTAATGTTGACCAACATAGCTGATGAGCAAAAGCTGGATTCTGTTTTGCTTTCTGATTTTGTTTCCTCCTTTGATGATTTGTTTATTAAGTGATGTTTTATGATTATTTGCTTCGATTACTGTTTGTTTCTTTCTATATCATGTGATTGATGTCAGTTGAGAAGTGATGTGGTGGTTATGCAAAGATAGGAAAGAGGTTCTGTTCCTAGCACAACGAAGAAAAAGCTCTTGACTGGGAAAGGATATCAATCTGAGACAGCGGTAAAGGCTGTTCTCCAACTGGGTTCATGTGCTAGTAACCTCTGTCCCTGGCGCTTCAAGGACAAAGAAAACATCGGTCGTTGGAAGTTTCTATATTAATTTGTGCATGATGGACTGTGTTTAGTTTAATTGTGATTGTTATTTTCAAGATTCTTTTTATTATTGGTTGGTTTCTATTTTTTGCATGATGTCTTTGGGTTCTTAATAGTTATTTTTTTTTTTTTTTTTTTTTATATTTTCTTAGCTGTGATATGTGAGGTTTGTGTTTTTGTTTTGGTTTATGTGATCATTTAGTTTCGGAACACCCTCTGGGTGGTCCGAGGGGGGATGTGTCGTATATTTTTACACATATTAATAGCCTTCTTATATAACGTATATCTTACACATATATTAACGTATATTTTTATATATATATACATACATATTATTACAGATGATCGCGGGGAGATTTGAGAAGCAATTGTCGCACATGCGCAGACACACACACACGAACATGCACGCCCCCAAGGGTATAGGCCAATCAGAGGCCTAGAAGGAAGGATCACGATTGGCCAAGAACATACTGTGATGTGATTGGCTGAGAGACCGCTATAAAACCAGGAACACAGAGATTTCTGTCTGTTTCTGTCTTCCTCTCCCCACGTCGTGACTGTTTTGTGTGTAAACCTGATCCTGTAATCTGAGGACCCGATCTTGTCTTTTTTGAATAAATACTCTTAAACTTTGAACAGGAGTTTTTACCTCATTTTTGATCACCAAACAGAGAAAAGAGACTACAATCCTTTTAATCCACTTTTATATCAGATCTCACTGTTTTTTATATGCTGTACATGGCTGGCCCAGTGTTGTTGTCTGTCCTTTATGTTGTGTTGTGTTGTTATGTGTGGTTTTTAGTGGAGTGGCGCGGCAAAATGAATTTCCCCACGGGGATAAATAAAGTATCTATCATCATCATCATCATCAGAGTTTATACATAAATGCACATTCAATAACTATAGGGGTATACTGTTTGGACCTATTTGTATTTCATGTACATGATTTATCTTCACAGCACAACGGATTAGGCACAATCTTGTTATTATCCTTTATCAAACACAGTATCAATATAGGATGTCAAATAACAAAGAGCTTCATATACACATTCATCAACACAATATGCCACAGCTGTAGTTGTTGACAATCCAGCAAATTGTCAATGATATTTATATTTTTCTTAAATAGTCTATACACTGGTAGTGACAGCATTTTCCATGAGCCTTTCATTTGCCTATGTCGCTTAACCCTCCTGTCGTGTTAGTTTCTCCTCCCTTACTTTGGTGTTCCCAGTCAAATTTGACCGGTTTGTTTTAACTGCTTTTACATTAACACAAAAAACATTAATCATCACCACATTTTATTTAACACCCTTTTAAGCTGTAAACAATGTCTCAGACTAGCGGTTAACATGAATAACTGCAGTGAATATACAAAGAATAGACACTGAAAATGTACTGGTTGTGGATGTGTGGGTGTGTATGGGGATGTTTTCCATCTGATCGATGAACATAATCTAGGGTTACCCATTCATTTCCTATGGCGGTCATTTTTGACCGGGAACACCACAGGTGTTACAAAGCTGACTAATCAAATTGACTCTCAAAATTCTATGAAAGTGGTGATCAGCAATTTTACATGTTCAAATGGCTAGTGTGGAGGATATCATAAGGCCTTGAGGCAATCAATGTAAAACACAATATTTATGATTGATGAAAGTTGGAAATCGGTCAGATTTGACCCGAACACGACAAGAGGGTTAAGCCATCACAGACAGTTATCATCTACCTGGATAAAGCATAGTATAGTGCCCTGCATCATTATTGGGGCTCTGTACTCCAAAACTTAGTTTGAAATCAAACATATTTCTATGAGGTTAAAGTATAGATTCTCAGCTTTTATTTTGGGGTATTTAGAAAAAGAAAAGTGCTAGGGTTCGTTTTATCGGTTGTTGAACCATTCTTTATTGTACAAAACACCACAACATACTGTAGGGCTGATATGTCATTGTTTTGACTATCTCCAATGCATGGCCTGGTGTACAAGACCTGTCACCCTCTGATTGGGGAAACCGAGGAAACCAAACCAATGAGTGGCACACTGACGGCACTCAATACAATTACACTGACGGCACTCAATACAATCACACTGACGGCACTCAATACAACCACACTGACGGCACTCAATACAATTACACTGACGGCACTCAATACAATTACACTGACGGCACACAATACAATCACACTGACAGCACACAATACAATCACACTGACGGCACACAATACAATCACACTGACGGCACTCAATACAACCACACTGACGGCACACAATACAATCACACTGACGGCACTCAATACAACCACACTGACGGCACTCAATACAATTACACTGACGGCACTCAATACAATTACACTGACGGCACTCAATACAATCACACTGACGGCACTCAATACAACCACACTGACGGCACTCAATACAATTACACTGACGGCACTCAATACAATTACACTGACGGCACTCAATACAATCACACTGACGGCACTCAATACAACCACACTGACGGCACTCAATACAACCACACTGACGGCACTCAATACAATTACACTGACGGCACTCAATACAACCACACTGACGGCACACAATACAATCACACTGACGGCACTCAATACAACCACACTGACGGCACTCAATACAACCACACTGACGGCACTCAATACAACCACACTGACGGCACACAATACAATCACACTGACGGCACTCAATACAACCACACTGACGGCACTCAATACAACCACACTGACGGCACTCAATACAACCACACTGACGGCACTCAATACAATCACACTGACGGCACTCAATACAACCACACTGACGGCACTCAATACAATTACACTGACGGCACTCAATACAACCACACTGACGGCACTCAATACAATCACACTGACGGCACACAATACAATCACACTGACGGCACACAATACAACCACACTGACGGCACACAATACAATCACACTGACGGCACTCAATACAATCACACTGATGGCACTCAATACAACCACACTGACGGCACTCAATACAACCACACTGACGGCACTCAATACAACCACACTGACGGCACTCAATACAATCACACTGACGGCACACAATACAATCACACTGACGGCACACAATACAATCACACTGACGGCACACAATACAATCACACTGACGGCACACAATACAACCACACTGACGGCACTCAATACAATCACACTGACGGCACTCAATACAACCACACTGACGGCACTCAATACAACCACACTGACGGCACTCAATACAATCACACTGACGGCACTCAATACAATCACACTGACTGCAGTCAATACAATTCCAGCCAAGGCTGGTTGACCCTCAAGTTCAACATGGAAATCTAAAAACAATCATCAAAACCCCAATCTCTCAAACTACAACCAACACTTCTGACTGTCATACACACGTTGAAAGGGGGGCAAAGGGGGGGGGGGGCAATCACTGTGCAATCACAAGTGCTAGGGTTCGTTTTATCGGTTGTTGAACCATTCTTTATTGTACAAAACACCACAACATACTGTAGGGCTGATATGTCATTGTTTTGACTATCTATCACTCAATACAACCACACTGACGGCACTCAATACAATCACACTGACGGCACACAATACAATCACACTGACGGAACACAATACAACCACACTGACGGCACACAATACAATCACACTGACGGCACTCAATACAATCACACTGACGGCACTCAATACAACCACACTGACGGCACTCAATACAACCACACTGACGGCACTCAATACAACCACACTGACGGCACTCAATACAATCACACTGACGGCACACAATACAATCACACTGACGGCACACAATACAATCACACTGACGGCACACAATACAATCACACTGACGGCACACAATACAACCACACTGACGGCACTCAATACAATCACACTGACGGCACTCAATACAACCACACTGACGGCACTCAATACAACCACACTGACGGCACTCAATACAATCACACTGACGGCACTCAATACAATCACACTGACTGCAGTCAATACAATTCCAGCCAAGGCTGGTTGACCCTCAAGTTCAACATGGAAATCTAAAAACAATCATCAAAACCCCAATCTCTCAAACTACAACCAACACTTCTGACTGTCATACACACGTTGAAAGGGGGGCAAAGGGGGGGGGGGGCAATCACTGTATCAACGGTGGGAGGTGGGAGGTCCTCCAAGAGCAGCGATGGAGAGATCTTCCTCTGCCTGAGCAACAAGAGGCAATGGGTGTGTCCTGGCAGGTGGGTGTGTCCTGGCAGGTGGGTGTGTCCTGGCAGGTGGGTGTGTCCTGGCAGGTGGGTGTGTCCTGGCAGGTGGGTGTGTCCTGGCAGGTGGGTGTGTCCTGGCAGGCTGTCTTTTACTGCTACAGTAGCTTCCTTCCCAAGAAGCAATGGAGGTGATCTTGGATTCCTACCCGTAGATATTCTCCTCCAATGCTTTTTGAGAAGAAGGCCAGGAGAGATGAAGGCTAATAGGACACAACCATCATTACTTTGTATGTCACAAGAAATGACCTGGCATTGTTTCCCACATCTGTGGTCCCTAACTTGCATTCTGTGTATGCTTAAAGGGTTAGGGTTAGGCAAAAAGAAAGAGAAAAAACTGTCTTTTACAGGTTGTAAAACTGATTATTATTATTATTAGTATTATTACACAATTACTATGCACTTTATAGTTTTAATAGTTGTTCCTGTTAATTATTTGAAAACAGATGCTCTATGAAATGCTGGAATGACGGTATTCTATTGAAAAATGTAATGTCAAAGAAAAGGCATGGAGATAAGCAAATAGAAGGCCTGACTTGAAGCGGTGGGGAATGTGCATCTAATGAAAAAAGCTACAAAAGGACTTGAGGGGAAATGTGCTTTTCATACAGATATTCAACTAATTAAACAATTTCAATCAAGAGTATCTTACATTGGAAAGAGAGAAAACTCTTTTTACTGACTTACATTTTTAAATCTAATTGCGAAATGACCATACTCAGTCTTCAAGAAAACATTTTGGCACATACACATTCTCATCTCAAATCATCTAATCCTCACTGTCAACCGCTCTCTCTCTCTCTCTCTCTCTCTCTCTCTCTCTCTCTCTCTCTCTCTCTCTCTCTCTCTCTCTCTCTCTCTCTCTCTCTCTCTCTCTCTCTCTCTCTCTCTCTTCTTTGGTTTGACTTATAAAGTGCCTTATTCCAAAGCGCTTTACAATGGCCTCTCATTCACCCACTCACACACCAATGGCAGCAAGCTACCATGCAACAACATGTGGCCAGCCGGGGTACGACGGCTCTACCTCCTGCGCCACAGCCGCCCCTACCTTTAGCATTGTACAGATTTCACTAGAACATCATGGGCCCTATTATGCACTTCATCAATAAGACGAGGCGGTAGATCTAAACTTAAGACGTGGAGGCGTGGTCAAGGCCACTTTGCTATTATGCGTGCTGTAGTGGGCACCTAAAACCCGGCGCTAAGCAAAGAAATTAGTCATGGGTGTGTTTTGGGCGTCTTCTCAATCAACCAAATCAGCGTGCCAGGTGCCATTCCCTTTAAGAACCGGCTGCGTTGAGTCATTAGCGCTATGCTATTATGGAAGTCCTAAGAAGGAGGTCAGCGCGCTTCTCTGCCTCTCCCTTCTGAAATAAAGCATTTATACTGTGACCGTAATTGACGTCTTGCCGTGGAGCCACGTGCGTGTTCATGTGTGCCCACATGCATGCGCAAACCGCGGAGGCGCGCTCGTGTTTCAAAACGTGCATGAAGTCTAAACTTAAGAACTTTTCAAACCACTTCTTAGCGATAGGAGCAAAGTCAGATCGCATAATAGCAGGGGCGCCTAGTGCACTTCATTAACATATGAACACTCCCACAATGAGCAATATATGCACGGGAGTTTTACGTCTTATGTGTGGGCGCCTATCGACACCTGTATAATAGCAGTAGCGCGTATGAAGCGCATAATAAGGGTGGCGGTAGGTCTTAACCTGGCGGTGCGTCTTAATTAACACTTAAGACGGCAAGTTAAGAAGTGCATAATAGGGCCCCTTGTGTTCCATACATTTCCCCTAATTCGAAATGGGAAATCATAATATACATATACATTTTATGCCTTAAATGATGAGGTGATTCAGATTCAGATTCAGATAACGTTTATTGCCATTATGCATTACACATATAGGAATTTGCTTCGTCATTACAGTAAGTGCGTTTATACGTTTTTTCACGTGTCAAAAAACAGGACAACACAACAACAACAACACAGGACAGACAACAGTGCATTGGATAGTGCAGTATAAAGTGCAGTGCAGAGTTTTTACAGTGAGTCCAGTGCATATTCAGTCCTGGGCAGACTTGGGGGCGGGGGGGAGGGGGAAGCCAGAGTCATTTATCAGCCTGGCGGCTGAGGGGTAGAAACTGAGCCTGTGGCGGGCCTTCAGTGCCTTAGGCAGCCGCAACCTTCTTCCAGAGGGAAGCAGGGTGAGGAGGCCGTGGCCGGGGTGGAAGGGGTCTGCCATGATCTTCCTTGCCCTCCTCAGAGCCCTGGTGTCATGCAGGGAGTTGAGGGAGGGCAAGGGACAGCCGATCACCCTCTCTGCTGAACGTAGCACCCGCTGCAACTTGGCCTTGTCCTTGGTCGTTGCAGCAGGGAACCAGGTGATGATGGAGTGGGTGAGGATGGACTCTATGATTGCCGTGTAAAACTGGACCATCATGGACCTCGGCAGCCTGAGTTTCCTCAGCTGCCGGAGGAAGAACATCCTCTTCTGGGCCTTCTTCGTGAGGGCCTCGGTGTTCTGCTCCCACTTTAGGTCCCGGGAGATGGTCATGCCTAGAAAGCGGCATGACTCCACGGAGGCCACCGGGGTACCTCCCAGCGTGATGGGAGGGGGCAGGGCTGCTTTCCTTCGGAAGTCCACCACCATCTCCACTGTTTTCAGAGCATTTAGCTCCAGATTGTTTAAACTGCACCAGCTCTGCAGCCCCTCGATCTCACCCCTGTAGGCAGATTCATCCCCCCCGGAGATGAGGCCCACCAGGGTGGTGTCGTCTGCAAACTTCAGGAGCTTGACCGAGGGGTGGCGGGAGACACAGCTGTTGGTGTAAAGGGAGAATAGTGCTGGAGACAGGACGCAGCCCTGCGGGGAGCCCGTGCTGGTGGACCTGGAGCTGGAAATGCTCTTCCCCAGCTTCACCCGCTGAGACCTGTCAGTCAGGAAGTCTGTGATCCACCTGCAGATGGAGACCGGCACCTGCAGCAGGGATAGCTGGTGCTCCAGGATGTGTGGGAGGATCGTGTTGAAGGCCGAGCTGAAGTCCACGAACAGGATCCTGGCGTAGTTGCCTGCAGTGTCTAGGTGTTCTAGTACGTAGTGCAGAGCCATGTTCACGGCGTCCTCCGTGGATCTATTGGCTCTGTACGCGAACTGCAGGGGGTCCAGCACAGGATCCGTGATGAGCTTCAGGTAGGCCAGGACAAGGCGCTCCAGGACCTTCATGACGACAGAGGTCAGAGCGACGGGTCTGTAGTCGTTGAGGCCTGTGACCTTGGCCTTCTTGGGGACGGGGATGATGGTTGATGCCTTGAAGCACGCTGGGACGTGACACAGCTCCAGCGAGGCGTTGAAGATGTGGGTAAACACCGGGGCCAGCTGGTCGGCGCAGTGCTTCAGGACAGAGGGAGAGACGGAATCCGGACCAGCTGCCTTCCGGGGATTCTGCCTCTTAAACAGTCTGTTTACCTCTCGCACTGTGACAGAGAGAGGGGGTGGGGAAAGGGGGGTGGGGGTGGGCGGGGCGGGTGAGGAGGGGGGAGGGAGGGGGGGGAGGGGGAGGGTGGGGGTAGCAGGAGGGACATTGGCCCCCCTGGGGGACGGGGGTGGTGGTTGTAGCCGGGGGGGGTGGAGGGAGAGGGCGGGGGTGGGCGGGAACCTCTCTTTCTCAAACCTACAGTAGAACTCGTTCAGCTCGTTAGCGAGAGGGAGGTTGTCGGACATCAGCGGGGACCTGGGTTTGTAGTTGGTGATGGTCTTTAGGCCTTTCCAGACGGAGGCGGAATCCCCCTCAGAGAGCTGTTGCTGCAGCTTCTCCGAAAAGCGATGCTTCGCCTCCTTCACCGCTTTGGCGAACCTGTACTTGGCCTGCTTGACCCGGTGCACGTCCCCACTGCGCCTAGCCACCTCCTTCTCTGACCTCAGACGCCTGAGTTGGGATGAAAACCAGGGCTTGTCGTTGTTGAAGGACTTCCTGGAGCGGAGGGGGACACACACCTCCTCGCCAAAGCTGATAAATGATGTAACAGTGTCTGTGTATACATCCAGATTGTTACCAGCCTCTGGCCCCGCCCACTCCACCAAGTCCTGGTCACAGCCTGCACTCTCCAACCAGGCGCAGAGTCGCTCACATGCCTCACTGGACCACACCCTGAATCGCCGTACAACAGGTTTAGAGAGTTTTAACCTCTGCCTGTAGCGAGGGATCAGGTGTATGAGGATGTGGTCACTGTAGCCCAGTGCAGCACGGGGGACAGAATGGTAGGCTTGACGAGCTGTGCAGTAGCAATGGTCCAGAGTGTTCACCCCCCTGGTGGGACACGTGACTTGCTGCCTGTATTTGGGGAGCGCCCGGCTAAGATTAGCCTGGTTAAAATCCCCCAAAACAACAACAAAACTGTCCGGGTAACTACGTTCCACACTCATCAATTGCTCTGCCAGTGTGTCTACTGCTGCGGTGACGTCAGCATCAGGTGGAATGTAGACACACGCGAGAATGAATGAGCTGAACTCACGGGGGGAATAGAATGGACGGCAGAGGATGAATAGGGATTCTATAGCCGTGGAACAGTGTTTGTGGAGCACTGTCACCTCGGAACTCCAGCGCACGTTTACAAAGAACATTAACCCCCCACCCCTAGACTTGCTCACCGCCTCGAAGTCTCTGTCAGCCCGGAACGCGGAGAATCCCTCTAGCTCCACCGCCTCGTCAGGGACAGATGAAGATAAATGCGTCTCAGTGAACGCGAAGACAGCCGAGGAGTGTAAGTCGCTGTTCCTTGCAACGAGACACCGGAGTTCATCCATTTTATTGCAAAGGGAGTTCACGTTGCTCAGGAATATGCCCGGTAGTGGTGGTCGCGTTCCTCTCCGCCGAAGGCGAACCAAGCAGCCAGCTCTCCGACCTCGCTGCCTTCTGATCCACCTCACAGCTCTGGCGAAAAACGCGGTCCCCCTCACAAGCATATCCAGAATGTCCGTGGAACGGGTGAGTAGTTTGGGGAAGATGTCCGGTGGGGTTAAACCCCTCATGTGCAGTAGAACGTCGTTTGTGTACGACGTTAGGCAGGACACAGAGACACAGAACAGACAGAACACAACAAACTGTAGCGACATAGCAGCCATGGTCGGCGCCATCTTGGATCACGTCAGCACCATCAGTGGATAGAGCTTAACTGCAACTGTGAACTCACTGGCTAGCTAACTGCCTGTCTGGCATTACAGTTTAGCTAAAATCAAACTGACGAAGTCAGCTGAACTGTGAACACAGCTAGATAGCTACTGTATGTGAGTTGCATAATGTCAGAGGAAAAAATACCTGTCTTAATTTCAGCTGTAGTGCAAGTGTCTGTGGTGCCGTGAGTGGAATGCAATATCATTACCTCAAAAATAGAGTGAACTTGGGGAGTGGATTTCTCCAATTTGGCCAGCGTACATACATAATAAAACAGTACCATTACCATATATAATAAAAGAGTAAAAATTGCAACAATGGCAGTTGTTGCGGTTGTTTGCTCTAACCCTGTGGGTGGCTTGACTCAACCGTGATGGTGCGGTTACCATGACAGCCCTACTTCAGCAGACACAAAAAGACAAAGACGTTGGTCTTCAAAAACACCACCCCCATTCAGATACTTACTCTCATAGGGCGTTCACACCGGCAAAGAACCGTGCTGGTTCGCGTTCGCGAACCAAGTCTGGAACCGGCCGGCGCGTTCAGACCGAAACTCACTTGGTTCGGAGCCTGAAAAGTTGGTTCGCAGCGGGAACCAGAAAATAGTGGTTCTCAAGCGCGAACCAAAACGTAGAACAGTCACGTCGTCATGGGTGTGTCATATTCTAGGCTGCAAAGACCAGCAAGAAGGAAGTAGACAAAATGTAATCTAATCTAAATCTAATCATTAGAGATCAAAAACAATATCTAAAGTTACATCATTCTCTCTATCTTCCTCACATGCTCAGCAAACACACACACACTCACACACGCGGACATGCGCGAACGCAATTAAGCGATTTCTATTCCAGTAACGGAGCAGCTGATTAATAAGAGAACGCGTGTAGAAAGTGTCTTGTGTTTTGTTTCATAAAAAATGTGTTTATTTCAGATACTGTAGTGGAATATATTATCTTCATTTCCAGTTAAGTAGCTGCCATCTAGTTGTGACATTTTTGTTTATCCCGCCCCTTCATCACCCAGCAGTGGCGGCTGGTGCTAAAATGTTTGGGTGGGGCACAGGTTATGGGGGCATGCTCCACGGCGAAGAATATCAACTTTAAAATCTGGATTTACAGTCAATTTTAGCATGAGAATAGCTCTACCCCCCTGTACAGACCTCGCCATCCCCTCTACCCCCCTGTACAGACCTCTTCATCCCCTCTACCCCCCTGTACAGACCTCTTCATCCCCTCTACCCACCTCTACAGACCTCTTCATCCCCTCTACCCACCTCTACAGACCTCTCCATCCCCTCTACCCTCCTCTACAGACCTCTTCATCCCCTCTACCCCCCTGTACAGACCTCTTCATCCCCTCTACCCCCCCTGTACAGACCTCTCCATCCCCTCTACCCTCCTCTACAGACCTCTCCATCCCCTCTACCCTCCTCTACAGACCTCTTCATCCCCTCTACCCCCCTGTACAGACCTCTTCATCCCCTCTACGCCCCTGTACAGACCTCTTCATACCCTCTACCCCCCTGTACAGACCTCTTCATCCCCTCTACCCCCCTGTACAGACCTCTTCATCCCCTCTACCCCTCTGTACAGACCTCTTCATCCCCTCTACCCCTCTGTACAGACCTCTTCATCCCCTGTACAGACCTCTTCATCCCCTCTACCCCCCTGTACAGACCTCTTCATCCCCTCTACCCCCCCTGTACAGACCTCTTCATCCCCTCTACCCCCCTGTACAGACCTCTTCATCCCCTCTACCCCCCTGTACAGACCTCTTCATCCCCTCTACCCCCCTGTACAGACCTCTTCATACCCTCTACCCCCCTGTACAGACCTCTTAATCCCCTCTACCCCCCTGTACAGACCTCTTCATCCCCTCTACCCCTCTGTACAGACCTCTTCATCCCCTGTACAGACCTCTTCATCCCCTCTACCCCCCTGTACAGACCTCTTCATCCACTCTACCCCCCCTGTACAGACCTCTTCATCCCCTCTACCCCCCTGTACAGACCTCTTCATCCCCTCTACCCCCCTGTACAGACCTCTTCATCACCTCTACCCCCCCTGTACAGACCTCTTCATCACCTCTACCCCCCCAGTTTTCTCTACAATTTCTAAAATTTTCTCTCTACAGTTTCTACACGTCAACGTGTACCGAAACACTTGTTTCCAACGTGGTCCTACGTTTCTCCTACACCAAGACACATACAAAGAGCATAGAAACATACAAAGAGCATAGACACATACAAAGAGCATAGAAACATACAAAGAGCATAGAAACATACAAAGAGCATAGAAGATACAATCAGAATACAGTCTGCCATTCCTTCTCCCAGCATCGATTTGGTTTTCCTATCATGACTGAAGGACAGATGATTCACTTACTTACACAAGTTTGACTTCGGTAATAGGTCCAGTTGCAATATCATCAAGTTGGGAACAAAAGATGCCTCCTTCTAATCCATTTGTTCAATTTGTTTACAAAGTCCGGTAGTGGTTTGCTGTGTGATTTGCTGTATAGTTCCATATTCCCCCTGCGTGTTGGTCGCACGGCAGCGGAGACGGTCGCGGAGACGGTCGCTGATAATTAATCCTCGGTTATACGATTTTCCAATTTTCCCTGCCTTTGTATAAACTTGCTTTATAATTAAATTTGGTCTGGGTGGTCCTAATTCCTTTACTGTTAATTTCTCCTGGTTGCTACGACGGCTGAACGGTGTTTCTTTTAAAGATTCAACCGAGTTGTTCAGAACATTACTAGCCGCCATAGCCATGGTGAAGCAGGTGAACGAACGTGATCTGAAATGTAGGTTAATTGGCTAGCTCGTCTAAAGCTACGCCGGCCGTATGACATGACGTAAGCACGTATGATTCTTTGTGCATGTCCCAAAACCCCATAGACAAATGACCGAATGGCCTGAAGTTACCAAAATAGATTTTACATGCAAGTCTACGAGAACAGCCTAGTGCAATTTCGAGTAGAGTGAAAGTTGCACTGAAAGGGGCGGGACTTGAAGCTGATTGGAACATACTCCACAGAACACTAGCTGATTGGACTATGATATACTCCACAGAACACTAGCTGATTGGACTATGATATTCAGAAGCAACACTGTCTAGAAGTCATAGAAAAAAAATCTCTCTCTTCTCCCTTTGGTGGGGCATTGTCCAATTGCCCCTAATGAACCAGCCTCCCCTGTCACCCAGCGTTGATGACTCGGATGGTTCTGGTTACACTGGTATGAACGCAGGCTCGTTTGCCAGACAGCACCAAGGTTCAGAGGTTCCCGAACACGAACGCGAACCGGCACGAATCTTTGCCGGTGTGAAAGCCCTATCAGGCCACTCTCTTATCAAAGGAGGAGAAAAAAAACATTCTCTCATTACCTTCTGTCTCCGACCTGCCTTGTCTGATCCCTCTCAATGAGGTGAGACAGATTGAATGTGGAGCTGACCCCAAATGGGTTTTCTCAACACTAGACCAAAGGCTCCCAAAAAGAAACCCCTGCATACATAATAGTCAGAGTTTTTTTTTTTTTACTAAGCTAACCTTAATTGCTTCATTTTAATTATAAAATGAGAAATGTATTTTCTCTCCCCTCCTATCAAAGGCAACCTGCATCACATGGGAAATGGCACCCGGCAGAGTAGGAGCTTTCATGTTGAAGAAAGGAGAGGATTCAGAGTTATTCAGCATGTTCTTTGTTATCGAAGCCCGACACTGGCATATCTATGACAATATATATATATATATATATATATATATATATATATATATATATATATATATGTATATAAGATTGATTTAAGCAATTGCAATTCTGAGAAATGGCTTTAATGTATGTGGTTATATGTGTATTTGTATTTGGGGCCATTGTTTCTATTTACATACTTACTTGATGCATACTTTTACATATAGTCCGGGAGCCAAAGCCTGCTTTTTTGCTGAACCTTGTTTTGTCGGGTAACGTTTTCTTCTCTGCTGTTTCTTGTTCCTACCTCTTCAACATACAGGAGGGTGCCCGGTGATATCCCTTGAGCATGTTCAGATATTAACCCCGTCATGCCCGAAATGCCAAAATCCCAGTAAAATGGTATTCAAATTAGATTTCATGCAAAATACTCAAATCAAATGCATCAAATTTGCTTTCTCCAATGTTTATTC
The DNA here is from genome assembly GCF_963989245.1 of Nansenia antarctica. NCBI lineage: Eukaryota > Metazoa > Chordata > Actinopteri > Argentiniformes > Microstomatidae > Nansenia > Nansenia antarctica. The sequence continues at coordinate 37,610,988 of NC_137689.1, read as the reverse complement.
ATGAAGGAGGTCATGTACAATGTATTTTATTTATTTTTAAAATGTTCTCTCAGATTCTCCCAAATTAATGAATAGTAACACTTTTAGGCCACACCAGCAAAACACACTTAATGACAATACAGGTGGATATACAGGTACAGGTAATACAGGTACATGCTGGATAATAATAACAATAATAATAATAATAATAATAATAATAATAATAATAATACCTTTATTTGTATAACGCTTTTCCTGCAAACGTTGCAGCTCAAAGTGCTTTAATCATTATATAATCTTAATTTAATTATTTTGTAACTTAAATGCAATATTAAAATAATGGGTTTTTATCATCTTAATTTAATTATTTAGTCATGTAAAGGCAATATTAAAAAGATGGGTTTTTAGTCTTGACTTGAACCTATTTGCTGAGGTTGCATGTAGTAGGATGAACCTTCCTGTAACCCACTGAGCCTTTGAGATTTAGGACAATGGAGTTTGGTGTTTGTATAGAAAAACGTTTGCAGGAAAAGTACAAGTATTTATTATTATTATTATTATTATTATTATTATTATAGGGTTTTCATGTCATGTGTAATATTACACATTGTGTAACCATTTAATCTAAAGTGTTATGTGTCTTGCGATTCTACGTAATGTAATTAAACATTTTGAGTTAGCCTGTTTTACATTTTTACATTTTTGGCATTTAGCAGACGCCTTATTCCAAAGCGACTTACAATCAATACATTTGAATACTAAGCATGTGAATCAGCAGTCCACTATTCGTTGCAGGAAGAGTACTCTAGCTCGGGCCCGGGGCCACTGATAGAAGGAAAAACCTTCTCCCTATTATCGCCTTCTACTAAAACTTTTTAATTTTTTTTATTTTTTTTTAATTTTTTTTTACTGGAGAAACTGAGAAACAGTACAAGGGGGCAGTAGAAGTTCTTAGGGACACAGTAGAGGGGAAAGCGGGTGTCTTTAGGAGACGTAGTGGTGAGGGTCAGAAGATGTCTCAGGGGGAGCAGTTAAGATGTAACCTGAAGAGATGGGTCTTCAGTCTACGACGGAAGATGGGTAGTGACTCTGCCGTTCTGACGGCCGTGGGGAGCTCATTCCACCAGCGGGGAGCCAGTGTTGTGAAGAGACGTGATCGGGCAGCCCGACTGCTGTGTAGAGGAGGTGGGGCCAGTCGGCCAGCCGAGGTGGAGGAACGGAGTGAGCGGGCAGGGGTTTGGGGGGTTACCATTACCTTCAGGTAGGCAGGGGCTGTCCCTTTAGCTGCCTGGTATGCAAGCACCAGGGTCTTGAATCTGATGCGAGCTGCTATCGGGAGCCAGTGCAGGGTGCGAAGGAGAGGGGTGACATGCGAGTATTTGGGGAGGTTGAATACCAGCCGGGCAGCAGCATTCTGGATGAGCTGCAGAGGTCTAATGGCTGAAGCGGGGAGCCCAGACAGGAGTACATTGCAGTAATCCAGGCGGGAGATGACCAGTGCCTGGTTCAAGAGTTGCGCTGCCTCTCTGGTAAGGAATGGTCGTATCCTTCTGATGTTGTAGAGGAGGAATCTGCAGGAGCGAGCCGTTGCTGCAATGTTCTCCGCACAGGATAGTCGGTTATCCAGGATCACTCCAAGGTTCTTGGCTGTCAGGGAGGGGGTTACAGTAGAGTTCTCCACTGTGATGGAGAAGTCTTGGAGAGGGCAGGCATTCCCGGGGATGAAGAGGAGCTCGGTCTTGTTAAGATTGAGCTTGAGATGGTGGTCAGCCATCCAAGTTGAAATGTCAGCGAGACATGCTGAGATACGGGTTGCCACGTGTACATCAGACGGGGGGAAGGACAGGAAGAGTTGAGTGTCGTCTGCGTAGCTGTGGTAGGAGAGCCCATGTGAAGAGATTACCGAGCCAAGAGACTTGGTGTAGAGGGAGAAGAGTAGGGGCCCTAGGACGGCCTGTCAAGACAACATTTTGAGTTAGCCTGTCAAGACAACATTTTGGTTAAAATCACACTGGGGAATGCAGCTCAGTTGGATCATCTTCCATGCCCTTGTTGAAGCATAATCTGCAAGTATTTGTAAGTATTTTGTTTATAAGATTATTGTGGACAGTATTATATCTTATATTTAGTGTTATTTCATATTTTTAGAAGTGTTTTTGTTTTCCTCATGATGCTAACTATTGAAGCTATTGAATGTACTGTAAGCTCGACTAAGCTAAGCTATGGCTCTTGCGTGTCTACCGCGGAGCTGCTACAGTCAGCCCTATCTTTGTATATTGAGTTTGCGTTTGATAATGGGCAATAATATCAATAATAATAATAATCAATAATATAATGTTTCATTTAAGTTCATTATAAATTGTTCTGGGTTCAGTCTGCTGTCATCCATCCTTAAAGGGGAGGAATAATCAACCAAAATAAAGTTTCCGAACTTCTTTTGAGGGGTTTAGGTGAGGGGCAGGTGGAGCAAACGGGGTTTGGAGAATGACAGGAGGAGTGACAGCAAACACAAGGGGGGAAGGGGTGAGGTTGGTGGTTGGAGGGAAAGTAAAAAGTGGACTGGTGAATGGTGGGTTTATATTCACAAGGGCTCCAAACACCTGGGGCATAATTGTAGTGGGGTGAGGAAACCGCTGCCTCTGGGCTTCCAGCCTGGGTCTCACTGTGGGTGTGGGTGGTGCTGCAGTGGCTGTAGCTGTGGCCTTTCTCTTTCTCTGAGCCTTCCCTGCTGTTCTCTGTGGCAGGTGGTAGGAGTGTTGAACTCCAGGTAGTTGAGGGGCAACGGCAAGGCGAACCTTGCCTGGAGGAAGGGACTCAGCAGCCACGGAAAGGCGAGGAGGCAGATCAATGTCCTGCTGCAGCAAGGACAAATCCTGCCTGGCCACCCTCTTGTTGTGCCACTGGATGAGGGTGGTCTGGTTGACATGCACCAGCTGCAATGTGGTGTCTTGTAAGAGGGCCCTGTCAGCCAGAATCAGTTGCCGAATATTATTATAGTCACGCAAGATGAGAGTCCATCTTGTCAGGGTCACACCGTCCTTCTTCTTTGGTGACCTGTGAAGCTGGCAGAGCCTGACAGAGATGGACTCTATCAGTCGGCAGCAGTCTGGCCACTGTGCAGGAGAGCCGCTGGAAGAAACCACACAGTGTCTTGTGCTCTCCACACCAGGGGTGAACTCCGCCTTCTTTTGGGGGACCTGAACCTCCCCGTCTTCAGCCTGTCCTGGTGCCGGTGGAAAATACCACCGGCCGCTTCTCATATTCCGGCAGGGCCAGAGACGTGCAGAACTTGTCACAATTTGTTTGGGAGCCATGCAAGCAACTGGAAACAATACGAGGAAAGGCTGCCTTTTCTGTAATGAAGAACAATGCTTTGAAACCCCCTGCGGAGTCCGTTCCGCATACATTCCGCCCGACTCTGTGAGAGCCTTTAGAGGGTTCTCCCACAGGAACTGCCGAAGAAACCTTTCAGGTGCAGTACAACCTGTACAATAAGTGAATGTAGCCAATTACATTTCAGTAATGTCAACACTGTTCAAGTTTCAAGTGTATTGTTACGTCACATTACACGAGTACATGACATGTAAGAGAGTACAATTATTAGGCTTCGGTTCCTGATATTGCAGCACAAGACATAAGGCAATAGGCATAATTCAAGATGAAACAAAGTGACTGTAGTACACTTATGTAGTGACAAAAAATAATAAGACAGGATATAGTTAGCAGTATCCGGACAATTTGCAGACAATAAGGCAATAGGCATAATAAAAGATAAAGGTGACAATAATACACTATAATAATAACACAACCTCGATCGATGGCACTCACTTTTGAAAAAGTCAAACATTCAACTCATTTACCACATACTTTATAGGTGAACAAATGTTATGGAAATGCTCATTATTGCTATGTAATTATACTTTCTAGCTTTGTTTTCATTTATAATTGTGAGAGACACCTGTTCTGTGCTATTTTTATCACCAGGTCAATCACTTTGATTACTCAAGTATACAGCCTCTTTTAGCCCTAAACTCAAAATAGAACCATAACCAACTTATTAACCTTTTAGACCCCTTTACAGAGAGCTGTTTTTAATTGTTAACACATTAAACAAGAGTACAGGATCATTCACGGACGTGAATTCATGTGTGTAATCATTCAAATGTCACTACGGTGAGAATATTACAGCAAATTCATTTTAATTAGTTTGTGTTTCTTGCTTGGAAGATATAGTGAATATAGGTAGAAGAGTGAAACTCAGAGATGGTTTCACTCTTACATATATTGTTACAATTACTGTCAACTATAAAGTAGAGATTATCACATTTAACTAAAAAAAAAAAAAATTCAGATTGGGTTCACCAAAAAAAGAAGACAAAATGCTTCCTTTTACCAATACTTAGGGCACTGCACCTGTATGCTGACTAGGATGAGTCCGGTTGTCATATTGATTAGTGACTAGACCAATGGTGTGGTGTAAAAACATTCAGTAAAGAAACATGTTCAAATGGTTTCATGAGGAAATCTAGGTTTGACACTAATCCTTTATCACCATGGAAACACAACATGGAGAACAAAGCATCTTGGAGACTGTAATAGCGACTAATCACATTAAGCACATTACTCTACCAGTACACTTGTCTAAAAAACATCAAATGAAAAAACTAGCTAAAACAGCTTTATTTCTAGTTCCAATACAAACATCGCTTGCTTGTCTCCAGACGGCTTTTTGATATTTCCGTTGTAATGATTGCATCATAATCCCTTTACCAGAGTACTGGAAACAACCAAAACACCCCAAACCCGCATGCCCTTCTCCTTCTCAAACACAGCCAACCTCCTAAACACACATTCAGAGCCATAGTCAAATCATACATCATCCCATTCCGCAAGAAAATTCATATTAAGCACATGCATAAGTTATTGCTAACGACTTATGTATCTTAGCAACACAGGGAATGCATTATTTAAACAGGTGTGTGTTAGAATAGGTTTGAGTCATCACCATGAACTGTTAGAATTGGTATGAGTCATAACCATGAGCTGTATGCACATCGGCGCACAGGGGGGTATTCCATGTACGTTGGTTTAGTATATTCACGATTAAAAGGAAAGCCTCGTTCAGGCAACTCCTGATTGGGATTCAAGCCTCAAGTGATTCCTCGAATGAGAATCAGGCTTGTGTCATCAATGTTCACACAAAACGGAATTGGAAATTCTCGATTTGGGCGCATGCTCGCAGGCAGAAGGAGCCCAGAAGAGCCGATTGTCAAAAAGATAAAGAAGATACTAGACTGGAACTAAAGAAGATACTAGACTGGAACTAAAGAAAATACTAGACTGGAAAGTGACAGCGCAGCGGTCCTACGTATTGATCTTTACGAAGACGAAAAATAAGATGTAAAATAGTGCAATACTGCCGCAATTAACAAGGCGAGGGAAATGGTTTGGCAAGAAATTGCTGACCGATTACAGTTTTTTACGGTCGCTAAGTCGCAGTGTTCAAGTCACAGAGTCACAACTCTTCATACAGTCAGCGAAGCAGAAGTCCATGTGGACCAAACTGTGACTCTTACTCTGTGATTTTTACATTGCTGCTTTCATACAAAATGCATTCAATGACCACGTTCTCCAAAATCTATAACACTTCTCTCATTCAAACTCCCCCACCTGCAAAACACTATGTATTTGCAACACATTTTTTCATTGTTAACACACTGTGTTCAAAACTGTGAAGAACACATTCAAAACAGAATGATTTGGTGCATTTTTGCAGTAATAATATTCCTATCATATATGACAGAAAGCTCACAATAAACCATGTTTTTTGCATAGTGTTTGAGTGTGCAGATGCTGTTATTTTGCACTCTATTGGTACCAGTGGCGTACCGCAAAATCCCGAGGCCCCGCCCTTTCGCAACGGAGGTAAAAAAAACGTGTGTTTTTTATAGTCCGATGCGTTATTGACGTTGCGAAATTTCGCAATATGCACTCTACATTCTAAATGCTAGACATAGCAAAAGGTACAAACAAGTGAGAGCAGTGGTGGGCCGTCAGGGCCAGCAAGGCCTTCTCTGCTGGCCTAAACATCATCAGAATATACATTTAATTTTGATATATTTTATTCACAAATATGTATTGAATTATTCCCTTAGTCTATTCTCTTCATTTCATAGCTTTCTTCTTGGTTGCGCTGCTTCCAGCCATTTGGAGGGCTGGGCTTTAGCTTTTATCCAATCATTTAATTTAATTTCAGCCATAATGTGTTGCCAGGGTACCAAGAAATCTGCCCGCCTGCAGATTCAACAGTGGCACGAGTACAGATTGTAATTTAAAGTGAACGAGAAAATAACTGGCGTACCGTAGTCAGATCTCGAGTTGGCGAGCAAATCCAAGCAAATCCGACGAAGGCGCCTGCTGGATGGCGGAGCACCTGATCAGCACCTGCACGTCTTTTGATTGGATACGAACTATTGAGAGGCAGAGCTAGCAAACTGAACTTGATCAAGCTAATTTGTGTAGATGTAAGCAGCCACAATGGCTGAAGGAGGAGAAGAGGTAGATTTGGTGGCAGATATTATAACAACAAAGAAGAACCTTCTAAGAAAAGCTAGACATAATCAGAAGAGAACCGCCAACCCCGACGTTAGCGACGCTATCCATGTAGAAAAGGACTTATTGGTGGAACTGATAAACTGTACAACAGAGTCATTGAAGTCTTGTTGAGGAAAGAAAGGAGGATGGATTTTGTGTTCAAATAATCAGTTGTTTTGGTGAGTACAAAGCATTTAATTTTTTCTGCAAGAGATGTAGATATGTACGGACTGGAGCCACCTTGGGGTCCGTAGATATGTGTGTGCTGGCTCAGCTGTGTGAGTAAGTGGGGCTTCAATGCGATCTTTTAATCACTTGCTACCGTAGAAAACACACCCCCGTGACTGTATGAACATGAGGAAGATAACCAGCCTCGAATGGACTCGATACGGTCCTCCTATCGAGATCGACAGGCCGATAAGCAAAGTTCGGGAAATAACTGACCGTTTTCATGCAATGAATACACCCAGACGAGGTGCAGCTATAATAACAATTGCAACGCCCGGTTATACTGCGTTTCTGTCTAAATGTATCGTTTCTAGAGCCATGGCGTGTCATAATGTATTAAGAGGTGGAATAATTCAGGTAGGACTGTGTAGGACATCACTGAAGGCCTAGGTGTGAAATGCACCGCCCGCCACTGAGTGAGAGCAATAGCCTATAACTAAAACCAAATGGTAGACTACATCAGTAGAATGTATTATAAGTAGAAAAGTACAAGCTTTATTTCTTTTAACAAAGTGTGGTGTGCACAGCAGTGTGATATCTGTAAACATACTATCTGTAGACTCTCCGCTAAGGGTTGCCAGATGGGATTGAGAATTTCCAACCTAACCAATCTAAAAACTTCTAAATCCACCAAAAACCAGCCCATCTGGCAACCCTGTCTCCGCTGCATCAGAGTCTACTTGTTGCGCAAAATTGGCCAGGGTTTGTCAAATCCTTTGTTGGACATTTATTTACTGTTTGCCATCTGGTCTAGGAATACCCAGGGAGACGCAGAAGTAGAATAGAATAGTAGAATATATTTTTTATTTTTTTTACAATATCGGACCGACAGTCCTACATATAGCGGCTATAATGTCCGAATAGAGAATCTACCTCCACCTAAAGAATGCTTATTGGGAAACTCCGAACGTTGGCGCTGTCTGGCGAACGAGCCCGCGTTAGACACTGGTATGAACGCAACAGGATCCGTTAAATCAACCGGGAAATTGGCTCTGTCTGATGGATAGTGTTCACCTGTGGTTGTTGTTGCCTTCTCTAGATTAATAATAGCATCCTCAGACTCCTCGCCTGGTTGATCAGTGGGAGTGCAGCTAGTAGACTGGTCAGGTGGCAGGTCCTCGTTGTCGTCGGCCGGCTGCAGTAACACTGGCCTCCACAGTGGTGCTGCTAGCAACAGGTGCATCAACGACGTTTGTCCCTGACCCAGTGCTAATCGCATCCCAACCCGCGTTAGTCTCAGAAGCTGCATTGGGTAAAAGAAAAGATGAAAGATTTTCGAAGTTTCGCTGAATTTTGTTCCTTTTTATAGGAAAGTTCCCGTTTTTGCGCACCGCTGAGGTATTTTCGCTTGCTCATTTTCCTTGTGTCTCGCTGCCAATTGAGCCTACGTGTGACATCAAATTCATGTTGCTATTGGATACGGCTAACTATGAATATATTTTTCAATATAGGCCTATATATTAAAATTAAGGTTGACACAATGAAGGGCCACTTATTTTCTTTGTTTTATATTTATAAAAAAATAAAATAAAAAAAGTTTGTATCCAATGTTAGGGGGCCCCCGAGTGGCTGGGCCCCCCCCGTGGTGCGTCGCTTGCGGGCCCGTCCGCTACGCCACTGATTGATACTCTTCAGTTCCAGCACCTCAGCAAAGGCTGATAACGGATGAGCGGTTGTTAAAAAGGCTGTGGAGGACTGAGTGGTCAAAGCGGCCAATCACTGGCCAGCAGAGGGCGGGCTCTAGGAATTACGAGCGAGAGAAGAATACTGGCAGGTTGAGCAAGAATTACGAGCGGAGAAAGTTGCGAATACATATTAGTTTAGTTAACACATTAGAGTTCAGTTAAGATTGTTACGAATCGTGAGTTGTGCGTCCACGATAAAGTGAGTAATCCTCTGTGTTTCCTCAGCATTGAGAGTAGTTCTGTGAGGTAGATAAATGTGTATTAGATGTTGAATGTTTGTCGGTTGGTGAGATTGCGTGATGTTATGACTGGCGCATGCACACTACTGCCCATATGCTGTACGTATGCTAGGTGTATGTTTGATGTGTTTAGTAGATGTATATGTATCTGTGTGTATGTATATGTATATACAGTATATATATATATATATATATATATATATATATGTGTTATAGGGTAGATAGCATGTGGCATATACATATGTGTATATATGTATGTTCAGTGGAGTCTGTGTACTGTTCTTACAGTTGCATTCTGTTGTCTTTGCAGAACCACAAGTTCACGGTTTTCATTAAAGCCTTTAATAGTAACCTGGTCTGGTTATTATCTCCATGCATATAAGGACATCATAGTTCTAACCGGACTACCCACAGTGATTTGAACTATCCACCAGTCAAGTCTGTCTATATTTTTCAGCGGTAGTATTTTCACTATTTGCAGTAATCATATTGACATGTCTAGAAAATATTAGCAGAATATATACAATGAAATGAAATAGACTAAGGGAAGACATTAGATGAGACCAGAGGGTGGACCAACATTTTTGGTGTGATTGCTATTGTATTGTAGCCCTGGAAATTTCTGTTTTTCTTTTTTGTTTGAACTTTGCGTCTTCCACTTTATTTTCCACTTTTAATTTGACATGAGTAAATGTAGTGGACTTTGAAGTAAATGTACCGTAACTTACTTTCTGCAAAGATACAGAAAAAAAAGAATACACTAAAGGATAGAAGCAAATTGCGGCATTTCTGATTCATTCTTGTTGCCTAATACTTTACAGTTGTACAGTCAACTATTCTGTCTATGATTACTATAAATCAAACCATTTTTATAATGCAATATTCGTTCTTGTGAAATTCATTCAAACTATGTAATGCTCCCTGTTGTTAGTGTTTTGTAGGTCAGAGTGTTATGAATGACTGTGTATGCTTTCTGAGTTAACATTGTTGCCAGTGTATGGTTGAACAAGCTTCTTTTGAGACATGAATGAAGTGATTGGCCAACATGCATGTTAGTAATGCAGACTGTATGAAGAGTTGTGACTCTGTGACTTCAGTATTGAACACTGCGACTTAGTGACCGTAAAAAAAAGTCTAAATGCTTAGGTCATACTTAGGCCCAATCCCAATTCACCCCTAGTCCTTGCGTTCACGTTTAGGGCGAGGGCTGTCCCAATTCATATTTCATCAAGGGCTAGGGGTAAGGGGGAGGGCTAACTATTACTTCGTTTCGAGTGATTCCAGGACCACACTAGCTTCGAAGGGCTAACGGTACGCTACCCCTTGATACCAGGATGCATTGCGAATCATCTACAGAAATCTTATGTCGCTCTATTCAATGCGGAAATGTCATTTTACTTTCTCTGTAATTACTTATTAATAAAGATTTGAAAAATTATGATAACCATCGTATTGTCTTAGTTTAATGTCATTACAATGCATTATAGACCTTTTATTTATAACAAGCTTAACCCAAAAATCGCTTTTATGTCGGTGCTGTGTCTAACGTTACAGTAACGCAACGCTGCATGACAGTCGAGCATTTCAGAGATTACAGTCATAAATCAATTATTATCTGTGGCGTTTGACAGCGGATGATGGTTTGTTTCTGGACACCTCTCGGAAATGAGAAAGACGTCAAATTCGTCTTTAAAGTTTTTTTTTTTTTTTTTTAGATTTTCGTTTTTTTAGCTAACATTCAACTCGAAGATGTGAAGTACCCACTCGTTATTTTTCCGAACAGTTTTACGTTCATTAAATAAGTGTAATCTATAACACAATGACTTCGTTTCTTGTTGTTTGATGGGGATTCATTATCTTTGATGGGGATTTTATGTGCTTAGTGATTTCCGGTGTAGCAACTTTCAAATACTCATGTCGTCTTCAATTTGTTTCCGATTTCAATGTATGATGCATCATTTGAAAGCTTACAATCTGTAGTTTAAGCACATGTAAAAAACTGAAAAATGATTTCGCCTACAGGTAGCCCTTTTCATTGGGCTGTGTCACATATGTAAAGTTATCTATCAAACGTTCATCTGACTACATGATGCGCATTTCCACCCGCAATCTAATCCGAGCAGTTGTTATTAGGTAATATTATTAATGGGTTGTATCATTGTATGTAACTTACAAATGTAACTACAGCTAGAGCGCAGACTGGCATCGGCACGGGTGAACTATACCACAATGCATTGCATGTCATGTATAAAAAGATCAATGCCACAATACCTATTGACAACGGCGAAGAAGAGAAGAGAAGAAAGAGACAAGAGACAAGTTTAGAGACCACAAAAAAACAACAAGATACAGAAGATGCCACCAAAAACTGAGATACACAAATGTAAGTATTTACTTCGTTAACACTAGAACAGCCGTGAGGTGTTAAACAGCACCAGTGAGTACAAAAAAAATCTACCTTTGCACTCGATCACATTTCAGGACCCTCCTTTCATGACTTTTCCTAGATATGTGCGTTCTACCACCCAGCATTTTTACATTTTCAAAATCGAGTTAGTATAAAGCGTTTTAGCAGTATTTCTGTGTGTGTCTGTGTATTTGTGGCTGCCATCTTTTTCTCCAAGCCTGCAATTCTCTTTTATATCAGCAGAGGTAGCAAGGGGGCACACACTGTGCTCAAATTCAGGCTCCAGTGCTGAATGAGACACAGTGCATAAGACTGATATTTGTGTTTATATATAGGCTACAATAACAATCAAAATAAGATATGTATATGTGCAGACAGTTATGAAAATGATAAAATGTACAGTATGTCTCCCAATCAATGTTCGTTCAGACAATACAACCAAAGGCGTAAAAATACTGATGTTCTCATAATGTAATTATAGATATAGCTAAATTAGACTGTAGACTGCTATGGAGGTATATTGAAACCAATATATAGATTATATATATAGATTATATATACAACCTGATTGGATTAAATAAGATTCTGTTGTGATTGTGTTGACATTGTTGTGATTGCAAAATAAATCTTGGTTATGTAATGTGTAAAGAACATGATGACACGAATGCCTATTATGATGATATGCAAAAGGGACAATCTGTGTCTATGAATCTTGAACAATCACCGGTTGAATATGCTAATATAGGAACAGTGCCTAAAACCCCACTTCAAAAGGTTGTTATTCAAAGGCAGCATCCAAAGCCTACTAACACATTGCACAGTAAAAGAGAACATGATCAAATGTCAACAATGAATAATCAGTCAACAATGGATAATCTTATCAATCAAGACACCATGTCCAATGTAGAGCAAAAACATGACATCGCTGATATCCTTCTTACTCAGCAGAAACTTGCTTGAGAGCCGTGTTTGAAACCCGCTTGGCTCCCCTTGGGAGGTGTGGGGGATGGAAATCCTTTGTTTGGCTGATTACCTTCCCCCAAGATTACCATCCCCCATGCTTCAACCATTACATCAAGTGAATGGAACTGACTTTAGAAACGAGTTATTCTGGTTTATTTACGAGGACCACAGGAAAGGCCAAGGATTTCCACTTACACATGTGTGAGGAAACGTAACAGCGTTTTGTTACAGAACTGTTCGCAAATGTTCCATTTGTTCATTTGCTTTATTGAGGTGACTCTGCGAAATGACAATAACTAAACAAGTCCTGACAACAAAAATATATGTATAATATTGTATATAATGTTTTTTCTGTATATCACTGTAGACCACAGTCTCACTCACATATACACAACACAACACTGTTGTGTATAATACAGTTTTCTCAGTCGCTTTGGTGCATTTCTCACATCACTATTAACATTTGCACAACAGTTGTCAGTGTCATCAAAATGAAAAGTCCTGACACCATTGTTTATGAACAAGATAGTCAAATGGCTTTGTCATGTTTTCATTATGACAGTTCACTCTGTAAGTGTTTTCCAATGCAAAAAAGTCAGATCTTGGTGACACTACCTGAAAATGCTCAAGACAGTACTATACACTATTTGCACGGCCATATGAAATCTACAGTGGGTTACACATTACTGTATTTAGTGAGGTAAATAAGTACAAGACGCTGAATAGTTATGTTTCACATTTTTACTGCATATGCTCTTTGCAATTCAAATGTGTTCACAGCATTGTGCAAAAGAAAAATACAAACTTATTTACAACAAACATAAGAAACACCCTTTGGGTATAGCTGTGCACAACTGTAAACAATATTGCAGTACTTATTGGACATACAACATACACAGTACTGTAAATTATTCATTCGCATCCAGACGTTCCTGTCTGTCTGGCCACATATTTTCATCAACATCACAGCGAATATCATCCCTGGCAATGCAGCGAGGAAAGTACCTCCTTGAGTGGCGAATCCACCCTCTGCAGGACTGTGCTGTGATGTCATCACATGCAGCATCCATGGCCGCTAGCAAGGCCATTTAGACCCCTCTCATTCTCAGGGATTATGTCCCTGTAAAGAGTGTCTTAAAAAGTCAGCAGATGTTGTGTGTTGTATGGACCAAGACAGGGTATATGGGTGAGGACGCCGTTTTCTGAGACGGCTGCACACATGGTAATATTCCCTCCTCGTTGGCCTGGGACATCAGTGGCTCTCTGTCCAATGCGATTTCTGCCACGCCTTCTACCTTTTGCCAGATTGAAACCCGCCTCATCAAGATATATGAATGTGTGCAGCGGTTCCCTGGCGTCCAGCTCCAGTACATGCTTTATCCCAGAATAGAGAGAGAGAGAGAGAGAAACTATAACAACTTTTCCTGTGTAACATAATGCATTTTGGACAACATATTGTACAGTATGAACTGTCATGTAACCAGTTTACAGCACTGAACATTAGAGTATGCATAGAACACATAAATGTTTTACCTGTACATACTGGTGACGGATCTCCTTCACTCTGTCACTGTTCCGTTCAAATGGCACATTATACAGTTGTTTCATGCGCATTTCATTTCTCCTAAGCACTCTGTCAATTGTAGAGATTGAAACAGATTCAATATTGCCAAAGATATTGTCATCCTCTATAACAGCGCTCTGGAATCTGCAATCACCATTGCACAAATGGCTTCCTCTTGTTGCGGAGTAAAAATGGGCCCTCTTCCACCTCTGTGAGGTTGTCTTGCAATCCTATGTGGTGCAGAGTAAAATTAGAGTAATGTACAGTAAACATGAGATATACTGCTTTAACCCATATTACTGTAGTGTACAATAACAGTGCTTCCCACTTGTAAAATGCTGCAGTACAGTACCATACTGTAAATATGGCAAATATTTACTGTAACACTACTTTACACTACAATACAGTAAATCTGTGCTGCAGTAAATCTGTAAATCTAAATGTAAAATGTAAAAAGTGACGACAAGTTCTTGTCCCACTGTAAGCTTCATGTATGACACAATGACAGTAGTGCAGTGCAGATAGTTTAGTGCTGAATTACTGTCCAATATACACACCTGTTCTCCCGACAAATGTTATGAATTAAAGTGAAAACGCAGGGTGCGTTCGTAAATTCGCTATGAGAGCGCCGGAGCGCACACCGGATTCAACGTCATAAAGGGACCAGGTAATTTGATTGGACAAGAGGCATTCCATGGGTGCTGACCAGATTTCCAGTGCGAATTTACGAACGCATGCTAGCGAATTCGACGACGAAAATCGTCAGAGGAGATATACGGGTTATTTTGATAAACTGGACACATTTTGGGAATATATATTGGTACTTTCTCACCTGAAAACATATTAAAACTTCATAAAATGACACTTGTAAAGGCAAAATTACAGCTTTTTTTTTTTGTTGAAAAAAATGGAGGATTCAAATCGCCTTCTGCTTGCCGGTGCGAAATGCATTCTGGGAAAAAGGAGTGGGAGCCTGGCAGACGGCCTTGTGTGACATCGCCCTCCAGCGATCTTTGTGCGTCAGTACACTCTTCTCTATGTTAAACTATCATAGTGCTGAAAAACACCTCATCGCGATTGAATAAGGTCGCGATCCGCCGCGTTCGTAGTGTTAATGAAGTTTGTGAAAAGTTATGACCATGGTATTGTAATGTCCAAATTGTAACTATATACGACTGTCGCATCTGGCAGGCCCATGCAGAACACGAGTTCGCCAGAAAGCAATAACGTTGGTTCTTTCGATTCTGAACAATGATACAACTATGATACAACTATGTTCCATCATTAGGGACTCCGGAGCAAACCAGACAACTCATCAATTTCAGGAGTGAAAATGAGAAAAACATTTTTAAAAGCAAAGCGGCCTCAAAAGGCCTTTGGGAGTGAGTAATTGGTTTTAAAGTTTCTTGACTGCATACAAACGTCTATGTTTGTTTATAGTTTTTTACATTCTGTTAACATACATTTAACACACACACATACAGATAACACACACATACAGGTAACACACACACACATACAGGTAACACACACATACAGGTAACACACACATACAGGTAACACACACATACAGGTAACACACACACATACAGGTAACACACACACATACAGGTAACACACACATACAGGTAACACACACATACAGGTAACACACACATACAGGTAACACACACACATACAGGTAACACACACACATACAGGTAACACACACATACAGGTAACACACACATACAGGTAACATTTTTTTTATTATTGTTATGATACAGGGCGTTTATTAAACAAATTGGGCTGGAAGGGAAGATGTCCCACCAGCAAGTGTCCAAGAAATGGGAGAACCTGAAAAGGAAATATAAGGTACTGTGTAGGCTACTGTAATAAAGGCATGAAGGCATTATTTGTCATTCTTCTCATTATTAACATTGTGTGTTTATTGCAGGAGTTGAAAACCCCAAAGACCGGGTCAGGCACAGAGGCTGGGGAAGTAACAGCGGCCAATTGGCAATTTTTTACTGATATGCATCAGGTCCTGGGAGCTAGGCCATCCATCGACCCCCCTTTGGTGGTCAGCTCTTTGGTAAGGTTTGAAGATTAGATACAATCACATTTACCAAGTAATGCAATAGTAATTCATCCATTTCTAACATGTATTTCCTTCTCATTTGTTTTTTTTTCTTTCAGGAAATGACCAACCCCACCTCAGCCTCTCCCTCTGCCTCTTCCTCTCCCTCCGCCTCTTCCTCAGCCTCCACCTCAGCCCCAGCCTCCACCTCAGCCTCAGCCCCAGCCTCAACCTCAGCCCCCGCCCCAGCCTCAACCTCAGCCAGCCCTCAAACCCCGAGGAAGAAAAGGAGGACGACCGCCCTAGACACCCTGGTAACCCTGGTGGAAAAAGACATGGAGCTTGAACAGGAGCGTCATAAAGAATTTTTAGCGCTGTTCAAACAGCTAGTGGATACAATTCCTGACAAGTAGAGTAGATTTGTTTAGAGGGGCTATTCCATCAACTTTGCTAAAGGAAAGTCCATATTTTTTGGATTTTCCTTTAGCAACGTTGATGGAATAGCCCCAAAGTTGTTAACAGTTAATTAACGTTGTTGTTTTTATTGTGCTGTTGGGGTATTCCATCAACTTTGCTAAAGGAAAGTCCTTATTTTTGGGATTTTCCTTTAGCAACGTTGATGGAATAGCCCCAAAGTTGTTAACAGTTAATTAACCTTGTTGTTTTTATTGTGCTGTTCGGGGGGTATTCCATCAACTTTGCTAAAGGAAAGTCCTTATTTTTGGGATTTTCCTTTAGCAACATTGATGGAATAGCCCCCATGATACTTACATTTGTTGTTGTTGTTGTTGTTGTTGTTGTTGTTGGAGGACTACTAAAGTATTTGTTTCAAACCAATTGTTGGTGGATTTATTATGAGCATGAATAACAGATTGTCTTATATAATCAAACCACATTTTCCCATTTAGCTAGCAGTTAGTTCACTGTAAAAATCCTAAAATTGTAAGACAAATATTTTTGTAATATTTTTTTTATTTGAAGAAATCACACAATTAAGACATAAAACAGATTGAAACAAGCCTAAAATGGTATCAACATGGCTAACATACAATTATACATTTCTGGGTCACAAACAGCATTGTACTATGGTGCTTGCACATGGCCCGAAACCAAGGCAGCCAGTCTGTCCCTTGTAGCATTCCCAGAGGTCTCGTTACCTGCTAGGGGCTCACCGGGAGGTTGGGGGTCAAACATGTCCTGTGCATCTGGATCTAGCTCCAGCATGTCTCCATTATCGAGACACACATTGTGCAAAAAGGCACAGGACGCAACTACCACAGGTGCAAATATTGGTTTAACCTCCAAGGCTTTGAACAGGGTAGATCTCCATCTGGTCTTCATCATTCCAAAAGCCCTTTCTACAATGCTGCGGCCTCTGGAATGATAATTATTGAAGCGCCCCTGTATTTGTCCAATAACGGGATCCTTGTATGGTGTGATGAGGCAGATTGGTGTGTCCAAACAGGGATAGCCACCATCACCCAGAAGCATGTAACCCCTGGGAGGGTACTGTCTGGTCCTGTAAAAGGTACTGTTCTTCATGATGCGTGTGTCATGAACCGACCCCGGGTAGCCTACAAAGATGTCAAGGAATCTACCCTTCGAATCACAAATTGCCTGCATGTTAATAGAAAAGAATCCTTTGTAATTTAAATAGTCAATTCGGTGTAGTAGAGGGGGTTTGATCCTGATATGGCAGCCATCTATTGCACCCACAACGTTGTTGAAGGCAGGGCTTCCTGATAGCAGGGCAAATCCTTGCCCAACAGCATGAAGCTCTCCTGCCGGTGGGAGAGAGATGGCTCGCTTGAGGTTGTTCCAGATGTGCTGTGCAACTCTGTGGATGATGCGGTGGACTGTGGCTTTTGGCACATTGAAGACACGGCATGTAACCTGATAGGACAGTCCATGAGCCAGCCAGTACACATAAATGAGGACTTCCATCTGATTTCCCCAGCCATGATCCTGTTCCCTCTGTAGGAGCCTCTGCAGACCATGCATGGCTCTTCTGCTGAGGCGGTAGTCCTGTCTCAGGTCAGCCTCTACATTCAACCATAAACGCAGGATGGGCAGGTCCTGACTCAGCTTGCAGTATCTCATAGGATGACCAGTGTGTAAAAGGAAATACGTTCACATTCCTTAGTCTGAATAGGAAATATTTTACTGCAGGACATTTCTCCATTCCCCATCGCCCAATCAATGTCCCCATCCCCCAAGCCATTTCCCCCCAATCCCCCCAAACCAAACACATATGGAACACGTTAATAGCACGATAGCATTAATTACCACGTAATTATGCCATGTACGCATTGTACTGCACACAGATCATCACACAAATCAATAATACAAAAAGTAAAAGGTCGGTTACTCGTCGAGACAACATTTACATGAATAACCACTATACTAGCATGTTGTGTTGCTTGGTTAAAAACTTTTTTGCAGTCTATCGTACATACCAAAAACTGTCCCATCAGTCCCATCAGTATTCTGGCGCGTCGAAGACGTCGATTTCTCAGGTGTGTTGATAATAAACGAAAAAAGATGCTTATAGCACACGCAACAGAAATAAACACAGCTGAAGAAGGCATTGCGAGATGTGAGAATTCGCCGGCAACACAACGCGTCACCCGTACCGCGTCAAACCACTGTTGATGACGTAGGCGCCGTGAAGGGCTGTCCCAATTCATAGGGCTGAGATTTCAAGGGGTAGGGCTTGTGACGTATTCGAAGGCCTTGCCTTCGAATCGAGTGACACTCGAAAACGAGCCATAGGGGTAGAAAAGGGAATTGGGATTGGCCCTTAGGCCCAATCCCGATTCCCTTTTCTACCCCTATGGCTCGTTTTCGAGTGTGACTCGATTTCAAGCCAAGGCCTTCGAACAGAGCCACAAGCCATAGGGGTTGAAATCTACCCCTATGAATTGGGACAGCCCTTCACGACGTATACGTCATCAGCAGTGGTTTAAATAGACGCGGTACGGTGGACGCGTTATGTTGCCGGCGAATTCTCACATCTCGCAATGCCTTCTTCAGCTGTGTTTATTTCTGTTGCGTGTGCTATAAGCATATTTTTTCGTTTATTATCAACACACCTGAGAAATCATGGAGGAGGGACAACCCTTCAAGACTGATACGTCATCCGGAGTATCGTAGAAAAGCATTGACGCTCGCGACTCATTCACAACTTCAATCGATCAAACAAGTCATCAAATAAAAAAGAACAATGCTTCATTATCAGACCATGACAGAATAACGGCGCTCTAACCTGTATGAAACCTGTGCTCCTACCCTGCCAGTCTGCACTGATTTAGGACAACAGTGCAACAACTTCGCGGCTGAACTTTAGTTAAATTTACGGCGTCATATACCATCAATGGGAAACATGGAAAAATGCATGACTTACATATTTAATTTTATGACGTTCCGAAATCCGAAGTGACAGGAACGCTGGAGAAACAGCCGCTGTCCACTGCAGTAATTAACTACATGTCCTTGATGAGTCTCCCGCTCACTGCCCTCCATCAAAAATGTCACATCCATCAATAATATTACATAATAACAACTGCTCGGATTAGATTGCGAGTTGTTTTGGTATGCCGCAATACAATTGTGACGCAATCTGATGTAAATGGACACCTCTCGGAAATGAGAAAGACGTCAAATTCGTCTTTAAAGTATTTTTTTTTTTCTTCAGATTTTCGTTTTTTTAGCTAACATTCAACTCGAAGATGTGAAGTACCCACTCGTTATTTTTCCGAACAGTTTTACGTTCATTAAATAAGTGTAATCTATAACACAATGACTTCGTTTCTTGTTGTTTGATGGGGATTCATTATCTTTGATGGGGATTTTCTGTGCTTAGTGATTTCCGGTGTAGCAACTTTCAAATACTCATGTCGTCTTCAATTTGTTTCCGATTTCAATGTATGATGCATCATTTGAAAGCTTACAATCTGTAGTTTAAGCACATGTAAAAAACAGAAAAATGATTTCGCCTACAGGTAGCCCGCCTACAGGTAGGGGGGGGGGGGGGGGGGGGGGGGGAATTCGCGCCTATCATGCACATATCAGCCTGTGGATAGAAAACTTTAGAGAGATAACTTTACATTAAATATGTCTACCATCATCCGCTGTCAAACACCACAATTTATTTCATGATTGTACATCTCTGAAATGTTAATCGCGCACATTTCTATGGGTCAGTTGCCGGGGCAGAGGAACAGGGTGACTGTCAGCCTGTGACAAATGCGCAGATATGAGTGCTCCGGTGTCTTGCTTTAGTAGTCTAATGGAAGTGATCAGGCAAAACAGCGATTTTTTTTGTTATGCTTGTTATAAAGAAAAGGTCTATAATGCATTGTAATGACATTAAACTAACGTTTGATAGATAACTTTACATATTTGTACCTGCCAACATCCGCTGTCAAACGCCACAGGTAATAATTGATTTATGATTGTACATCTCTGAAATGCTCGACTGTCATGCAGCCTGTAACGTTAGACACACAGCACATCGGCATAATAACTTTTTGTTGTTGTTGTGCTTGTTATAAAGAAAAGGTCTATAATGCATTTAAATGAATGATACAACCCATTAATAATATTACATAATAACAACTGCTCAGATTAGATTGCGGGTGCCGCTACATGGAAATAGGTAAAAATGTGTATCATGTACAAGTCAGCCGAACGTTTGACAGATAACTTTACATATGTGTACCATCATCCACTGTCAAACGCCACAGGTAATAATTGATTTATGATTGTACATCTCTGAAATGCTTGACTGTCATGCAGCGTTGCGTTACTGTAACGTTAGACACAGCACCGACATAAAAGCGATTTTTGGGGTTATGCTTGTTATAAATAAAAGGTCTATAATGCATTGTAATGACATTAAACTAAGATAATAAGATGGTTATCATAATTTTTCAAATCTTTATTAATAAGTAATTACAGAGAAAGCAAAATGACATTTCCGCATTGAATAGAGCGACATAACATTTCTGTAGATGATTCGCAATGCATCCTGGAATCAAGGGGTAGCGTACCCCTATGGCTTCGAAGCTAGTCTGGTCCTGAAATCGCTCGAAATGAAGTCATAGTTAGCCCTCGAAATGAAGCCATGGTGGAGCTATTTTAGTGCCAGCAGAAATGGAATTGTATTTGACAGATTGAATTGTATTTGACAGATTGAATTGAATATGAGCACAAACTGAATTGTATTTGACAGATTGAATTGTATTCAATTCAGTTTTCATTATTTTAATTCAGTTTTAAAATTCAGTTTCTCTAAATACAATTTGTTTTTTCTCAAAATACAATTTAGTTCTCAAAATAAAATTCAGTTTTTCTCAAAATACAATTCGGTTCTCAAAATACAATTCAGTTTTTCTCAAAATACAATTCAGTTTTAGAGGCACTCATCCGGGGACTCTGGGCTAGGTAGAATTATAGAGCACCGATTCACAGATAACTCCCATTCATAAGAACAATTGCGAGTCATCTCCCTGTCATCAGACACGTCCCCGGTTGGGTGCTAGAAGTGTAGAAGTTTGACTGGCAGTCAATGGAAATTTGTGGTCTTTGCTACTTTAATCCGATAAAATAAGAAAACTGTATCGCTTTTTAGATATTACGATCTCAAATCCGATGGCCAGTCAGGCAAACAATTCTATAGTGTCGTTGCCGCTATGGAGAACATTTATGAAATAGGCAATGAATGTGTGTCCTTTCAGTCTGCCTCCATCCATGTGTATGAACCACCCGACCCAAAGGCCTGAGGTGTTGTAGGGGGGTATTTAGTATAACAGGCTAATGGGTTTATTGTGAGTTTACTTTGATTGTTTGTTTATTGTCTTGATCACCGTATTGAGAAGTCATATGGTTATGGGGGGTGATAATATTGCAAGGTAATTTAAGCACCTGCGCATCTTGCATGGCGGTAGTGGAGAGAGAGGGGAGCGATGTATTTTTGTTGACCGCATTATACGCATATTCTATATGCATTGTTTGTTATTTTTCTGTTTTTGATCGCTTATGGATTATTTTTGTACGTCGCCAAGTTTGATTGTTCTATTCTATTCAATAAATGCTCTAAAACTGAATTGTATTTTGAGAAAAAACGAATTGTATTTAGAAAAACTGAATTAGAAAACTGAATTAAAATAATGAAAACTGAATTGAATACGATTCAATCTGTCAAATACAATTCAGTTTGTGCTCAGATTTAATTCAATCTGTCAAATACAATTCAGATCTGTCAAATACAATTCAATTTGTGGTCATATTCAATTCAATCTGTCAAATACAATTCAATTTCTGATGGCACTAAAATAGCTCCATACCATGGCTCGATGAAATATGAATTGGGATAGCCCTCCCCCTAAACGTGAACGCGCAAATCAAGCCATAGGGGTGAAAACGAAGCCGTAGGGGTGAATTGGGATTGGCCCTAAGTATCAAATCGTCGTTTTAAGACGGGGGTTCAAATCCCTCTTCTGACACACTTCTTACTGCATTTCGTTGTCTGATGCTTGTACTCTATAACAATAAAGTTGAATCTAATCTAAAAATGTATGTATAAAATGATGGTGTAAGCTAATTTACGAGAACTGACACGATTACAATGGTGTTTGAAGCCTTTCTGACTAGTAAATTAGTTTTATTCTAACTGGACCCTGGATTTGGCATAGATTCTTTTTTCTTATGATTACTGATGGATAGATGATTCATTTACTTAGACAGCTGTATATATTGTGAATCGATTTGCATGAAGGCTTCGGTTAAATGTAAAACAAATAAAGATTAAATTAAATCCAGAATCAAACCGGCAACCTTCGGACTTCTAGCTGGCTGTTAAAGAACCCTGGGTTTAGCTGGGTTAAGGAACCCCTGCGCCAAACACACCATTGTGATGTTGTCGATGCAAGTTGATAGACACACCTATATGTCTATCTATCTATCTATCTATCACACAATCAAACGATCTATCTATCTATCTATCTATCTATCTATCTCGCAAACAGAGTAGGCTGTCTGTGCTAGCCACTGACCACACTGTCCAAGTCCCTTAGAGAGCAGGCCAATGATTGCAGATCGCCAAACATTCCAAGATGACGCACAAGCGTACAACACACCTTAAGAACATTGAAGATGAGAACATGTAGATTCCAGCACAAACGTAGATGTGTACATGCAGGCACAGTGTTACACGTGCACTCACACACAGACACACACCAAGACACATATACTAACAAAAAAACTGGTAATCCCACATCTATTAACATAAATAAATCAAAAAAACATATTGAAAAGGTTAACAGCATACTGGACACCACTCTCCTCATAATTGCTCAATGCAGTTAAATGAATCCCACCGCAGTATTTCACCTCGCACAAATTAATATCTAGAGTTCACAGGCAGAGGAGAGAGGAAGAAAAAGCTCCAGCCCACGCATCGCTCTCCAGTGTAGCTGAAACCTCAACCACAATAATTAAACTGGCATGAACTGAAATGAATGACTTTTTCCCTGAGAGGAAATCAAAAGCATTTATGCGTTTATCATTCCCTAATGTGATATATCCTAAAGTAATTAGAGGATGGCGGCCCAATAAATCCGTTTGGCCCTCAGAGTGCATTGTGTGGGCAATGGCATTAATGAAGGACGGAGGGGACCATGACTTCAAGAAAACATTTGTTATGTTCTGGGTAACGTGTATTTAATGTTTTCCTCACCATCGCTACTGGGATGTACTGAATACACAGTGAAAGAATACCTATCCCTCATTTGTGATGCCCTCTGGTGTTCAACTGTGCTTTGTGGAGTTCAGTGGAACAGTTCCTTCACAGAGAAATGTTCGGTCATGAAGACTGCTGCCCTACGGTCGGTACCGATCCAGTGAGCAGGGTTCTGTTAAGGCTCTCAGTCCGCATACAGGTATGAGGTTCACAAGGTCCAAAAAACGGATGTGCCGGCAACCATGAAGATCTTGAAAATGAGCAGTACCTCTGCAAAATCAGTGGAAACCAAATATCAGTGGAAAATGCTGATGTGTGAATTTGTAATTGGACCTTTCAAGGCCTTCTGTTCACTCCCCCACTCCGCCCACCACACCGTCACACCGCATCACACAACACAGCAGAGAATACTGGGACACGGGAGCTTAATGAAGAAAACGAGATCTCTCCACAGGATGAAGAAAGGAAGCAGAAAGGGTCAAAGCTGACCCTTCAGCAGCTAATTGGCCAAGCCTGCGATCCGTCCAGACAGGTTCCATTATTATGCCTTTTACTTCCTGCTCTACGGCCTCCTTCCTTTGACAGCTAATAACCAGTAACTGACCTGATCTCACATGAACAGTGCAGCGAGACTTGTCTTCTCAGTGCCCATGTCTGCCAAGTGCCCAACACGAGGAAACCCTATGAAATATGTATCAGGAGTGGTTCTAGTTTTCAACAGGTCAGGAAAGGATCGCATACATACTGACAGAGCTGAGCTGTGTGGGGTCTGGAGCTTTTGTTGTTGTTGTTGTTGTTGTTGTTTACACCACATTGTGTTCCTACTGCGAGGAACAAGGTTGAAAAATAAGCCCTTGTATATTTACAATGGAACTATCTTGTGAACCCAAAGTTGAACGTCTCTGAAATGTTGAGTTTCACTTGACCACGGTCAACCCTGAACCCCTTCCACCCTAGGGTCAACGTCTGGGATTACCAGTTTTCTATTCTATCTCCACATGTGCCACATAAGGGAAAAACCCAGGACAGATGAGAAGTCAAGCTAATCTCCTCTCGGTCAGGTTGTGGGAACAACTCTGTGATAAGACATGGACTGTTGATAAGTCTACCGCCCCTACGGCTGAGCCTGGGGTCTGGAAGGTGATTCTCAGCACTGATAGCAGGATAAAAGGAGCTGTGGCTCTATGGCCAAGTCTCACAGAGAATTAATTACACTGCCGTTTCCCTCCTCGGCTCCAGCAGACAAAGACACTTCCTTTATTGAGCACCTCAGTTAGAGTCAACAATAACCACTGCACTGAGTTCCTGTGTCAACAGGAAGCGATATTGTGAGATACAAGGAGTGGTGGCTCATTGGTGGGCTGCCTGCACTCTCAAGACAGTACACACTAAAATGGTATGAACATTAAAGAAAAAAGAAAATGACATGCTATGTATGCCCTTTTCCTCTTTATTTTTCTCTCTCTCTCTCACACACACACACACACACACACACACACACACACACACATATTTGTGAGTTACAAAGACCACAGTGTAAGGATGGATACTATATGTCTCCCTTTCTCTCTCACACACACTAACACACATTGGTGTCCATGTGCATGATTCATCCAACTGAAAACCTCACCTAATTAGAGATATCTCTCCAATGGATGTCCCTGAGACGTGTTAAACAGAGCCATGTGAATGTGGTGGAGAATCATGCTCTCTCGCCCGAGTCCAATCTGTACAGTATTTCCACTGTATCACTGACACTATACAGAAGTACTCCGGCAGATCCAGATGTCATCGGGCAAAGTGTAGAAATCAGACAGCTCTGTCGAGCTCTGTGGTAATTGTATGACATACCCTTAAACCTTCTGAAATGAAACGAGGGTTACACAAACACCAACCCACCACAGTTTCTCTGCATTGAAACATCACAGAATCTGACGTCTCTCCTTGTAGCCCCACCATGCCCGACCAACAGCCCGCCACCCGGGAATGCCATATTAGGTCATTATTCTATGATTCCCGAATGTTCACACTTGCCTTGTTAGCCCCCAGAAAGTAACTTGCGCTCTTCCTCTGCAGACGGGTGCTTGTACTCCAGCAACACTGCATGGTCCCACAGGGGCTTATTAGAAGAGATGGGCTTCTCACAACCTCAGCACTAGCTGCTCACACTACCACAGAGGAAAGTAGAGTTTCACATTAGTAGGCTTACGTGATGTCTTTTAGACCCTTTCACTCTGCAACAGCACTGCGTGACATTAGAATTATAAGGTTCTATCTCCATTTTTGGTCAAAATTGAGTTTTTTACATAATCTGATTCATTAGGTGTTAATTAATGCCTGTGTGGTGTTATTTTTTAAATGTAGAATTTTTTTAGTTAGTAATTCATAAAATACAAAGGTTCCATCTCACAAAACATAATGGAATGTAAACACTTTGACGCTCAATATCTCTGAACTGCCCTAAACGGAGATAGAACCTTATAATTCTAAGCTCACGACTGGGAGATGTGGAGTGGAATGTGTTACGTCTGTAGTTTACGACAGTTTGGACTTTACGAGAGTGCCGTATTACGTTATGTGTGACACTCGTGTTTGATGAAATGGAGTTGCCAGCTCCGACTAGAAGCTCTGAGTTGACTCCGTTATTGAACATAACATTGGCGACGAGGATGGCTGATTGTTCTCTATCCCCACTCTCTCCTTTCCTAGCAGTCCCGGCAGAACCACCGATTCCGTGGAACCGCTGGATTTCCTCGTTCGAGACATATATCTTAGCCGCCGGCTTAGAGGACGTATCTGACAAGAGGAAATGTGCGCTGTTGCGGCACTGCCTAGGAGCAGAGGGTCAGCGCGTGTTCGGAACTCTCGGCACCGCGGCGAGATACACAGACGCTGTGGAACTACTGAAGCAACACTTCGCCCCTCCACAAAGCGCTCTTCTCCGCCGCGTCATATTCAAACGAAGACACCAACGTACAGGTGAGACAGTGACACAGTATGTGGCTGATCTACGGGGTCTGGCGAGCTCATGCAAGTTCGGGGCATTACAGAACGAAATGATAAGAGACCAACTCATCTTACACACGAACTGTGACAAGATTAGGGAAAAACTGTTACTGGAAAATGATGAACTTACATTATCAGCAGCTCTGAACATAGCGGCCCTGGTCGAAACAGCATTGGAATGTGCAGTCAGTTTTTCAGCCTCTCCCAGCTCACCGGCAGAGGGCACGCACAGCCTACAGGTGCCCCTCCTCCACGTGAGTGCAGCCAGCGGCGGGGAGAGCATTTTACTGGCCTCTCGGTCACGCGACCAGCCACACCAGCCGTGTGGGAATTGCGGCTCTTCTGCACACAATTCAAGAGCTCAGACATGCCCAGCCCGTGGTAAAACCTGCTCCAACTGCGGGAGACTAAACCACTTTCACAAGGTCTGCAGGTCTGCCCCAGCTAGAGCTTCCCAGTCACCTACCACAGTCATCCATAATGTCAGCTCAGGACGAGCGCCATTCAAAACATGCTCGTTGATCGTTGGTGGTCTGCCGCTCCTCCTAGACACTGGAGCCACAGTGTCCCTTGTGAACTTGACGACCTATACACAGTTCTTCTCCCATGTGCCCCTGGGGTTGCCCTCCACCACCCTGCGTGGCTATGCCAACTCTGAGATTGACATTGTGGACTCTTTTCAGCTGCCTGTGAAGTACGGGGAGAGGACACTGCCGGTTTTCAGGTTCAACGTTGCACGCCACGGGACCAACCTGTTAGGCCTCGACCTGTTCAACGCCCTCGGTTTCACCCTGCGAGACACAGCTGGCTCAGAGATTCACACCGTTTCCATCCCCTGGCAGCAACAGTGGCCTGCGCTGTTCAGCGGTTTAGGCTGCCTCGACACTTTTGCCCACCAGCCTCTGTTAGATCCTACAGTGACGCCTGTTATACAGCCCCTCCGCCGCTCCCCCCTGGCCCTCCGCGATGACATCTCCTCTCAACTACAGAGCATGCTCGATAGCGACATCATTGAGCAGGTAAATGCATCGCCTTGGATCTCCAACCTGGTGGTGGCGAAGAAGAAGTCTGGGGGGCTGCGCATCTGCGTGGATCTGAGAGCGGTAAACAAGGCCATCATCCCTGACAAATACCCCCTGCCGACGATAGAGGAGCTCACCGCCCAGTTCTACGGGTCCAGCGTGTTCTCTAAACTGGACCTCCGTCAGGGTTACCTCCAAGTGCCACTACTCCCCGAGAGCCGCAACCTCACAGCGTTCATCACTCACAGAGGGGTTTTCCGCTACAAACGCATGGCTTTCAGTTTAAGCTCCGCCGCCAGCTGCTTCCAAAAGATCATGGCCTCCATCTTCGCTGGGATCCCAGGTGTGGCCATCTATCTTGATGACATCGTGGTTCACGGGGCCACCGTCGAGAGCCACGACGAGCGTCTCCACAGTGTGTTCAGTGCATTGGCCAAGCATCACCTGACACTCAATGGTGAGAAGTGTGTATTCGCCGCCCCAGCCATCGACTTTGTGGGGTTCCGCCTCTCAGCTGATGGCACGTACCCGCTGCACTCGAACACCGAGGCCATCCATCATGTCCCGGAGCCCACCACAGCCGCTCAGGTGGCCTCCTTTCTAGGCATGACGGCGTACTACCTCCGTTTCCTGCCACAGTACTCGGCCACAACCACACCGCTGCGGAAGCTGTTGAAGCATGACGAGCCCTGGCTCTGGACGTCTGCCTGCTCAGACGCCGTACGCCTCCTGAAGGCCCAACTCACCTCGCCACCGGTCCTGGCGCATTTCGACCTGGCCAGCCCCACTCTTGTCACGTGCGACGCCTCTGCCACAGCCATTGGTGCGGTGATGTCCCAGCTGCAAGGGGGGGTGGAGAGACCGATCGCCTTCGCCTCCCGTGCTCTCAGCCCCACGGAACAGAAGTACTCGGTGGGGGAGCGGGAGGCCCTAGCATGCCTCTGGGCATGTGAGCGCTGGCACATGTACCTCTATGGACGGCTATTCACACTGAGGACAGACCACCAGGCCCTCATCACCCTCCTGGCCACGTCTGGCACCGGTCACAAGCCACTCCGCCTCCACCGCTGGGCCGACCGCCTGCAACAGTACAACTATCGGCTACCGTTCACGCCAGGACGAGACAACGTGGTAGCCGACTTGCTATCACGCTCAATCCCCAGCCCACCCACAGCCCCAACCTTGACCCCCGGACTGGACCAGGCTGAGCATGACCTCGTCCAGCTCCTCCACACACCCCTTCAGGAGACGGTGTCGCTGAAAGAGCTCCGGGATGCCTCAGCCGATGACCCCACCCTCTCTACACTCTCAACCTACATCACGCAGGGGTGGCCGTCAAGAGTACCTGACGAGCTACTCACTTACTCCAGGATCAGGGAGGAGTTGTCGGTTTGAAATGACACCTGTGTCGCTCGCGGGTTCTGCACTGTGGTCCCAGGTGTCCTTCGGGCGCGTATCCTTGCTATGGCGCACGAGTGTCACCTGGGCATAGTCAGGCTCAAACAGCGCTGTCGTGATGTTGTGTGGTGGCCAGGCATCGACAGGGAACTCGAAACCCTGGTCAAGGATTGCACTGCCTGTCTCCTTAGTGGTAAGACCAGGGCTCCAGCTCCACCCCCGCCCATGCAGCCATTGGACTGGCCATCTCAACCCTGGGAGCACCTGCAACTGGATATCTGCGGCGAGCTGCATGGGGTACCACATCACCAGCGTTTTCTCGTCGTGACCTACGACCTCCACTCTAAGTGGCCAGAGGTGACACCTGTGGGCTCGGTCACAGCAAAGGTGCTGATCGACATTCTCGCCGCTCTGTTTGCACGTTGGGGCCTGCCCAAGAGGATCACGACTGACAACGGTCCTCAAATGATTTCCCATGAACTGTCCTCCTATCTAGTGGGTAAAGGGATCCACCACATCTGCACAGCGTTCTACCACCCTGCTGCGAACGGGGGGGTGGAACGGCTGAACCAAACTCTGAAAAATGGCATCAGGGCCCACCTGGCACAAGGGTGCACGCTCACCACCAGCCTCCTCCAGACGCTGTTGCATTATCGGGCCACGCGACACGCCACTACAGGAGTCTCCCCAGCCTCCCTCATGCTGGGGCGGGAGCTCCAGCTGCCTCTCGACAGGCTCTGCCCTACACTAGCTCAGCCCCCGGTCCATCCAGTTCAAGCCACAGTCACCAAACACCAGCGCTTGATGAAGGATCGTTTCGACAGGGCCAGACGTGCTAGGCCACCTGTCATTGCTGTGTCGGACTGGGTCAGGATCCGACGACCTCATCGGGACAACAAACTCCAGTCGTTTTGGTCTGACCCTGTCCAGGTCAGCAAACAGCTTGGCCCGGCCTCGTGGCTGCACCAGAGCCACGTCTGGTTCGAGCACGCAACAGGCCCGATTACTTGCGTGACTACATGACTGAATATCACACCTAGGTTGTGTGAGGGGGGGGGAAATGTTACGTCTGTAGTTTACGACAGTTTGGGCTTTACGACAGTGCCGTATTACGTTTTGTGTTACACACGTTGTTGATTAAATGGAGTACACGTTCCGACTACAAGCTCTGAGTTCAGTCTCCATTATTGAACATAACACTTTCGTTGTGGAGTTCCGTTTCCCTGCGCACTTGTTCGTTGAGCTGTAAATCCACTCGGGTGTCCCCAAAGGTGTTCAAAAGCACCGTTGCTTGTAAGTGCCCAGCCGTGCTTTGGTGTCTCGTTGCTGCCTTGGATAGACAACTCAAGTTTGCAAAACCAAGTGTGGCTCCTAACACCCGATCGATCTGTTGCAAATAGCAGGCATTGCCAGCAGTACAATTTGCAGTGCCTTTCGGAGCCTGTGAGCCAGGGGTACCGCTCGTAGTTAGCGATCTGAAAGTGGCGGACAAACCCTTTCCCCCGCTGAGATAGGCTCGCTAGCATCGGGGTTGGCCGTTCTCTGATAATGTCTATCTTTTCCTGGAAAGTTCTTCTAGAAAATGGCGTTGTTTTAAGATCTGCCACCAAATCTGCCTCTTCTCCCCCTTCAGCCATTGTAGCTGCTTGTAGACAGTATATATATACACAAATTAGCTAGCTACGCATCTCAATAGTGCGTATCCAATCAAAAGACGTGCTGGGTGCTGACATCATTGAGCCTTACAGCAGGCGCCGTTGTTGCTATTGCTCGCCAACTCGAAATCTACGTAGGTTTCCACTAGGTACGCCACAGGTTTTCTCGTTCAACTTTAAGTTACAGGCCGTATTCGCGGCACGTTTGTTTTTGCAGGCGGGCAGATTTTGGAGCCCCCTGGCAACACATTTTGATTGGATAAAAGCTCTAACATAAAGGCCACGCACTAGAGCTGGATGAGGCCACTGTTACCATAACAGACTATATAAGATTCTGTGTTGACAATGTTGTCCCAAAGAAGGAAATAGTAGTTTATCCTAATAACAAACCATGTATCACAAAAGAAATCAAAGATTGCATAAATAGGAAAAAACAGGCATTCAGAAATAAGGACAGAGCAGGACTGTCAGTGGTCCAGAAAGAACTAAAACAACTGCTTGTTAGTGCAAGGAAAAAACATAGGGACACAATGGAACAAAGTTTTTTGACTTCCAACTCTAAAAAAGTATGGGACACAATGAAATCAGTGACCAACTTGAACCCAACAAAAAGACAGATCATGAACTTAGACGAACAACAAAAAGCAAACGAGCTGAATGACTTCTACCTGAGGTTTGACACACGGAACTCTCAGGGGTGTGACCGTGTGTTGCAGACCCTGCCAGAGACTGATGCCAACTGCGGGTTGGAGGTAAATCCTACCAGCATTCAACGTCTCTTTAGCAGGGTGTCGACCAACAGGTCCCCAGGTCCAGACGGTCTATCAGCTTCTCTTCTCAAAAACTGTGCAGAAGAACTAACAACAGCATGGTGTCCGTTATTTGAAAAGTCCCTGAATACCGAAGTTCCAGCTCTGTGGAGGAAGTCAATTATAATCCCTGCGCCGAAAAAACCTCGTGCCATGGAGAATAATGACTTCCGCCCCATTGCTCTAACTTCCATTGTGATTAAATTTTTTGAACGATATGTACTGTCTCTGCTTAGAAAACACATTGACCCACTGCTAGATGTTTTTCAATTTGCCTATAAACACAACCGTAGCACGGAGGATGCTATTCTCTATATCACACATTCTGTATCCAAGCACCTCGAGAACAAAAAGGCCTATGCCCGAATTATGTTTGTTTACTTTAGTTCCGCCTTTAATACGTTACAACCCCACGTGCTCTTAGGAAAGCTCAAAGACATGGGTGTCAATAGTACTTTAATCAAATGGATCCATTCCTTCATGTTAGAAAGAGAACAGCAAGTGAAAGTCAATGGAACACTGTCAGTGACTAAACACTGCAGTACAGGTGTCCCCCAAGGTTGTGTTCTGTCCCCATATCTTTTCTCAGTATACACCAACGACTGTAAAAGTAACCACCCTAGCAACCATATTATAAAATATGCTGACGACACTGCAATTCTAAGTCTCCTTGATAAAGATACAGACCCCTCGGTGCTCCATGATGAGATTAACATATTCACTAAATGGTGCGACAGCAACCATCTCATCTTAAACCTCACCAAAACTCAGGAGGTTGTGTTAGACCCAAGGCAGGTAACCGACCATGAGCCGGTGGTCGTTAAAGACCAAACAATCATCCAGGTGCCCTCTTATAAGTACTTAGGTATTCAATTAGACAACCATCTCTGCTGGAATACACACTTAGACAGCCTATGTAACAAACTACAGCAGAGGCTTTATCACCTGAGGCGACTCAGACTTTATGGGGTGAGAAAGCAGATCATGAGAATTTTCTATCAGTCCATTGTTAAAAGTGTAATCAGATATGGAATAATTGTGTGGTTTGGCAACTTAACTGTACAACAAAAAAACAGACTAGTCAGCATTCACAAAACAGCCATGAAAACTGTAGGTGAAAGAGACTATGTGATCCTAAATAAACTATGAAAAAACTGTCCTGGACAAGGCTAATAAGATCATCGCAGACCCCCAACAT